>NC_139948.1:25024444-25139444 GCF_963454915.1 Gymnoscopelus microlampas
AAGCGCATATTGTTCATTCCTGTATTAACATTCGGTCCCCTAGCGTCATTTTCCATGCAGGCACAGTAATTCATAACATTTGCATGTTTCAGACACACACACACAGTCAATGGGGAATTATCAAGACACCCCCCCCCCATCAAAGGTGTTCCGGATGCAGCAAGTGATGCTTGCTAACAGTTCCTCAGCATTAGCATTACAAAGTTAGCAGTTGATATCTGTTTAAAGTATCAAAGTCTATGTTGTCTTTTGGTTGTTGTTTTTTTCTTTTTGTTTTGTAAATCTGAGTTCACGTTTGTCTTGTTTTTTTCGGTTGTGTTTTTTTGTCCTCTTTTGTTTGTTTGTTTTTTCTTGTTTTCGTGGTTTTGTCTTTACGTTAGATTGTTCATGTGAAAAGGATAGGCAAAATAAGCCATTGTCTTCAGCCTACACCCTTTTGGTCTAAATCATATAATATGATATGAGACGATACGATATGATGAATATATTATGACCTTTTATGACCAAAATAAACTACTACTACTGCTACTACAATGTATGTATCTATCTATACACAATTGGCAAAGTGGCTGTTTGTTTGGGTCTCCAAAAAGTTAGGTTTTGCTTTCGGTTTGCATGTTCCAGTTAGGTTTCGCTTTCGGTTTGCGTGTTGCCAAATCATGTGCGAGAAATAAGCACCGGTCTTGCAATGAACGTGTACACGCTCTACTGTCTCTGTCTCCTATGTGCGGGCCAGTCTACTAGATGGGGGGGCCGCGTAGCGGCCTGAACCTCTAGTTAATAACAAGCTAACACATATGTGTAATACAGACGTGTTTGCTTTAGCCAAAAAAATATACAAGTTCATGTAGAGTATCTATGAGTTGTTTATTGTTTATCATAAAGCCAGAGCACTCACAATTTTGGTTGGCAACTACCTGAAATTTAAATAAGGGACCACCTGGCCGGGCGTCCCTTATTTCTAAGAAAAATAAGGGACAAGATAAAATCTCACTGTACTGTACATACAGTTTGTGTGTATTATATTACAACCTGTATTATAGAATATGTATTAACTTGTAGGATGTGTGTCATTGATTGATTGAAGTGTGTCCCTTATCAGTTCAATAAGGGACACGTTTTCTAGTTTTCAAATTGGGGACAATTCCTTACTCACAATGCAACCTCACTATTAAAACAACCAAAAACATAATCGGCTCTGGGCTCTTCTTAGGCTGGCAGAGTGAGTGTAGCGCCCAGGATTACATAGACAATTGGCACTGTGTGAAAAAAATGGGGCTGCAAAAACGTGGGATAAAATTTTGAGAAAAGAAATAGACACGTGACACGTTTTCTTGTCTGCTTGTCATTAACTACCGAAATACCGGCACCATGAAATAAAGTCTCCAGCGGTCGTCATCTCGACACTGCAATCAGTTCTTCCCAACTAGAGTAGGATAATTTGTCGCCTTCAGCTAAGACAGGTCTTCGATACAGCGATGAACCTGTCCAATCCAGCAACGTTCTTCTGTAATGATGCTAAGGGGTATAGCAACAACTACTTTCAACCAGGCAGTCCTAAGTTGGGCATGCCATTATAGAAACTTTCACATTTCTAAAAACAAATATTTAAAAAACAGATCTACAAGTCCCCTTTGTGAGCTTGTAGATCAGTTATTTGAAACAGGGCTTAAATGGTCCCTTTTTTTTGGCACCCTCTAGCTTCATTCTGAAATGATCACCTCAGGAACCATCTGCCCCTTCTGACCCTCGGCTGTTAAATATTCTAAAAGTGTAATGTCTCCCTCTCACCTCCTTAGACCTTTCCTCACACATATCTGGCTTCATTTTAATTGTGCGCTGGCATGAGAGCTCGGTCTGAATTAATGGGGGTGGGGGGTTTAAAACGCAAGTCAGATTTCATTGAGCTAAGTTCAATGTGAATCAATGTAATACACTTGTTATGTTTTCTGTGTTGTTTACACAGTACATGGAAGACATGTAAAGGTGAATTGTTAACAAGAAGTATATGTGCAGTCCAACAATGTGACTTTTAAGCTTGCATCATCTTGTTGTCTATTCATTGTCATGTTTGGGTAGCCGTAGATGAGTGGGAAAAGGGGCCGTCTGCCTGGGAATTGGAAGATCACCTATTCGACCGTTGGCTTGCCCATCTACATGTCCTTGATCAATATGCTTAAAACCCCTAATGCTTGACTTATGCTCCGTTGTATGACCGTGGCGCACGACAAAAATAGCCGAAAATATCCTCTAAAAGCAAGCAGAAAACAGTTAAAAAGTTAAAAACCAAAGACAATTATTTTTATTATAATTATCTATTTTAGAATAAAGTTTTTAAACATTTTCTATGTACTGTATATTTTTACAACAATGACTGAAAAGGGAGAAACAATTAAATGGCAGGTGATTTGTCCAAATTTAACGCAGGGCACGATGGACAAATCAGAAGCCATTTCCACTCGCTTAAAAACTGTAGAAAAGAAGGGAGGGGACTTATTTGCTAATTTGCTGAGCAGAGCTATGTGATGCAGGCTATTATGTGCTGAGTTATAATGTCTGGCAGTATTGCCTCACCAGCACTTGCTCATGGTGTGCATGTTTGGCACTGATTATCCACTCTGCTTCTCCCTTCAACTCTTTTATTTTGCCCGTTTGCACAGCAAAACCCTCAGTGTTAATTTAACCATTTGTAACTGATTACAGGTCTGTTTGGTTGCATTTGTACCCTGCTGGGAGTTAAATTGATTCTCTGTCCTTGCCCAGTGCATCACTCTGTCACCAGCCCCACTAAACCAGCCCTCCCAGTAGTGCGTCACTCTCCAGCCCACTATAATGCCTGAGTAGTGCCTCCAGCCCACTAACCCAGCCCCCTCCCAAGTATCAGCCTTCCAAGCAGCGGGCAGAAGCCTACACCAGCACAGCAGCTCCTGAAATATAGATTGCATTGCCTGTGGGACCACGCCTGAAGCTCTCTGTACATTAGTAACGCACAGACACAGATACACACAGACACATTTGTACCTATGGCATACACAGAGATACACATGGATTATGCTTTTGCGTGCACACAATTGCATCTCGCACAGTTCTCGTGTGCTGGCACGTGAATAATCGCTAACACACACGCTCTCCCACACACACACACAACTTACCAGTGATAATAATGCTTTCTTTTTACAACTCTTGCCTCACTGAGTGAATCGTTCATTCTAAGTAATAACACGATGTGTTCTCATCCCCTACTCGTCATCATAATCATGTTTCAGCTTGGTCTGGTGCAGTACCAAGAGAGTGCAAAAAGACACTTGTTGCATGTTAGGGCACTGCCATCACAAGCTGACCTGCAAATGGCTTCTCAGATTTGAGTGCAATTCCCCAGAGCATGCACGCACACACACACACACACACACACACACACACACACACACACACACACACACACACACACACACACACACACACACACACACACACACACACACACACACACACACACACACACACACACACACACACACACACACACACACACACACACACACGCAGCTCATGGCCCAGCTCCTCTTGCTTTCCACACTGCATAGAGTGAAACATTACTAATTCATTGCCATAATATATTATACGATGCAATGCTCTTCAGACAGGGGTAGAGCAAGATTGACCCCATGGCCAATCATTTCAATTGATTTTGAATTTGGTAGAACCTTGGGTTTTATAGCTACCTGGATTTCCTCAATTTAAGACCAAACATCTTTTGACATCTTTCTTACGAGATTGTCCATGTGTTGTAGGGGTGAAACACTCACCCACCACCACAGAGAGCCAGATGCAGCAGTGCCTCTGGCTTGGCAAGGTACTCCCACACACACAATTGTCAGTGTTCATGGGTGGGAAGTGTACTCTGTCCTCAAACAGACGACCAACTTCAAATGCCCATCTGTGTAATGCTATAATATGTACTGCATTAGCTATGGGGTATAATATATAACAGTGTATCTGTGCCTTTGCGGTGTGTATAAATGGTAAATGGACTGCGCCTTTCACAAAAGCGGTTTACAATGTATTTCACATTAACTCATTCCCACACACATGAACACATCGACAGCGGAGGAAACTCTTTAACACAAAAGACACTTCAGCACACAGCCAGGAAGAGCCCGGGATCGCACCGAGAACCTTCCCATTCCATGATGACCACTGCCACCCCCAGTGGCTCAGGAGGGAGGGGTGTGTGTGTGTGTGTGTGTGTGTGTGTGTGTGTGTGTGTGTGTGTGTGTGTGTGTGTGTGTGTGTGTGTGTGTGTGTGTGTGTGTGTGTGTGTGTGTGTGTGTGTGTGTGTGTGTGTGTGCGAGAAAGGGTGAATGTAACATGAATGTAAAGCACTTTGAGTGGTCCAAGATACACAATATAAATGTTCCATGATCAGCCTGGATGACATGTCGGCCCACAAAGTAAGACCATATCAAACAAGGCTTTATCAAGTTTCTGTTACTGTCTTGCCTCAAATGTTTTCAGAAAAATGTTTTAGTGTACTGTTTAGGTTTAAAAATGACATGGCTCATAATGCATCTGCCATGTTTGTTTACATTCAAGATGCAGCACTGCCCTCTAGTGTCTAGCAAAATGAATCATAGAGTGTGATAGATTGACTGATGAGTGCATGTCACCATTGGTAAACATTGGTTAGTAGTACTGTACATGCTGATCTGTTTACAAAATGTTTTAGTTTGACAGGAAAATTAAGATTGGACTTTTGGTACAGAATACAAATCTATTAACTACAGTATGTCCCCATTGTGACCACTGATATGCCCTAAAAGGGTGAAATATTTTTCATTTCAGCTAGTAAGAGGACAATATCACAAACTCCGGCCACCAGTCTCCATTCTACACACACAGTAATCCAAATCAGATCAATGTCTTGGGTTTAATTAGAGACCAGACACACACATTTTGGACATGAAAGCCCACTAGCCTTATAGCTGGCTTTAGACAAGGAAATGGGAATTGCGTGAGTTAATCCTCAACTCATCTCGTAGCGGCAGCATCAGCCAGTTCCATCATCTGTCCCCATAGGCGGCGTGTGCCGTCACGTCCCCCCCCCCCCCTGACTCCTCATTCAATTAGGTGTGTGTACCAAAACCAAAGCAAATGTGGGTAGGTTACTCAGTTAGAGATTTCTATACCTATTGATTCCTGTGGCGCTACAGATCTTTCAACTTCAAAGATGTCTTTATTATCCACAAGGGGAAATCGTTTTGCTCGGGTCAATGCATACATTGAAGACAAGACTACATACATAAATAATGATATACACCACAATTAAAACACCCATCAAAGTACTTCAATTCTATAAAAGGTACAATTCTAAATTTAAAAGGGTCTTTAAAAGAGAGAAATGTCTCACTCTGGTGTCAATAAACCTTTTTCTTTAACCCATTAAGACCCGGGGACAAATGCCTCCTAAATCAGTTAGTTCTCACACTTTCAAGATTTTTCAAAAATGTTCAAAAATAGCAGACGTACAAGTTCGCAGCGTGGCAGCTTGTAGGTCTGCTATGTTTTGAATAGCCAAAGTTTGCTAGTCTGCTGTAACATCACTCGTACGTTGAAACGGCTTCACAAGAACGGGGTTCAACAGTGTTGTTGGTGTAACTAATGTGCCGTGCAAACCGGGCAAACTGGCCATGAAAGCCCCCTGTCCCTGATGTGATCAGCAGCAGTGGTTCCAGCAGCAAGCTGCAAATATTGATCCCGCTCAACTTGAGCGGCAAGCTGTAAACCTGTGCACACACTCGTGATGTGGCAGCCACCACCCGCCTTCAGGGACGCCATTCATCAGATGGTGGCAAAAGGTGACCGCTTTTAGTGGGTGAATATTTTTTAAATGTTCACCTCAATGACATGTCCAAAATAGGGACACCAGGTTGAAAGTGGTTAATGTATGGTTGCTGACAAGAAAACATGTGTATAACATGCGTGTCACGTGTCACATAGACAGACGTGGATTGAGATGCATGCACTCAGTGCTGATCTAAAATCAAATTATTCTGCCAAAAAAAAAGAAAATTCATCCATTTAACCTGCATAATTCAAGGTTAAATGCGTACTGTAGGAGCGGGTGGCAAATGCCATCTGCTGGGACCCCAAATTACACACATGCAACTAGGAATAGCGGGCAATGTTGTCTTAATGAAAATAATGGAAGCCATAGCAGTTGCCACTTTTGGTGTGCACATACCATTGCTGTAAAAAAGGTTTTGCATGCATAGATAACTACATCTTTCACACACTCTTCACAGGTTCACTGCACAGATGCACAGTCTGAGTGTGTTTCTGTTTCATGACATCATTCAGGTAGCGGTGTGACCTGGGATTTTACTGGGCTACTTTTGAAGGGACATACAGACACACATACTGTACTATACACACTGCACATATTCCCATCACACATAGTGACATCAGTCTCGCTCATCCACCGCCTCGCAGGCACAACCTGGGGTGCCTCTGCCAGGGCACTACGAATCTCTGCTGCCGAATACTGCGCCCCAGTCTGGAGTAGAAGCCCACACGTGAAGAAGCTCGATCCTGTCATCAACAATACCCTTCGGATCATAACACCCCGTGTCCTACCTGCCAGTCCTAGCGGGAATTGCCCCGGCCGGCCTCCGACGAGAGGCTGCTACCCTCGAACAAAGCCCAAGAACATGACTGGCATATCCTGTACGAAACAACTAAGGCAGCGCCCCCAAGCAGACTCAAGTCCCGTCACCCCTACAACAGGACAGCACAAGAGATGCTTAGTTCCATCCCTGAGGACCTGTCTGCAAGGGGCATGCCTAGCAACTTCCTGGAAGCAGGAATGGGAGTCGGCTGAGCCCACGCGTCTGCACCGTCACATCCAAGACCCGGTAGATGGAGTGGAAGGAGAACATCTACCACGCCGGCATTGGACCCTGCTGAACCACCTCCGTACTGGGGTTGGGCGCTTCAAATCGTCCATGAAGGAGTGGGGCCTGGCAGACAGCGAGTATGCGAGTGTGGCGAGCCTGAGCAGACTGCCAACCACATAATCACCAACTGTCCTCTGTACAGACCTCCTTCAGAGGCTGGCCTCTTCCAAGTGGGACCAGAGACAAGAGCGTGGCTTTGCGACACTGAGCTGGACATAGGACGACGATACACGAAAGAAGACCACATGGCGTCGCTATTTTGGGCATGCCATTGTAGGTGAAAATGTTCAGAAATGTTCAAAACATAAACAAGTGGCAGAAATAGCATATCTACAGTACAAGCTCACAAACGCTGCGATTCAACACTTGTAGACAGCCATTTTAGCACATTTTTGTTTTAAGTTTTGTAAGTATAAAATAGGGCGTGGTTAAGAGCAGGAGATAAATACCTATTGTGAAATGTAAATGACTTTTCATGTCCTCCGTTCCGATGTTCCGTTCCAGTAGGAACCATTTTGTCCTGTCAGTGTTAAACAAACCAGGAACAGCTCTGTCCATCAGTTCATAATGGAACAGATCATCTGACCCACAAAGAGATGTTTTTTGGGGAGATGGAGGCGGCACAGCTCCACTGCTAACAGGAAACACCTCTCTAGGGGGCTGGCTTTCAGTTTCTCAGAGTCTCTCTGTCTGTTGTCTGTTTCTGTCTCTTTTCACTCTCTCCCGTCTCGTTTTTTTTTTTTTTTTTTTTGAAAATCCATCTCCCTCATTCACTTCATGCTTCTTTCTATCATTCTTCCATCATTTGCTTCTTCCATTATTGATTGGCCCTCAAAATCCTCTCAAGGCCCAAAGAGCTGCCCCTCCCCCAGCTGCAGGATGCATGTACACATGTGTGTCTGTGCGTGTGCGTGTGTGTGTGTGTGTGTGTGTGGGCGTGCGTTTTCTGCGTTCTCACAAGTGGGAATTCGGAACCCACTTTCTCCATATTAACATCATTGGTTGCTGGGCGTGTACATGACCAAAGTGACCCCGTTGTCTGGGCGACGGCCATTATGTTGTCAAGGCAGCACTCAGGCTAATGGAGGAGCCGTATTAATGATGATGCTGTGTTTCTTTCTGTGCCGTGCGTACACCAACACGCACACGCACATGCGCACACACACAGTGCATTCGTGATGGAACTATATGATTAATGGCGTCTTTCCTCCATAGACACCAAGGCAGTCTCAGACATAGTAAATCGATGTCACTTTTACCTGACATGCATTCTTTTGCTTATTTAAACACGCACATACATATATACACACACACACACACACACACACACACACACACACACACACACACACACACACACACACACACACACACACACACACACACACACACACACACACACACACACACACACACACACACACACACACACACACACACACACACACACACACACACACAAATATGTGCGAACACACTCAAATATGAGAGGAGCTTTTCTAATAAACAAAAGAAAAAGATTCCAGGTACCAGGTGTTGCAATTGACTTGACCTCTGACTCACTTCAAACCCACTCATGCATTACAGAAATAAATTCATACATTCACACCTGAGGCGCGCATACACACGCACGCACGCACGCACGCACACAAAATGCAGATGGAAATGATTACCAAGCAGATCATGATTTCATTTTCCTTGCAGTGTGTACTGGGAAGGCATCCTAACAAGCTAGCAAATGGTAGCAAATGTGCGTGTGTGTCAGCGGTTTACAGAGTCACAGTGTTTGGGCGAGTGTCTGGCTGTGTGTGTGTCTTCCGTGGTAATTCATTATCTGGACAGCTAGTGTGTAATACACAGCAAAATGTTCGTTTTCCATTTTAAGGTTTAAGGGTATTTACTGTTACAGTCTGCTGTTGTTGCTGCAGCTATAAATGTTTAACATGCTCTCTTTCTCTGTCAGTCTGTCTATTTTGTGTGGTTAAACGTCCCTGACCCAAACACAGTAGCACGGACGGTGTAACATTTCAGTAAACACACTCAGCCTTTTACCCCTACAGGAAGCAAACAAAAACATCTGTCAGGTGGAAACCTCATATGTCCAAAACAACTTTACTTTTCAGGATTCAAATTCAGAAACAGCAACAGTAGCAGATCTACAAGCTTGAAACCGAGCTTGTGGATCTGCTACTATTGATGCTTTTGTGTGACGCTGTAGTAGGATCAAGTAAGGGATTCATTTACAAAAAAACACACAAAGTTAGAATATGGACATAGGAGGTTTCTTCCCGACAGTGAAGATATACAAACTGCACTGAGCCGCACACTGATGTGTCATGTTTCTCCTGTTCCCCAGCAGGAGGAGGTGTTAAAGGAAGAGCACCAGGGAGCTTTCCTTTCAAAAGTAATGACGCATATCTCTCAAAGACCCCCTAAGGATGTCCAAATTATTTTTTGGGATTTATTTTTAAAAAGACATGAGCACATTTGAAGTTATAAACAGAGCTCCCTCTAGAGGCTCATCTTCAGGGAAACTAGCGATTACGCAACTTCCGTGACGTCTTACATATGGAGGATGAATATTTTGCAGCTCAGCTCATCTAAAATGTAAAATAGCAGCTGTAGATGAGAAATAACTCTAGTTACTACATGACCTATTTATCGATACATGAATAGAGTGTTTATAATTAAGCTGCTAAATAACCTGAACTCTGTCTACTTGCTACCACAGCCTGCTCTCTGGGCAGACCGTCTGAGGACTGTCTCACGAGTGTATAGCAGACATGTCGTTGGTCATGTTAATTAAAAAAAGTTATGTTTTTACTTTATTCTAAAGAGTGTACAATGGTGTAATTCCAACGGCCATTTTCAATGCATTTCAGTACGATGACGTCAGCTGTGACACGCTGTTTTGGCTCGACCCTTTCCGAGGTGGTGGGAGGCATTTTCGGAATTGTGGCCAATGGGCACGTCCTTCTTCTGACAGCTCTCAACATAGACCCTTTCAGTGTGTAGTTGCATTGGCAAATATTTTCACAACTTTGTCACAATTAAATTTTTACAAAGTAGAGTCCATTGCGTTACTCCCCTTTTAATGGTACTCAGGAAGACACATCAGTTCTCTCCGCCTCCTGGTGGCTGATTACACTTCCTTATGAGACGTTATTTTCGGGTGGCGACAAAGTGCCCAACAAGCCTAAATCAGGAACGACCCTGCACCAGACAGACCCCCAGTGTTTTAGCATGAACACCATTGTAAATAAAAGCCTCACCAATCACATTCACAACCAAAAGGGCCCGAGTTGCTTGATGAGTGTGTGGCTCTAAAGGGCTGGGTTATGTCTTTCTAGTGCTACAGCTACGCACACATGCTACCTCACTGCTTTGTGTCAAATGATGTGCCACTGCCAATCCAAACCGCCAAAACAAGAAGAAACAACACACTCCAGATTCACGAGGTAATCAAAGGGGTCTCCGAGACATTGACATCAATGCGGTAACTGTGACATCACATGGTCTTGACCCCACCCACACACACACACACACACACACACACACACACACACACACACACACACACACACACACACACACACACACACACACACACACACACACACACACACACACACACACACACACACACACACAGATGTGTGTATACAAAAGAAGTATGAACCGTTTGGTAAGACTGACAGCCTTAGTCTAACGTGGCTCCCACTTGGACCACCCAGGATGAAAACTACAAGCACTACACTATACTATGTAGTGTATTACAATGCAGAATAGTGTACAAAGTGCAGTGCACTGTAATGCAGTGCAGTTTAGTGCTGTCCTATTAAATCTAAAGATTCAAATCTTTAAATTGCTTGATAAAAAAATTCAATCCTAAAACGAAAAAGAACAGTGCATTACCGTTTCATAATCACTACATAATGAAATATGATTTCAAATAACTAATCTGATTTGACTGTTGAGGTAGAAACTCCTAGCCTAGGTCTTATGTAACAACATATTTAATGGTGCACTGGTTTGCTCTAGCGCGTCCCTGGTGAGGGATGTGGGAATGAGCAGAAAGCGCTGCTGTTGTTGATATGCCTGAGGCTGTGGCTTGGAGATAGTTTCAGACGCTGCAACCGTTATGAGTTGTTTTTATAAGCCCAACATCCAAACATATGAACCCAATTTCAACTCAGGAGTCTGTTTTTCATCATTAAAAGAGAAGACATGAGACCTGACGGACATGGCCAAAACACTTCCAGGATAACACTGTTTGCCAAACCCAATCTAGAACCAAACATAGAACTCGTTCAATCATCACTGTATTAACCCATTAAGATCTGAGGCCGATTCTACAAAATGTCTTCTAAATCCTAACAGTTTTTTTTAAATAAATGTTGCTACATCAGTGGTTCTCAAACTTTTTCATGTCAAAGACCCCCAAAAGGATATGTATTTGGCTGTGGATGCCCATCTGAAAATATTTTGTTCCAGGGACCCCCAGAAGCAATCTACAATATCACAATGTGTCGAATTTGTCGAGCGGTTCTTGACGTTCCCAAAATAGAGACGCCAGCTTTAAAGTGGTTAAACACATGAACCCTAGTGTCCCTAGTCTGGAGCGAACATTTGGTGAAAATCTACCAGATTATCACGTTATGAACTTGGAGGCTATTTTCGGTGAACAGATTTTGGTCTAGAGGGAAAAACGTAGAGGACCAAGTATAGACCAAGTATAGATCCCTGGGGAAAACTGGTCAATGAAGTAAAAAAAAAATATATATATATAAAGGTTAAGTGGTTTAACAAGCACATTGGTCATCATAGCACATGAGCACCAAATGTCCAAATGTGCAAACTGGCAGTAGGCCACAGGAGAAGCTAACTAACTATATATTTTTCCCACGTTTTAAAGTCAACTGATCACAGATGATTGATGCCACAGGCTGGCCTCATGAAGCCCCAGATGTGGATTCCGAGAAAGAAGACAGCAACAACAGTTTTTTTTTGCTCAAAACTACGGAGGCTATGCCTCTGTTGCCTCGTCTGACGTTTAGGCCATGTGGCAGGACTTTTTTTTTTTCTTCTCAGCGTCAGATTCTCAGCGTCAAGCTTACAACGCATCACTTCGTGACACGTTGTAAGCGTGTAGATCAGCTATTTCCTCTATTTTTAAATGTTTATTAAAGAAAAGTATAAAATGATTAAATATGTCCGTAATTTAAGTATTTAAGTTATTTGTCAAATAACTTTTAATTACGAAACAGAAAGTACGTTTTTATTCATTATGTTTCGATGTTCGATGCCAAAAATTATTTGTGTGACAAATGAATGGTCAACTTATCTGTAATCGTGACACAGCCCTAACTGAACCCAATAAAGATGATAATAAAACGACCGCCAGGGAAGGTTTATTCAGTTGCTGTCCCACCCCCACTTCCACGTGACAAATCCAGGCTAAAACACCCTCACTCCTCAGTGCAGCTTCTCCCTCCAGGGGGCCATCGATCAGTCACAACCACTGGCTTTAACCCATACCATGCTGGAACGCACATATACTGTGTCATTTTACATTTCTATAGCTATAACCATCGTTTTATACTTTTTATATCTGCTATTCAAAAAATAGCAGATATACAAGCTCGTAGCGCGGCCCTCGAGCTTGTAGATCTGCTATTTTTTTTTTAATAAAAATCTTTCAATATATGTGTTTTTTAAGTGGAACATTTTTAACTCAAATTTTGCTTCTGGGGGATTCTACAAATGTCTTCTAAATCCTAACATTTTTTTATGTTAGGATTTTATGTTGCTATAATATCAGTGGTTCTCAAACTTTTTTCATGTCAAGGACCACCCAAAATGATATGTATTTGGCCGCGGACCCCCATCTCAAAATATTTTGTTCCAGGGACCCCCACAGAAGCAAAGATTTGAGTTAAAATTGTCTATATATATATTCAAAAATTTGCACACATTTTCTCCAAAAATAGCAGATCTACTAGCTCATAGCGCAGCACTCGGTGCCGCGCTATGAGCTTGTAGATCTGCTATTTTCGAATGGCCAAAGAAATCTTAAAATGACACAGTCTCAGATGCGTTCCCGGATTGAATGGGTTATGATGGCTCTGGGACCTGATTGACCTCCCGGAAACCTTCTCCATCCCCCTCACTCCTTCTCTGACCTCTTCTTACACCTCTCTTCAGGAGGTGAGAGTGGCTGTCTGGGAATCGGAAGGGTTCCCTGTTCGATCCCCAGCTCCACCTGCTGGTTCTATGTCAACGTGCCCCTGAGCAAGACACTGAATCCTACTGTATGACTGCTCCCGATGAGCGGGTCGATGCCTTGCATGGTTGCCTGCCTCCACCTGTAGTGAACGGTAGTGTAAAGTAACTAAGTACATTTACTTAAGTACAATTTTGAGGTATTTTTTACTTTAGTGGAGTATTGCCAATTTTCAGTACTTTTACTTCCACTCCACTACATCTCTGAGGAAAATATTGTACTTTTACTCCACTACAATTAATTGAAAACTTTAGTTACTAGTTACTTTGCAGATATAAATGATTATATTATAAAACATACATTAATCCTTTAGCCCTATTTTAGACATAGGCTATTTGAAAATAGCAGATCTACAAGCTCACAACACGTCGCATCGCGATTTTAGTACTTTTACTTTTGGTACTTTAAGCATATTTTGATTCCCATACTTATGTACCTTTACTCAAGTAACATTTTAAACACAGGCCTTTTACTTGTAACAGAGTATTTCTACATTTGATGTATTGATACTTTTACTCAAGTAAAGAATGCGAGTCCTTTTTCCACCACTGGTTGTGAACAGGTGAATCGGTTGAAGTGTAAAGCACCTTGGATTAAGGAGCTGTATAAATGCACCGTTTACCATTAAACCTTTTCTGACTGTGTTTCATTTCCTCTTTATTCTTCACATACACATTCTCCTCGCTCCTTTTGAAGCCGGTCTGAGAAAACCTCCATCTATAAAAGCGTTTGCAATCCACCACATTCTTATTTGCTCCTGTTCTCTTTTCCCTCCATCCGTTTCCATCTCACCCTCTGGGTATAGAATGCACCCTTATCTGCCCCTGCCTCCCTCCTTTGTTATGCTCCTCATCAAACTCTCCTGTAACATTCTCCTTCATTTTCATGAAGCCGCCATCCCTCTCTCTCTCTCACTCTCTCCCTTTGAATACATCCATCACCCTCAATTAAGGCACCTCATCCCTCCCTCCCTCCCTCCTTTTCTTCTCCTTCTCCTCCTGGGTGAAGGACAGTGAAAGGCACAGAGAGTTCTGAGCTAGCCAGCGGGCAGAGTTGGCCCTCTCAAACTAGAGAATTGTTCTGACAATGTCTGGAGACTTTCTCACTGGCTTTAAAAACAACTCAACAAATGAACACAAAAGGTATTTTTTTGCGCCTGTGGATATTTGTTGGCAAAAGAGGAGGCATACAGGAGAGGAACAGGTCGAATGCAAGCAAATGCAACACAGGTCACTACTCTTAAAGGAAAACTTAGCTGATTTTCACACCCAAATCTAATTGTGCTGCATGTGAGGAGATCAATACTATTGTATAGTGTGGCAAATCAAAACAACCTACAGTATGTCTTCTGTATTTCTCCACAAAATGTTGAAAAATGGCTGTTTTCCTTTAAGCCCAATGAAAACAGTTTAATAGTGTTTTTACAATGCACTGATTTAATTGGTTGCATAACCAATCACCTCTTCAGGTGTTTATTTGTTGAAAAAGCTGAAAATGTTGCCATGTCCATTGATTACCATGTGCGCAGACGCAGGTGTCTGTCAGCAAACGACCCAACTACATAGTGAAATCTGTTAATTTAACTCAGAGAGAGTACACATGGAACCATATGCACCCACATTTGTACATTTTCAGAATTACAAAGGGATACATTAACATTTCCACTCATTCTACCAGCTAACTTGTAAGCTACTCTGGATATGACCACCAGCTGAAGGATGTTTGAATTGCACATGTTTTGACGGCAAAAGAACATGAAAATCGTTTCTCCAAAAAAGGCAATAACTGCCAACTGTAGCATTAACTCCCTAATCCTAAATTGCTTGAGAAAGGAAAAACTTTACATTACAAAAGCCTTATACCAGCGAATTGATTTATGTATTACATATGCTACGGAAATATTTTGTAAGTAGACAATAATTCTGTCTAAGAGTTTAATGTTAACACTTAGTCATGCCAATGTAAATGGTACTTGAAACATGTTGAGACATCTGTATAAACCACTTTAAATTAGGGAAATCTTTCATTATTGTACAGTACTACTGTGTATTTTTCCATAATGTTAATACATACATGTTACCATGTGATGCAGTTAAAACATGGTCACTGACTCATTCTGGACTGACAGGCCCTGGAGACAGCTGTGGACTATGAGATGGAGACAGACAGATATAACAGGAGAGGAATTGAGAGGAGTAAAAATAAAAAAATATGGTCTGTAATTTGTGTGTGTGTCTCTTAGGGGAGACGGATGGCAGAGAATTTCTAAATGGCCACAAGTTCACTCACACACACACACACACACACACACACACACACACACACACACACACACACACACACACACACACACACACACACACACACACACACACACACACACACACACACACACACACACACACACACACACACACACACACACAGGTTTGGTGTTATTTTGCTCAGCAAGCAGAGCAGGCAGTATTGACTCATGTGTGTCTGTGTATTTATCAAGCTGATTAGAAAAGCTGATCTCAGATTAGTGGTGGTCACATCTTAAAGGGACAGCATGTCTTTCTGCGTGTCCATTTATTACAAGCAGTGCCTAATGCTTTGCATTTCTCAGCCTAGCAAATAAAAAAACTATTAATAAGCGTTTCAGATCAATAGTTTTGGAGGCCCATTGTTCTGTACTAGACGCATTCACAAAAAAATAAAAACACATTTCACACAAAGGTAATTCAAAGTGCTTTTTTGCATAAGGAACATTATGGAACAGTAATTAAAGGCTTTTTTTCAGAAATAAGGAATAAAATAGAAAACTAGAAAAAGTGCTCCTCGGAGCACAGGTCTCCGCCAGGTCAGGTAGGTTATTGTGGCCTCCTGGTGGCGCTATAATAGGCCAATGTGAAAAGGGTGCCATTTATTCTTAGGTCGTTCACGGCAATCGGACACTGCATTCATGATTTGAGGCATTTTGTTCCAAAAATGTGTTTTGCTAAATTAGACCTGCTGGTGGCGCTATAACAGGCCAATGTGAAAAAGAGTGGCATTTCTTCCTTGGCCTAGTGGGAATGTATTTGTGAAATTTCACAGAAATCGTAAACTGCGTTCATAATTTGAGGCATTTTGTTCAAAACGGACCAATCCTGCAAATTTTGGAAGCAAACCGTAGCCAATGAGGATGGAATATGGGAAATCGGACAGATCCGTGTTGATCACATGACTATAGAGATACTGTGTACCGATTTGCATGACGTTTGGATAAAATCTGTAGGAGTAATGTAAAAAAATGGGTTTTGCACAAATCGACCTCCAGGTGGCGCTATACCAGGCCCATGTGAAAAATTTGAGGCAGAGGTTCTGAATTGGCATCCAGGGAGTGTGTGTGCACAATTTCGCAGCGACCGGGCCAACGGTGCCAGAGATTAGCTGCTAACACACAGACAGGACACACACACGGACACACATACACACACACACACACACACACGGACGGACGGACGGAGGGTAAAACATACTCTCTCGCCATGCCTTCGCCTGCCTTCACATTCCTTCTACTACCTATTCAAACAGAGAGAGAGAGAGAGAGAGAGAGAGAGATGGAAGAGGAGTGCTGTGTGTTACCCAGAGGCAGTGTAGGTGCTGTGTCAGACCAGCCAGCATGACAACGTCAACAGCCAGGCGTCACCGATAGCAACCAGACATGTCGGCAAACATCCTCTACTCTCCTGCTTCCACCTCATCATCCACTTCTTTGACTCAAAGGTTGGATAACAGGAGGCAAATGAAATGGTATTAACTAAGACTTGTATAGCGCTTTTCGAAGTACTCAAAGTCGCTTAAAAAGAGTATAGTCCTGGTAGGAAATGGTATAGTCCTGCTGGGATTCCCTGACAATGTGGGGAGAGAGTTGATTCAGAACACAGAAGGAGTGTTGCTGGCTTGCCTTGCCTTTGTTGGTACAGTTTGCAGCTTTTCTATGAACCACCAAAGGCAACTGATAAACTCCTAACCTCGCGTCACCAGGCTTTCCACCGCGGAGGAAAGCCTGGAATTCGTTCCAAACTGGCCTGTGTGATAAAAGAAAATCGTGTTCCGGTGGTGGGTTGTGGTTAGCGTCGCAATGTTTTTGTTCCCCACATAATACAAATCTATTAGTTTAGTCTCGCAAGTCGTGCCATGAGTTAGTATAAAAGATGGACATACCAAACGATTATAATACCAAAAGAAACAAAACGATTATACCAAACTAAACACATTTTAAACTAGGGGAATCATTTTGGAGGTGCACGGCACCGTGGGTTCTGGCCGCCTGATGACGCTCCGACCGGATCTGAAACCCAAAAATGGTATTGATCCCAGGATAATAAACTCCAGCATCAACCGAGTTTCGCCCATGTTTGACACTCGTTAACCACAAGCATTCCCTATTCTCGGGTGAACATTTAGCAAAAATAGCCGATCTACAAGCTCACAACGCATCGCTTTGAGACACGGTGTGAGCTTGCAGATCAGCTATTTTCACCAAACAGAGGTCAACAAAATATATAGTTTTAGGTTAAGCAGGAGGTTGCTCACAGTGTCAGTTCACCATGGGAAAACGAATTGTGCTGATTGGTCAGCTGACATATAATCCCTAGGTAAATGCATCTTTAGCTGCATTGATTGGTCAATCAATGAAGGTTTATCACCCTCACATTACATTTGCATCACTCCCCTTACAGAAGGCAAATAAAGGCTGGGTATGTGATAAATATATTTATTCCTACAGGCAGTGAAAAATAACAGACCTCCTGGCGCAAATACGTCATTCTGATTGGCCGAGACATGTCATGTGAGGGTACATTCATTCTTTACAACACTGCTAAAGAGAACAGGACAAACCGGTGTGTAGAGTTTGTTCACATATCAATGCACATACTATACTGTGCAATGTGTTTCTAACACTTCTCACTGTCACCTAAACCAGTGGTTCTCAACCTTTTCAGACCGCGACCCCCAAAATAATCATATTTGAACCGCGAGTAGAACAGAACTGTGATCTCGTGAGGCCCGCTGCTGTTCAAGGTTAGCACGAACAAGGCATTTTCTGGCCGGGAACTTGACTCAGTCCAAGCAGTTGGGAATCACTGTCACTCGACTTACAGTCTCCATTATGCAGCAGCTTAGTCAAAACTGGAAAACTGTAGCTGTCCATGATTTTGACAGCTACAACTGTCAACGATGTTGACAGTTACAGCAGAACTAAAATTAAACTTTAGTTTCACTATAGCTAACAGCAGGCACCATTTTCTTTCATGAATATTTTTGTTTCTATATTGCTCCCAGTGCATTATCCCTTACACATAGGGATTACAGTGGCATTGGCACTAGGGCCACCACTAGAGGCCACTGTGGAGTGCCATACAATGTGTGTAGACTAGACACCGTGTTTGGAAGAAAGAAATTGCTGTCAGTAAAGAGAAGTAAATGTTGAAATGGCCTACCAATGGCAATAAGGATGTGTCCTACACATCCCACTTTTATAACCCATCCAAATGGCTCAAGGCAATCCAGAACTGTGATCATAAGCTCACATGTACAATGTATCTTGTTTTGTTTCTTATTTCTCTACTTGTGCATATTGTCATTGGCTATGTTTCTGTTTTGGTTACCTTTAGGGACTGCATTCTTGCCAACTGCTCTGTCCCTATCAAATAAACAAATAAAGAAATTGATTCACTTACAGTACCATAGTCGTCTTCATAGAGTACTCGTCTTCATACACCAACTGACCGAAGGTCTCAACACCTAGGAAAAAGTACATAAGACACAACAAATCAGTAGAAACATAGGAAGACAGATTAGTTTGAAATAACATATTACATAATGTGTGCACTGCAAACAGATTCAATTTCACAGGGTTTTCGCAAGGTACTGCTTTCATGATCAGCATCTCAAACAAACAAAAAATATTATAAACTAAATAAATTATAAACAATAATCGATAGATTTTATAAATAGGGAATCTACAAGCTCATCATAACGCATCTCCAGGACAACAAATGTACAGTAAAGAGTTTCTTAACAAACTTAGGGAATTAGCTTAGGGAACCCACCAAACACATGTTCTGAATGATGGCTAAGATCTGTCTAAAGCAAGAACAATACTAAGCCAGCACACGGGACATAAGACAAACACACTACAACGCGCACACAATACCTCAATACAATACCAGAGGGGGAAGGAGGGAGGTACCTGAAGAGAAACGGACAAGAAAACATACAGACCACTACAACTGTAACACCCTGTCAGCCGTACCTGCCAAACACCGGCTGTGAAAGAGGAACAGTTTTCTCCCCTGTGAGATAAACGTCATTCTGGTCGGACGTCATTCTAAGGCTTCAAAAGCGCGGCCTAAGCCTCTTGAACAAGCTCATAGACATGTAGGACAGCACCTTTACTTTATAAGAAAAAGAGGTTGCGCATCAACAATGGGTTTTCTCAGTGGAGTGCTAGACCCAAAGTCAGTATACATATCAAAAAAAGGAATAAAAAAAAATCCAAAAAGGTAGCACATCCAAAAATGTCAATTAAATGGAGGACAAATTACTCACATTTCCACTTTTTTATTGGCACACCAATAAAGTGAACGCTTACGCGTTTCGGCTATGAGCCTTCTGCTCTGAGGAAGGCTCATAGCCGAAAAGTGGAAATGTGAGTAATATGTCCTCCATTTAATTGACATTTTTGGATGTGCTACCTTTTTGGATTTTTTTAAATTCCTTTTTTTGATAAGCACCTTTACTTTATTGTACACAAGACTGTTGGCCATAGACAGAGAATACGCTTCCTGAGCGTTCCAAGTCAGCCTACACAGCACTAGTGTTGCCCACACATCTCAAACTGACCCAGAGTACCCTGAGAACCAACGCTGTACTGTATACCGAATGTGTATGTCTTTTTGCCGCTCTCCATGGTGCTGAATATCAGCCAGCTGTCAGATAAACCTAAAGCCTATAGTGCACGCACGGGTCAGTGGTGTGATGGGAATTCACATTCAGTAGGCTATACAACCCCATCCATACGTCAGCTTCTTTCAGTGTCTAGATAGCACAGTGATTCCACTCTGAGAGTTGTCCTTAATTACTCTTGGCACTGACCTAGTCAATATATAGAGACAGAACAGTAGTCGTGACAGATTTTTTCCTGGCTTTTTCTCCATTTCCCTTCATGCACGCACAGGCCTTAAAGCAGCTATAAACCTGTTTTGTTATTAATACATTTGTTCCCTTCCCCATTCATTAATATAAAAGCAGATCAGCAATATCATTTCAGATTACAGTGGGATAATTATAAGCCTGCATCTACGATTTTACACTCAGTGTCTGATCCCAAATTAAGTATTTAAAAGTTGTTCAGTGAAGGAACACAAACATTGTCCAATCCCACTTTGGCCCCCGGCAATCTACTGAAAAGTTCATTCTTATGTGCATATGAACCCCGTATGAACCAGTGTGTGTGTGTGTGTGTGTGTGTGTGTGTGTGTGTGTGTGTGTGTGTGTGTGTGTGTGTGTGTGTGTGTGTGTGTGTGTGTGTGTACTGATGTTATGTGTGTGGGTGTGTGTGTGTGTTGGTGCAGCAGCAGCAGGTTAACCACTTAAACCCTCTATACTTCATAGACCAGAATCCCCCAGGGCTCTATGCTAGTAAGTAAATAGCCTATGTGGTCCATAGGTCGGGAGCCTGTTTCCTGTTTCCATAGCGTGAGGCAGCTTGATTTACAAGCACAGCCCCTGGACATGACGCTACTGTGTCGCAGGGATGCTAGGGATTGCTGGTCTATGCTAGGATCCCTAGTTTTTCCATCTACACCAAATATCTTAGTCAAAAATAGCTGTTCTACAAGCTCACGACACGTTGCATTGTAGTGCAACCCACGTTGTGAGCTTGTAGATCTGCTATTTTCAGCGAATGTTCGCCCCCATAATAGGGATGCTCGGTTTCATGTGTTGAAGAGCACGGCAGGTGAACCACATTCACAGCACATTAGCCACACACAGGCAGTAAGATACATTAAACTTTATCAGCATGCCTCACTATTATTACAACCTCTGTTCTCTCTCGTGTGTGTGTGTGTGTGTGTGTGTGTGTGTGTGTGTGTGTGTGTGTGTGTGTGTGTGTGTGTGTGTGTGTGTGTGTGTGTGTGTGTGTGTGCGTGCGTGCGTGCGTGCGTGCGTGCGTGCGTGCGTGCGTGCGTGCGTGCGTGCGTGCGTGCGTGCGTGCGTGCGTGCGTGCGTGCGTGCGTGCGTGCGTGCGTGTACGGCCATTTGCTAAATGAGATAAACATGAGCCAGTGAATTATGGTTGTCATTCCTAATGTCTTGTGACAGCTGTTTGTTAGTGAGCATGGGCTCTGTGTGTGTGTGATGATGCTGTTTGGTGGTATGCTTTGTAAAATTGTGGCCAGAAATGTGTAGCATACCGTTTTCAATAGGGGGCCCGGGACCCCTAGGGGATCCTCAGTCACGAAAAGGCAGGCCGCCAAAACTTTGTGTGATAGAAACTTTTTTTTTTTACATTAACCACTTGAGTCCTATAGTATCCTTATTCTGAGGAGAACATTGGTCGAAAATAGCAGATGTACAAGGTCACGAGTCGTGCTGCGAAGCGCTTGTAGATCGGCTAAGAGCAGACCAAGTACAGAGCCAAAGGTCAGGTACTGAGGGGTTAAGTGGTTAATTGTCCGGTAGTGGTAAACAAATAAAATAAAAACATGAATTTAAACAACACTGATGATAGTGCTGTAAAACAAGTCTATGAAGCTTCTATAAAATCTATGAAAAAGTTCAAGTTTAATATACAAGACAATTTTATACAATATGTAGTGGGGGTCTCTGCTTCATCTCTCTCTCTCAGCTAAAGGGTCCTTGGCCAGAAAAAGTCGTGGTCACTGGGTAAAGCATGCAACACCACCAGTATGTTAAGGTGATAAGAGGAGAGGAAGGTGATAGAGGAATTATATATGAAGAATGGGGTATATAGTATGGACAGGATAGGGAGGAGTAAGGAGGACAGAATTATTTTAATAGGAACACAAATGTACAACATCCAGCTCATCAAGAGACTGTACACTAGATGGTAGAATGAGGAGACCAGACACCAATAGTATTGGTGAGAATTAAATATACCACAGCAGTAGAGCTCTTGGTCATCATAGGTTACTTTATTTTTGTTATAGATATATATAGTATGGGATCATGCCATTATTATATCACTGTTTTTAGAATGCAGTGGCTTATTGACAACTTCTCCTACCCACAGGTCCCTATTGGCAGAGTAGAATTTACCTTCATGTTCCAAGGCGGAGTTGTGGGAGGGAGGGAGGGATGGATGGATGTCTGTCTGTAGCAGCGTCCTGTTTACTAATGATAAACTGCTGCTGCTTCAATCCCACACTTTGATAGAAAGAGAGAACAAACATCCATCAGTCCGAGTGTCTGACGTGTGTCAACATCGAAGGCAACCAAATCATTCCCTACCATAGATATCAAAGGCTAGAGCAGTAGAACATTGGTGCATCTTCTTTAAAATGTAGACATCTTGACAGCTGAATCTGGTGAACTGATGTGATTCCTTTGACCACAATATCACACGGCATACCAGGGCAATTATTACATCAACAAAGTGTCAAAAAGTGTAACTAGACTCGAGTCAGAGCTGGTCCTTAAATATACATCATACATGTCCATTGATGCTGGTCCTTAAATAATGGTTTATTTGTTTCAACCATAGAGTATATGGTTTCAACACAGAGAATTGAACTCAATCAATGAAATGGATGGGGCTGTCACTCGTTCTAAATAGCATTAGCTCAAAGCTGGTTACTGCTTACCTCAACATCTCATTAAAACTAACCACCACGCGAAGAAGTTGTACACAACAACACTCCAAGGAAGATTCCAAATATGGCCCAGAACAACGGTGTCTGTGTAGCACAATCTCAGATTACAAATATCTCCCCAAATCCCCATAGACCTTTTTGGCAGGGTAGCAACCTGTACAGGTGTTACCAATGATAATTAAGGCTCTGTTAGTGTAGCAGAGCCTTTCCAGTGAGCCAACACAAGTTAACAAAGTCCAGAGGAGATGTCAACACATCTTTCACCTTTTCATAAGGATGACACTTGGTACATTTATTTTGTACAGTTTGGGGCCTTGAACATGTCCATAAATGGAGCCATCGCAAAAATGCCTCGTGGCAACCATGGTCATTTTATTGCCAGACCCAAGGGGTCGGGCTTACATGAGGCTTTGTATCTGTTTTCTCCATACATGGGCATGGTCACTTTGTGGTCCGGCCCCAGCCAAAAAAATCTGTCCCCAAAGTCTGTCCCCATACATGGGCATGGTCACTTTGTCCTCCGGCCCCAGCCAAAAAAGTCTGTCCCCATACATGGGCATAGAAGGGACACAGGCTGACACGTCATGTGAAGTCCGGCTTAGCCGTGACGTAGTGCTCTGATCTTATAAAGTACTCATTCTGGGTCTGGCAGAACCAGGTCTCCTGGTCTTGTTTTCTGTCATAACCAAATTGTGTATTTTGCATCATGATGGTCAAAGATTATACTTGATAGAACACCATAAACCATTATGGTGAATAGAATTACCTATACTGTAGTTAATAGCGAATTCCGTGATTCGAGTAGGCATCACAGCATCTGAGAACCAGGGTCATTCCTATCTTCCCCGGAATTAATCTCAATTGTCCGTCCCTTTGTGTGCCTGTTCAAAAAAAGACTTTGGCACATGCCCAAGAAATGGAGAGGTTATGACATAAACATGTTCTTGATAGTTAATATTTCACTCTTCTTATTAAAAATAAAATGCAATATGCGGGAACAAAATAATTTCACCCATTCTTTTATACCTTGTGTAACCTTTGATGTGACAATAGTAAACTGAAGTTGAAGTGGATGTGATTTTCCAGAGCATCAGCACTGGACATACAGGGAATGCTGCAAATTGTATCAGTAGAGGGACACAAAGATCTGACACACGCCCATATCTACTGTAGGCATGCCCCCTTTTATGCCCATATATGGAGCCGACTGATTTGTTTGCTGATGCCATGTCGAGGTTAGACAACACACTCCATATTTGGGCGTAGCTGCATTGGGAACTCCTTAAATGGTTATGACTGACTCATGGCGTATTCTTTTCCTAATGATGTAACACTTAAAACCCTATACACTTCATTGTACGTCAAATAGCATTCTCTGTGACTGCATGTTATTCGGCTTCATCAAAGAACTCACACCTGTACTTTAGACGAGGCGTTTGAGAAACCAGGGAAATTACTCACATGAGAATGGCTGAGAAGGTCCTGGTCACCGGTGGAGGTGGCTACATCGGCAGTCATTGTGTTATGGAGCTCATTGAAGAAGGCTATTGTCCAGTTGTCATGGATAACTTCAGCAACGCCATACGAGGGGATGGGGATGTACCTGAAAGCATTCGCAGGATAGAGAAGTTCCTGGACACCAGCATTGAGTTCCATGAACTAGACATGTTGGACCGACCAGGATTAGAAAAGCTCTTTAAGAAGCATTCGTTCAGCGCTGTGATGCACTTTGCTGGTCTGAAGTCTGTCGGGGAGTCGGTGGAGAAGCCACTGCACTATTATCATGTTAACGTCACCGGCACCATCAACCTGCTGCAGGTCATGCAGGCTCATGGCGTGCACAATCTTGTCTTCAGCAGCTCGGCCACAGTGTATGGAGACCCACAGCGCCTCCCCATCGACGAGCAGCATCCGGTGGGCGGCTGCACCAACCCTTACGCCAAGACCAAGTACTTCATCGAGGAGATGGTTGTTGACCAGTGCAAGGCTGAAAAGGACTGGAATGCAGTGCTGCTACGCTATTTCAACCCCATTGGAGCTCATGCCTCGGGCCAAATAGGAGAAGATCCACGTATCCCCAACAACCTCCTGCCATATGTAGCCCAGGTTGCCATCGGAAGAAAAAAGCACCTCAAGGTATTTGGGAATGACTACAAAACAATCGACGGAACAGGTGTGAGAGATTATATACATGTTGTAGATCTGGCTAAAGGACACATGGCTGCTCTCAAGAAGCTGAAGGACAACTGTGGCTGCAAAGCGTACAACTTGGGAACAGGGACAGGTTATTCTGTGCTGCAGGTGGTCAAAGCTATGGAGAAGGCCTCAGGGAAGGAGATCAACTACCAGATCGCCTCTCGGAGAGAAGGGGATATCGCAGCCTGCTATGCAGACCCTTACCTGGCTGAGAAGGAACTGGGATGGAAGGCCGACTTTGGCCTGGAGAGAATGTGTGAGGACCTGTGGCGATGGCAATCCCAAAACCCCAGTGGATTTAACAACGGCATCATTTCTCGATGAAACGCCAGCTTCGTCAAGTTGAATCAGGTCTTTATCCAAGTCACCAGACCAAAACAAAAAATACAGTTCCTCCTTTCTGTTTTCTTTTCCATGTTCACGTGGAACCTCAAGACAAACTGAACGCTTTACACTATTTTAATGTCTTAATATATATCTTAATATGATCTTGATTCTAGACTGATTATTAGCTACCTTAACGTACTGTTTAGGATAAACAGGGGGAAAGATTTCAAAGTTTCTGTCTTGTTCTTCAGTGTCGGTCATAAACATTTGATCTGTTACGTAAATATGTTAGGAACTCAGAAGGGAACAAAATACATATTTTCTAATGTAATAAATGCAGTCTTTTTTGTCACAACCATCCTTTTTTTTTATACAAAATTTGCAAAAATAGCTGATCTTCAATCTCATAACATGAGAGCTTTTCTTCATTTGGACTGGACACATGGCAATCAAGTAATTTTATTCACAAGTTACAACGAACATTGGTGCTTCTTCATCAAGAGAAAAAGAAAATTATGGAGACATTAATTCTCTTACCCTAATTACTGTAGGAGCTACACAGCACAGGTTGAAGGAATGGGGCCACTGGACTCACACTGCATGTAGGCACTAGGCAGGGATATCAAACAATAATAGGAGGGACATGATAGACAGGTCTTTATTAATCCCCGTGGGGAAATTCGAGCATCATAGCAGCACTTGAGTAGGCATGAATCAGGACAGGTGTGAGTAGAGAGAAACATTTAAGATTCAAATCAAAAAAAGGAAAACCATAGCCTTGAACCATAACCATCAGCACTTGGACTGACCAAGAGAGCATAGTGTATAAACAATTACTACAAATAGTTAAAATCTATCACCAGAATATTATCATATACATCAACAGGTTGGAATCCTCCTTATACTGTATGGACTTATTTTGTTATATTATGGCCGAAATACTTTTGGCATTAAAAGGCTTTTTAATTCTATCCTCATTCTGAGTGTGCTTTAAGTCAGCTAAGGGCTTCTACAGTAGGTCTTTTATCTACATGTACACTAGAGACTATCGACAGTGGATGTGACGCCAATATATGTACAGTGTCAGCCAGCCTACACAGTAAGTAAAAGCATCATATAGTATCATGTACAGTCTGTGAAAAAAAATGAGCAGTATAATCTATTGACAGTAAAACATTCAACTGTCATGATACTTTAGTGAACATTTAGTAGTCAGGAAAGTGCCAGGGAATGCAGCGGTCATTAATCCAAGAACAGTATTACAGTACCTCTATCGAGGGCAGAAATACCTACTAGATGGTTGGTTATCTAATCTAAGTCTACCATATATCATCATCAGAATCCTCCTCATCATCATGACCACCACGACGAAGGCGACTATAATAACGTTCACCTTCATCGTTTTCATCATCTTCAACTGCGGGTGGATGATCATTCCTCAGCCTGAGAGTCACGCAGTTGACATCGTAGCAAGCAGTGGTCATCTGCCCCACGGTTTCCCACGTGTTCGTCTCTTCACAGTACTGCTCGATTTGACCTTTATACCTACATGAAGAGAGACCAATAGCCATGAGAGAAATGTCTGGTGTGTGGACAAGAAGGCACCTTTTCCCAGGCATTCATGGAGCAGCATGTCTTACTGGTTTTTGTCGTCACCCCCTCCTAGTACATAGATCTTTCCATCCACCACAGCCATGCTATGAGAGGAACGTGGCACTTGCATGGGGGCACACATGGTCCACTGGTTTGTCTTAAGGTTGTAGCACTCCATCGTGTTCAAGGAGCATCTCATATAGTATCTATAGCTTATGTTAACAGTATTATCCAGACCACCTATAAATAAACAAGAATTAACAGGATAGTGACCGTTAGCAGGCTCTATTATGTGCCAAAATGACAGTGAAGTTGAAGTGAGTTCATAAAGGGGGATTAAACTCTAATTTGTTTTCCATTTCAAGTTAAAACTACAGCAGGGTAAAAAAAATAGCTGCACAAGGTTATGGCCACACTTCTGCATCAGAAGCATTAGCATTGGCTCATTGAAAGAAAAGTGGGGTCAACCACGATGCTTCTTCCCTATTGGTTGATACAAATGACTAACCTTATAGTACACCATGATGTACTTTAAGCATCACAGCTGCAGCTAATCAAATTAGTAACGGGTGTGTTACATTACATTTAATTTGACTATCACACATTTCTTTCTCAGAGTGTACGAGACCCCCCTACGTCTTTTACAGCGATCGGCTGGTCGATCATTGTGAAGAATAATATTCTATGATTTTTCAAAGGAGAGTTAAAACACTCAAAAATCGCTGCCACTGGTGGCTATAGACTATGTTTTTTCTGGCACTGAATAGGTTAATGTACAAAAGGCAATAGTCCCAGACTAAATGGAATGGCTGCAGTGATGAGACCTACAGTTATTGGTGCATGTTGTCCTTTGCTGACTCCTTGTGGCAAAAGTGTGCCATGAAATGGTCCTTTATGTAATGTACAGTCAGTGAAGACGAATTTCCCCACAGGGACCAATAAATCTAATGTAATCTAATCCCAGGAGACAAAACTCTCAGTTTCCTCAGTACTTCTTTTCAAAAAAGGTAATACCACAGGACATTCCCAAAAGCACTTCCAACACCTTTTGTCTTACTAAACCGATCCTAAAACGCTTCACAGGAGTATAGTAGTATATGTATGTGTCATTTTGTAATGGGTACATTTACTTCTAATATCCCTAGTGGCCCACCCAACATTGGAAATTATATTGAGCAATTTCCACCTTACTTATTTCACATTATAGATCTCTTTGCCAGATTAATTCACCCGTCATTGATTTTATTAGCTGCATTTCTTATTAGCCTGCCATGTTTTTAATATGCTGACGTTTTTTACCTCAACTGGGAAAAAACAACAATTATAAAATCAGCCTAGAGTTTCATGCTCCTTTATTGCCAGAGAAATAAGCTGTTCAAAAAAAAAATCTAAAAATATTCTCTAATTTTTTAGTTTTTACATTTTTTCGTTATTCACAAAAGGTAACACAAAACCCAGGCAGAGGCTACAGACTGCTCAAGAAAAACTCTGGCAGTTTAAGAAAGGTATGATACCTGTAAGGTAAATCTTTCCATTGACAGTACAGGCAGCTGGGTCATCACGAGGAATCTGCATAGGAGCGAGTTCTGTCCATACAGATGTTTCAGGGTTGTACTTGGCCATCAGGCCATGTTCTGGCTTCCATTTAATTGAACTATAGGAGCCTAGGGCCCAGGAGGACACACACACAAAATATGAATAGTCAACATGAGAAGGATGAATCCGTAATAATACCAAATTTTCAATTAACCATTATGCTTTACATGCATTACATAAAAACGAAACCGAGCAGTCTGAAGGTGCATGGGTGTATTAATCTGTTCCATACCAATAAAATAGAGATGTCCATCTAGTGCGATCACAGCAGGGCAACTTGAATCGCCGGAATAACCTTTCACACCGACAGACTTAGTGAGCTGCCAGCTGTTATTCTTGGGGTTATAGTGCTCAATTGAGTCATAACCATAATCTCCACCAACTGCAATCACATAGCCATCCAACATCACCATGCCTATTGTGCATTTGGAGGGATAAAAAGAAAACACACCAAAAAAAAAATCATAATTAGAACGGATAACAACCATGGCCATATATACCAAGCACTCTCTCCTTGGGTAACCAAGGCAATAACACTCAGCAGGGCAACAGACAGACAGACAGATTTTTTTGCTGGTGAAAGTTACAGTTCTTATTCTATGGTGTGAATGATATGAAATGTAAGCTTAACATAATCACAGTAAACATCATCATGTCTTCATATTCATAAATTGCAACACACTGGTGCAACACAATGATGCAATTTATCTGTTTGGGAGCAGCTGTGTAAGATTCCAATAGTATAAACATTTTATATGGCTTTCATATACTCTTAATATTTTTTTTCAAATGAGATTTGGCCTTCTAGATCAAAATGTGCTCAGTTTTGGATATTTTCAGGGTGTTAATTTGAATTAATACATTTTCAACTGTTCGAAGAAACGTTTTCATAAATGTCATGTACGTGAAATTAATCGCTGGGAACATCCCTAGTTGTTAAAAGTCCAAATGACAACAATATGACTGTTATATAATATAACAATATAAAAAATTATTGGGAGAATCGTGAAATAGATTTACAGCCATACTATACATTATAAATATGCATTCTCATAACCAATAAACATGTTGTAAATATTTGTAATCATGTTTGAAGATCTAAATCCACCCACCAGAATTGCAAAAAAAGAGCTAGTTTTTAATGCTAGACAAATCCATTGTTACCTCTACTACAGCTGCCTTTTCAGACCCTTGTTCATTTTAAGTAATTTCCATAATATACAAAAGCAACCAACATTGTTGTCTCTGTATTGTGTAAATATATGAAGTTGTCCCTCATCTCTTGCCCTAAACTTTTAAACACTTAGAAAATTATTGTGAGCTTATAGATAGTTTTTTTTTTCTTTTTACAATTGCATTACCAAAAAGTCACCTATAATGACATTTCCCAAAATATGGACACCAGGTTAATGTGGTTAAACTGAAAGACATAGGTCGACAATCTTACTGAAGTTATGGCGTTGCTCAATCATGGGAGCCATCTTCAGCCACAAGTTGTGAGGAACATCATAGCGCCACATGTCACTACTGAAAAAATCATCATTAATGAAGTATCCTCCTCCCAAATACAGAACAGAGCCTATGGTGGAAGAAGAGCAGAATTAAAGTATTGATTGTTAAAATGTCTTCAAATATTTTCTTAATTTCTACATTATTGTGATGGTTCACTTATCAAGCCAAGAAACTCACAGGAATTCACCAAAATACAGTAGGTCTGTGTATAGTAAACACGGTGTGTCGTGACATAAGCTGCCAGGTGGGCTATACCAACCTCACCACTGGCTGTAGTAGGCAGCATTCTTGTAGTAACAATTTGTTAAAATTGCCCTGTGAACTATCAGTAATTTAAATGGCCAAATCTCACCGTTCTGGTATCCCACAACCAATCATGACTGCTCTATGTTTGTGAAGGCCTAATAACTGTCAATATGTGCACGCTCATCACTGGTTGTCGTGGTTTAGGATTCTGCGCAACACTATGACTTCAGACTTAATGGCCGAGATGCCAAATTACACAGAATTTCTGGAGCCCAAAAAAGCTGAGCTAAGCTTGGTAACATGTTTGCACAGTGAATAACGAATGACAGTACTACTGATCAATCCAGCAATGCTAGCCTACCTATGATCCGTGTTGCTAATTTACCCAAGTTGCCTATTACCATTAATTATTGTTTCTAGTTTTTTTTTTTCATATGGGCACCACAGTGAGTAGTCATGTGACTACAAAGACAACACAAAATACAACATTGGGACAAAGCAGGGAAAAACAAAACAAAAAACTAGAACAAATAAGGCACCAAGTTAACACAAAGTAGACATCATTAACAGGGAAAAAAAGAAACTAAAACAAAAAAAACGACAAAACTGGAGAAAAAAACAAAAAAAAACAGAAACAAGGTACGGAGGCACTGCAGGCACATAAACATGGTTTAACTCCCGACAGCCTGCTGCTACTGCGCCGTAGTCTGTAAGATCAGCCTATTCGTCGTACGACGGTGTCGCGCTTTTAAAATATCGAATCTACAAGCTCACAACACGTTGCCACGTTGTGAGCTTGTATGTCTGCTATTTTCGATATGCAACAACACTGTCATACTGCGTGGCACAAATGAAGCTTTACACAGCTCCTCCTAGCACTGTCGGTCGCTCTGGATTAAAGTTAAATGTCTAAATTGTTAATTGTATTAGAACCAACAATGTAGAATTTTCTTTCCAGCACAACACTGCTACAGATCCATTCAGAGGCAAAACAGAGTATGATCCATTACAGGTCTGATTACTCCTCACCTGACACGACCATTGCATGCCCGCGTATTCCGCGTAATTCCGCAGGCAGACGACCCAGAGTCGTCCATTGTCTGGTAAGGGGATCAAAGCTCTCAACCTTGTGATACTCATCACCATAAGACCTTCCAGTTCCTCCCACCGCTGCTATCACTTCAACAAGCAGGGGAGAAGTACAGGTAAGCCAGAGTAGATTTAAGAGTCAAAGTTTGAATTGTAAAATGAAAATAATGACATCATGATGCATGCATGTGTGAGGCAGGGTACCTGGGATCCTGCGTGGGCGTGCCGTGTTACAGTAAGGCACGAGATCCCTGTTTTTGGCCTCAGAGATGAACCTCTGGCAGCCCTGGTATTCTTTCACCACATCCAGTGACTCAATCACAGTGTGGATGTAAGAGGGGCTGATGAGAGGCAGGCGGATATGCTCCAGCACCTTAAAAAACACAAACACTAGTCCAAATGTATATTGGGTGAATATGCATGGTAATTATTTTACCATGCATATTACCAGGCAGTACCGGTTCGTCTCACATAGCCTTTCACACACAGCAAGCAAAACCTTGGCAAGCAACGCCCGATCTTGCGTCAGATCGGGGGGTTGTCCGCGAGCGCCAAAAAAGGTCCCCGACAGCATAATCGGACCAAATATCCTACAGTGAGTGTGTACTAGCCCTAAGAAATGACTGACCTTTTTAAAGCTCAGCCTGCGGGTAACACACTTGTCTAACCACAACATGGCAGCCTCAAAAACCATGTCCTCCTTGGGGACATTGAGGTGGTCACTGGCAAGAATCTCGGTCAGTCTTTCCACAGAGAGAGAAAGGAACTCTTCCTATTGGTAGAAAGACAAAAGATGGTAGATTAGCTGATAGATTAAGACCCTGTTCCCATACTTCATACTGAGTTAACCTTTCTCATCTTGTGCTCCCTGGTGATACATGGTTTGTTTGGTGAAATGGACATCTGACTAGTAGCTTATCAATGTATGGCCAATTACTGATCAATGACTAATTAAATGTTTATTGAAAAAGAGAATGCGAGCACTCGTCACTTAAATAGTTTACAGTTCACGTTTATCACGGCAATATCTTAAGTTAATAAAGATCACCAGTCCAGCACTTGGTCATTTTAGGATCTCTTACTTATTGAATAAAAAACCCAGGATCAAGCACAGCTCGTCCGTGATCATGCTGCTGGGGTTTTCATTCAATAAATAATAGATCCTAAAAGGACCAAGTGAGTGCTGGTGATCATTTTTTAATGTTTCTACTAAGGCCTGGGTCTGTTGTGGTGGTGACAGTTTGAGTAATAAAACAAAGTTATAGGACAAAAAGCAAACAACAGACAAACAAGATTGCAAATGTATGATCGCTCAATCACTGACCTGCTGGTAGAGAACACTGAAGTGCTGAAAAATGTAATCCATGCTCTGTTTCTTCAGCATTTTGCACGAGTGGGCCTCAGCTAAGCAGTAAATCCGTACGCAGTTATTTACATCCATGCCGCGCTCGATGTAGTCACAGCAGGCTTCTCTAACAGCTGTGAATTCCAACAAGTTCGATGCAGCTAGCAGGGCCTAGACCAAATAAACACAATATCTTTATTAAGCACTGATGTAGGACAAAAACGCGGACAATCTGAATGAGGTTTATTTTGATAATACATTATTACCTGCACATTTGCCGTGGAGATGGACACCTTTGTAGTATAGGCATAGCTCAGCAACAAGTCAATCATCTGAGGATCCACTCCACTGATGGCCACGCGTTCCTGTGTGGACTCCACCATGCCATTTGTAAACATTGCCTGTGGAGGGTGATAAGGTGAATGGTTGGTTTGGAGTGTTCATGGTTTAGTTGAGAGAAAAGACAATGCCAGCAACTCTCTGGATTAAATAAAAGTCTCAAGGTGCACAGCTCAACAATATCATGAAAAGAAGAAAACAGCCAGCACTCATAAATGTCCTTTCACATAGCTTTATTTGCCTCACTCAGACTGAACAACGGACGCATTTCAACCAAATCGGTCTTCCTCACCAATACTGAGGAAGACGAATTAGGTTGAAATGCGTCCGAAAGGACATTTATTGAGTGCTGGCTGTTTTCTTCTTTCCGTGTTCATGGTTTAGGCCTTTATTATTTTACATTGTGTCAACAATAAATTGACTGGATAATGCATGTTCGGTTCATGTGAAAGCCACGGCAGAATTCAAAGTCATTCCCAACAGCAGGTGAATAAATGTGTGTTTACCTCAAAGTAGGAGGTAAAGGAGGCCAGTACATAACGATGGCAGGGGAACTCCTGTCCCTCACAGCATAGAGTCACATCACACAAGGCATTGTTGAGTCGCAGCTTGTTAAGGCCCTCTAAGATCTTGTTAGGATGGTTGGTACCCACAAACACCTCCATCTCCAGTGAGGATAGCGGTACACTGGCGTCGTCCTCCTGAAGTGCAACGGCAACATCCAGAGGGCAGGGAGGTGAACTGGCATCGACCGGAATTATTTCAGTCATGTCTCCCTTTGCCTAGAAGACAGTAGGAGGGATGGAATAAATAAATAAATAAATACTCTTATTAGTGCTGCAACTATTGATTATTTCAAATAATCGAGAAGCAGGTTTTTTAATATACATTTTTGAAAATGTTATATATGAACAATCAATTAACCACTTAAAAGCCCTATTTTACATTTTGTCACAACGGTGCTCTACAAGCTCACAGTCACAGTGAGCTTGTAGATCTAAAAAGTTTTGCCTATAATGACATGCCCAAATAGAGCTAGATTATCGATTATTTTATTAAATTATTATGTTTTACAATCGATTAGTTCACATTAGTGCCCTTCTAGCTCAGATACCTTTTTTTTTAAATTAACTTCAATGAACAGAATATTCATAACTTTAGTTACTAGTTACTTTATAGTTTGATTATTGAAAAACATGGATTAACCACTTAGGCCCTATTTAAACATTGGCTATTTGAAAATAGCCAATCTACAAGCTCACAACGCGTTGCGATTGTGTGTTTGTAGATCGGCTATATTAAAAATAAAAATAAAAATGTTATACATATGATACCTTGTGAAATGGGACTTAAGGGTACAAAGTGACATCTTACCTTGTGTTTTTCGATGCACTCGTAATGAAAATACAAAATAGCATTGATATATATAATACTAGTGTTGGTTTCCAGCAGAGCAGACTGTAAACACTACAGTAAAGTTCTTTTGTTTAGGCTTCCAGCAGATCAGACTGTAAACAACACTAAAAGTTATTCTATATATATAATACTACTGAAGGTTTCCAGCAGCAGATCAGACTGTAAACAACACTAAAAGTTCTTCTCCTGAAACAGGAAGTTTAAATCTACCACAAGACTTGTCCAGGCCAGCTATTGGTCGGTTTGTTGCTGTCACATGACGCCAATAAGGATCAATGATTGGTCAGACTACAAGGGACTCGAATACAGTATAATAAAAAGCCTGCTCAACATTACAATAATAATAACTTTAATTGTATAGCAACTTTGATACAGACTTTAACACAGAGTGCTTGATATGGGTAATAAAAACAATTGATATTGTGATTTTGTATGAAAGAGTGGAGTTTTATTTGACTAACACTGAAAATACCTCACACTTCCAGGAGAGAGACAGACAGACAGACAGACAGACAGACAGACAGTAACAATAGAATAATATAGTCTATATCAATTAAGGAATAATGTGACAAGTGAATAGGAAAAATAGAACAATAAGAATACATTCAATTAAAAAAGCAACTAGATATAGTAAAAAAAACGATTAAACCTTGAAATTGAGAGGAGTCAGTGTTATTAATGAGGTCAACTTTGCAACACAGCCATGTCACACACGGCTGTGTTGCAAAGTTCACAATTAAAAAAGAGAGGGGGGGGGGGGGGGGGTCAGTGGACCAATTCATTTATCCCACATTAATGTAATAGTAAAATCATACATTTTATGATATTCATGTATTTATTTTAATTACCTGATGATTAAACACTTAAACCCTAAATACTTCATTGTACATCAAATAGCAAAAATATCCAATCTTCAAGCTCGTGTTGAGAGCTTGTAGATCTGCTATTTTTGCCAAATGTTCACCTATTTTTGCCTAATGTTCCTAAATGTTGTCATGTCATAGGCGAACATTCAGCTAAAAATAGCCGATCTACAAGCTCACAATGAGTGTGCGTTGTGAGCTTGTAGATCGTCTATTTTCGGCAAAGATATTTTGTGTAGATGGCCAAAAGGGGGGGGGGGGGGGCGAAAATGGACAACTGGAGGACCCCGGTCAATGAAGTTTAAGTTTTTAAAAAGTCGTAAAAGTAGCAATACCACAATGCACAAATACTACAAATACAAAGGTCTTGCATTCAAAATGACTACCAATAATTCTAAAGTATTACCAAAATATACTTACAGTACCAAAAGTGCACATTATGCAGAATGGGCTATTCAAAATCATATTATTGTATTGCCGTAAAATAGCAGACCTACACAGCGCACCACGGTACGTTAGGTTAATAAGTACCTACCTATAAAAGGCAATCAAATCATTTGATTCACAACTAACATTTGGACACATGCTTCTTCATCAGAGTCAAAGAGAATGATAGGCGACATTAATTTTTCTATATGTCCACCTGCAGCTATCACACAGGTTGGAGGAGTAGGGAGGGGCCACTGGGATGCATGGCAGGCATATCAATCAGTAATAGGAAGAAAATCCATCAAAAAGCATGTATGACATTGATAGACAGGTCTTTATTAATCCCTGTGGGAAAATGCTGGTGTCATAGCGGCATTTGAGTAGGCATGAATCAGGACAGTTAAGAGTAGAGAGAAACATTTAAGATTTAAATCAAAATAAGAAAAACCTAGCCATCAGTACTTGGACAGCATGTGTGTATAAGCAATTAATATATATAAAGAAAAAAATCTAATCGCCAGAATATTATCATATACATCAACATAGGTCAAGTTGGCGTCCTCCTTATATGGATTTTTAACTTAATTTGTTACATTATGCCCAAGAGACATTATTCTATCCTCGTTCTGAGTGTGCTTGAAGTTAGCTAAGGGCTTCTAGGTCTTTAATCTACTTGTACAGACTATCGACAGGGGATGCGACGCCAATATATGTACAGTGCCAGCCAGCCTACACAGTAGGTAAACACATCATATAGTATCATGTCAGTCAGTCAATAAACAGTGAAAATAATGAGCAGTATAATCTATTAACAGTGAAACATTCAACGGTCATGATACTTTAGTGAACATTTAGTAGTCCGGGAAGTGCCAGGGAATGCAGGGGTTATTAATCCAAGAACAGTATCTCGATATAGGGCAGAAATACCTACTGAAAATGATGGTTATTTAATCTAAGTCTACCATTAGCCATCATCAGAATCATCCTTATGACGACGGCGAAGGCGACTATAATAACGTTCATCTTCATTGTTTTCATCATCTTCAACTGCGGGTGGATGATCATTCCTCAGCCTGAGAGTCACGCAGTTGAGATTGTAGCAAGCAGTGGGCATCTGCCCCACAGTTTCCCACGTGTTCGTCTCTTCACAGTACTGCTCGATTTTACCTGTAATCCTACATGAAGAGAGACAAACAGCCATGAGAGAAATGTCTGGTGTGGACAAGAAGGCACCGTTTCCCAGGAATTCATGGAGCAGCATGTCTTACTCGATTTCGTCGTGCCATCTATGCCCTCCTAGTACATAGATCTTTCCATCCACCACAGCCAAGTTAGGAGATTTGTGTGGCACTTGCATGGGGGCACACATGTTCCACTGGTTGGTCTGAGGGTTGTAGCACTCCATCGTGTCTTCTACAGCACAGTATTTCCGATGTTCTATAACAGTATCATGCACACCACCTATGAATAAACAAGAATTAACAGGATAGTGACTGTTAGTGGGATCTATTATGTGCCAAAATTACAGTGAAGTTAAAGTGAGTTTATAAATGGGGATGAAACTCTAGTTTGTTTTCAATTTCAGGTTAAAAACTACAGCACAAGGCAAGCTGCACAAGGTTATGGCCATACTTCTGGGTCAGAAGCGTTGGTATTGGCTCACTGAAAGAAAACTACAAGCAAAACGCCTGCCAAGTGGGGTCAACCACGGTGGTTCTTTCCTATTGATTGTCACAAATGGTCACGGGTGCCTTAAGACTGACCTTATAGTATACAACACAACTGCAGCTAATCAAATTAATAATGGCTGTGTTACAGTAGATTTCAGTCAACTACCATCTATGCTAGCACACTGGCACGCCTATGACTCAGGGCACACCTAAATCTAATTCACACATTATTAATTGTATTAGTTGCAGCTACATTGCTTACTAGTCTGCCATGTTTTTAATCTGCTGTACAATTTTAACTCGACTATAAAATCAGCCAAGGGTTTCATGTCCCTTTAAGAACAGGCATGATACCTGTAAGGTAGATCTTTCCATTGACAGCACAGGCAGATGCCCGATCACGCGGAATCTGCATAGGAGCGAGTTCTGTCCATACAGATGTTTCAGGGTTGTACTTGGCCATCAGGGCAAGTTCTGGCTTCTCTTTAATGGAACTATAGGAGCCTAGGCCCCAGGAGGACACACACAGCAAAATATCAATTCAACAGGAGAAGGAGGAATACGTAATAATACCAAAGTCTTTGAACATTTACAGGCATTACATAAAAAGAACATAACCTAACAAAACCCAGCAGTCTGAAGGTGCATGGGTGCATAAATCTGTTCCATACCAATAAAATAGAGATGTCCATCTAGTGCGATCACAGCAGGGCTATTATAGCCGTAATACCACACACCGACAGACTTAGTGAGCTGCCAGGTGTTAGTCTTGGGGTTATAGTGCTCTTATTGAGTCAGCACCAGAATCCCCACCAACTGCAACCACATAGCCATCCAACATCACCATGCCTATTGTCCATTTGGAGTTGTGCAGGGATATAAAGAAAACGCACACAAAGAAAATCCTCATTAGAAGGGATAACAACCATGGCCATACTGTATATACCAAGCACTCTCTTCTAAAAATATGGTTAAACTGAATGCCATAGTTTTACAATCTTACTGAAGCGATCGCGTTTCTTAATCATGGGAGCCATCTTCAGCCATGAGTTATGAGGCACATCATAGCGCCACATGTCTCTACTGGTAAAATCATCATTACGGAAGTATCCTCCTGCTAAATACAGAACAGAGCCTATGGTGGAAGAAGAGCAGAATTAAAATGAGTTATGTCTTGATTTTTAAATATATATATATTAATGTGCATACACAACTCATATTTTGTTCATCTACATTATTGTGATTCACTTATTAAGCCAACAAATTCACAGAAATCACCAAAACACAGTAGGTCCAGTGTGTTGTGACCAAGAGGCTAGCATCCGGCTTGTAAATTGAGGCTATATAGGAAGTGTGACAGTTCATATTAATGGCCTGTAGTCTCGCTGCTTCACCCCTGCTGGTTGCAGAAGCAATTAGGCTCTATTGTTTGGTTAACGTGTTTGGTTTCGACATGGGAATGTATTAAAACTTATAATATGCCTACTTATAATACTAATTCTTATACAAATATTAAGCTACAACTGTGCAAAATCGATAGTCATGCGAGTTCAAAGTTTACTACCTCAAAACTTATTGAGCAAGTGTTGCATCAACCATTAGCGCATTTTATTTTTTTGATAAAGCCCGAAAATCTACCTCCTTCAAACATAAACCTTTTTTTGTGAAATATGAAGATTTGGGGGAATTTACGAGTGTTTCCATTCAGGACTTTTATGCGCAAAATCCAAAATGCGCATAAAACTGGTTGATGGAAACTCAGTTGGGTAGCTACAGAGCGCTAAATAAATAAATAAATCATCCACTTGGTCCTGGCAGTGTGCTTCTGAATGATTCCATGATACGCATATGCACTATGATGCACAATATTTCTGACAACTTGCCTGCTCTCGCACAACGTCATGGAGAACGGCAAACGATGATTGATCTTGTATCAGCCAGTCTCCAGACAAAGAAACGGCGAGGATTTATTCCACTATAATCACATAGTCTGACATGGTACCGTTGTGAAAGAGTTGTGTAAGTGAGCGAGTGTGGAAGTTGGAGTATTGGAATTTGGCTTATGTGAAGAGAAGTGCCTACTGTCTGTCAGTCATATGTTTACACTGTGCAAACAACAGTAGATTGAAAAAATGAAACATTTCGCTGGATTCCTTGAACCACGACGCAAGTCACTGTATAGGCCCCGGTCATTTGTGCCAGACTAGATTTTCAGCCCTTTCACATTTTATTCAAAAAACATGCCTGCCTTCCAAAGTTGGCATGCCCTTAGTAGGCAGCCCGGCCTGGCGAAGACCTACTGTCCGAGGAGCACGCTTTTCTAGTTTAGATTTGATTTTGCTTGACCACAAATGTTAAGAATGTTGTCATTCAGACAAATAATGGGTTTACCTGGTAGTCTAACATCTTTGAAGCACTACATTGTTCTCTTTGCACTGGACTTATGTAATGCCATTTCCTCTTGATTTTGCACTTGTAAGTGGCTCTGGATAAAAGTACTTGTTAAATGCCGACATTGTAAATTGTACTCTTCAAGAAATAAAAATGTAATTTCCAGCACAACACTGCTACAGATAAATTCAGAGGCACAATAGAGTAGGATCTGTTACAGGTACTAAATTGATTGATTCTGATACACTCACCTGACAGGACCACTGCATGCTCGCGTATTCCGCGTAATTCCGTGGGCAGACGTCCCAGAGTTTTCCATTGTCTGGTCAGGGGATCATAGCTCTCAACCTTGTGAAACTCCTCATAATCAGTCTGTCCTCCCACCATCACTATCACTTTAAGAAGCAGGGGAGAAGAACAGGTAAGCCAGAGTAGATTTTAAGAGTTCAAGGAGAAACGAAATGTATTTAATAAAAAGGGACCATCTCACAGGTATGCTGGCCTTAGAATAGATGGAGTTTTAATTTGTGACCACCACCAAAGCTTTTCCAAAATAGCTAAACAGTAGATCTACAAGGTCACAACACGTCGCACTGTGAGCTTCTGCTTTTTGGATATTCATCATAATATGATGAACACCCGAAATAATGAGATTTAAACAGACTGCTGTTAAAGCTTTTATTCTGTGCAAAGAAGTTCCATAGTAAGAAAGGCAGTCTCAGCCACTGTCGAGTAAAGGCAGAGAACATGCTGGTCACTTAAATACATTTGAGTACACAGGGTGTGTCTGTATCTCTAGCATGTACATGGCTATAGTGCCAGGGAGGCACGGGCCTTGGCAGGGTATAATTTAAGTCAATATATCATTGATAGCATCTTTTCGATGGTTATTTAACTCATTGATTGCCAATGACGAGATTTCTCCTCATTTATCTCCAAGGCTCAGACCGCCAATGGCGAGATTCTCTTCATGTGCGTTTTCAGTGGTTTTACGATGGAGGGCGCTCTTCCGCGGCCTGTGAATGATTCTGATGATGATGATGATGAGTACACCCAGAAATCACGTGATCACAACAAAATGAAGCTGGTTTCGTTTAGTGTTATAGGATTTGTAAAAGTAAAATTTTCTCTGCTTTCTGTTGTTTTTGGCGAAAACAAGCCACATTCAACTAACAAAAACTGTGGAATGGATTATTCCGACGGCACACTTTTTTTTCCACTATTTTCCGAGACCCCCCCTTCTTTTGAGCCGATCGCCGGGTGGATCGCTGTGAAAAATATGATTCCACGATTTTAGTTAGAAGGTTAGTACAAACGCTTAAAATAGCTGGCAAGGGCAGCTATAGACAATGTTTTAACTCAGTTAAAGAGTTAAAAAAGGTATAGTTAACTAAAACTAAGTCCAAGAATCTAAATCAAAGCTGAATTGTAAAATGAAAATAGTGAAATCATGACACATGCATGCGTGAGGCAGGGTACCTGGGGTCCTGCGTGGGCGTGCCGTGTTACAGTAAGGCACGAGAGCCTGGTTCTTGGCCTCAGAGATGAACCTCTGGCAGCCCTGGTATTCTTTCATCACATCCAGTGACTCAATCACAGTGTGGATGTAAGACGGGCTGATGAGAGGCAGGCGGATATGCTCCAGCACCTTAAAAAACACAAAACACTAATTATTGACTAATCCAACTGTATATGTATTGGGTGAGCATTATATACAGTAGTCATGCATATTACCAGCCAGTACCATAAATATAGATGCCATCATGCCATGCATGTATTGGACAACGTTCTAGCAACTACCTTGCGTTTAGAAGTCCTGAGAAGCATTGATAGGTGGAGACCTCCGATCGTCTGGCAACATGAGTCTAAAAAGAAATGACTGACCTTTTCAAAGCTCAGCCTGCGGGTAGCACACTTGTCTAACCACAACATGGCTGCCTCAAAAACCATGTCCTCCTTTGCTACATTGAGGTGGTCACTGGCAAGAATCTCTGTCAGTCTGTCCACAGAGAGAGAAAGGAACTCTTCCTATTGGTAGAAGGGAAAAAAAAAGAAGAAAAGATCTGGTAGATTAGCTGATAGATTGAGACCCTGTTCCCATACTTCGTACTACCGTAACCATGTCTTTTCTTAAGTGCTCCCTGGTGATAGATGGCTTGTTTGGTGAAATGGACATGTGACTGTCCACTGTAACTTATTAATAAATAGCTAATCACTGATCAATGACTAATTAAATGTTTCTACCAATGTCTGGTTCTGTTGTGGTGGTGGTGACAGGTTGAGTTAAGGTAGGGTAAGTGATACGTTTTTTGTTAAAAAGGTTAAAGGACTATATTCTGATAGTCCATCCATCCATCTTCAACAGCTTATCCGGAGTCGGGTCGCTGGGGCAACAGTTCCAACAGAGAGCTCTAGACTTTTCTCTCCTGAGCAACATTAGCCACTTCTTCCTGGGGGATCCCGAGGCGTTCCCAGGCCAGTGTGGAGATGTAATCCCCCCCCCCCCCCCCCCATCTTGTCCTTGGTCTGCCTCGGGGTCTCTTCCCAGTGGGACATACAGCGAGAACATCCGTAGGGAGACGCTCAGAAGGCATCCGTACTACATGCCCGAACCACCTAAGCTGGCTTCTTTACGAGCGAAGGAGCAGTGGCTCTACGCAGAGTCTCTGGGGTGACCGAACTTCTCACCCTATCTCTATGCCAGCTACCGGTCTGAGAAAACTAATTTCGGCCGCTTGTATCCGCAACCTTATTCTGATAGTAATCATTGATAGTAATCATTGCTATTACTATAGAGTGTTTGTTCAGTAACAGAGGACTCCCCGGCTCTCCAGCTCTTTAATAAACAGAAAATACATTTCCAGGTGGGCTGAAAATGTCAGTCAATCAGGAAAGAGTACCCATTTTATAGTGTTCCAGTTCCAATTTTGTCAGCTCATTTCTTAGTGCCGTCACTTCCAATTCCAGTTTAATCTGTATTCTGTGCAAGTTCTCTCTACTGATTGGATAAAATAGGTATCCCAACCTTTACTAAAGGGCAGGAGAGACATCGAGACTCCCATTACTGAACAAACACTCTATATCAATGAGCACTACCAGAATATACTTATTTTAACAAAGAATATCACTTATCATACCTTTAATAGTAATAAAAACAAAAGTTATAGGAGAAAAAGCAAACAACAGACAAACAAGATGGGAAATGTATGACCGTTCAATCACTGACCTGCTGGTATATAACACTGAAGTTCTCAAAAATGTAATCCATGCTCTGTTTCTCCAACACTTTAAAGGAGTGGGTCTCAGCTAAGCAGTAAATCCCTACGCAGTTATTTACATCCATGTGGCGCTCGATGTAGTCACAGCAGGCTTCTCGAACAGCTGTGACATCCAAAAAGTCTGATGCAACTAGCAGAGCCTAGACCAAATAAACAAAATATCTTTATTAAGCACTGATGTAGGACAAAAATGCGAAGCGTGCTATTTGAGGAGAAAGTCACATGATATCCGGGGGGTGGTGGCACCTCTTTGTGCCCTGGTGGAGCTTTGGGGAGAAAGTTTATTTGCAAGGATTCCCTGGAGAGATCAGTAGTGAGTGAAAATAACTTGATACACGCTGATTAATTGTCATATATGCTGATATGTTTATATTGTGTGAAGATTTATGTCAGTAATATTGTCATTGTTGTTTCTGTGTTTCAATCTTTTTGTAGGTTTAGAACCTGACCTGACCCGGCCTGGTTAAGATCTTGCTAGTGGGATGTGAGCCTACTAGTTAGACTGACCTGACTGCCTGACCTGGCTAGACTTTGTTAGTAGAATGTGAGCCTACTGGCAAGGTTGCAGTTGACTAAGATTGTAGTTAACTGGCCACTTAGTAGAACGATTGTCTACTAGGTGTGTTCAATGTATGTTTGTATTTGTGTTAGTAAATAAAAACCATCAAAGACACAGGTTTGAGTAGGTCTGAGTCTACTTTACGCCTATTCAGGGACTCCGGCCTTTTGCGAGGGCCGAAGCCAACAAGACGTGCATGTAGTGTGTGCCGGATTGGAAATTCGTACAAACACATTACCTGCACATTTGCCGTGGAGATGGACACCTTTGCAGTATAGGCATAGCTCAGCAACAAGTCAATCATCTGAGGATCCACTCCGCTGACGGCCACGCATTCCTGTGTGGACTCCACCATGCCATTTATAAACATTGCCTGTGCAGGGTGAAAAGGTGAATGGCTGGCTTGGAGTGTTCATGGTATAGGCCTTTATTATTTTACATAAATAAATGTGTGCAATTACCTCAAAGTAGGAGGTAAAGGAGGCCAGTACATAGCGATGGCAGGGGAACTCCCGTCCCTCACAGCATAGAGTCACATCACACGAGGCATTGTTGAGTCGCAGCTTGTTAAGGCCCTCTAAGACCTTGTTGGGATGGTTGGGATCCACAAACACCTCCATCTCCAGTGAGGATAGCGGTACACTGGTGTCGTCCTCCTGCAGTGCAACGGCAACATCCAGAGGGCAGGGAGGTGAACTGGCATCGACCGGAATTAATTCAGTCATGTCTCCCTTTGCCTAGAAGACAGTAGGAGGGATGGAATAAGTGCACAGATTAGGGTTAGCAACTATTGATTATTTTCTTAGTGATAACATTTCAAATAAAGCGAGAAGCCGTTTTTTGTATACATTTCTTTTTTTTTTGGGGGGGGGGATTATATACATGAACGAATCAATTAACCACCCATTTTTTACTCTTCGTCACAACAGTGTCATGCAAAGGTAGAAAAAATAACAGATCTACAAGCTCACAGTGAACCAACAGATCTGAAAGGTTTGGCATGATCAAAATATGGATAAATTATCAGCTATTTTATTAAAACAATAAAAAAAAGTACAACCTCTAGCACCTCTAGCTTAGTTACTAACAAAATAATACATTTGCACGTTAACTTTAATGAACAGAATATTTGTGGAGAAATTACACAATGAGAGGTGACAGCATCACATGGATGCAATCACATTATGAGACAGTTAGAGGTCAAACAACTATGGAACTCGTCCAATCAACAAGCAAGCTGAAAACAGTATAAGATGTCTGTCAAACTCTAAATATACATTAGATTATTATCAATAGTTCGCATTAGTGCCTCTCTAGCTCAGATACTAGAACACATTTTTAAGTTAACTTTAATTAACAGAATATTCATAGAGAGAACTGGTCTTATCAACAAGCAAGCTGAAAACAGTAAGATGTCTGTCAAACTCTTAAATATGTATTACATTTCAAATTAAGATTCATAATCAGACAAAATAAAACAACTATTCATCTGTGAATAATGTTGCTGATATGGTGGCTTGAAAAGTGTACTTGTGAACCTTGTTAAAAGGTCATATTTCCCCTTGTATATTAAATGATGGTCATCACTTGCATCACTTTGACAAGGCTGGGTAACCTCACTTTTACTAACCAAGAGTGAGGTTTCTCATCCATTCATTCCCCTGTAAATCCCCCTTAGCCAGAGCTAAATCCCCTTTAGAGCTCCCAGTCCCAATTCAGCACCAATTTGCCCCCAAACCCCCTCAATATGCACTAAGCTTTACCAAAGAGCCCCGAAACCACTCCTAAAATGCAGTGGTGGAAAAAGTACTCAAATGTTTTACTTAAGTAAAAGGTATCAATACTGCACTGTAGTAGTAGTAATAATTGTAGTGGAGTAAAAGCACAGTATTTGCCTCTGAAATGTAGTGAAGTAGAAGTAAAAGTACTGAAAATTGGAAATACTCCAGTAAAGTAAAAATACCTCGAAAAAGTACAGTACTTGAGTAAATGTACTTAGTTACTTTACACCACTGCTAAAATGTAGCCAAAGGGCCAGGGTGTATGATGATCACACACAGATGTGAGACAACAGGCACAGAGACACTTCATAAACGCCAAAACATTCCCTGCGTGCATAAGGTGGACAAATAATGAACTCACGGATGGAAAGTGATTCAAGCAAACCTTGAGACTTACGTCTAATTATCAAAGTTTCTACCGACCTACGTCACCTACCACAGCAACTACATTCCTGGCATCAAACGCAAGGCAGTGTTGCCAGAGTTTGTGAGAGAAATAAGCAACCAGATCTATGAAAACAAGCCCAAAACAAGCGACTATTATTTAGGCCACAATGAACACTTTGAAGTGTTCTAACCATCAGCTACCATCAGCTATTTGTAAATAGCAAGCAATAACGCGTGTAGATCTGCCATTTCAAAAAAGAAATCTTGAAAAATTATGTTTTTGGAACATTTTAAATTCACAAATATTGTATGCGGCTGCGGTCCCTGGCACAAACTATTTTCAGATATGTGGCCAAATACATAGTAATCTGGGGGGGGGTCCTTGAGACGCCCAAATAAGCAACTACACTTTATAAACAAGCTATATATATATATATTACGATTTATGGATACAAACTCATCTTTACCTTGAGTTTTTTTGAAGCGCTCTGAATGAAGAAAGTGTCGTTGCCTTCTGTCTAGGTTTCCAGCAGAGCAGAATGTAAACACTACAGTGAAGTTCTTCTCCTACTTTAAATCTACCTAGTTACCCACCATGCAAGTTGTCCAGGCCAGCCATTGGTCGGTTCGTTCTTCTTCCTCTCCTTTGGGCTTTTATGGCGGTTAGCATCCATGATCGTTGCATTACCGCCACCCGCTGGAGTGATATCCAGTGATGTAAAGTAACTTAAAGTAGGCCTACATTTACTCAAGTACTGTACTTTGTAATTTTGAGGTACTTTTACTTTACTGGAGTATTTCCAATGTTTTTCTTCTACTCCACTGCATCTCAGTGACAAATATTGTACCTTTACTCCACTAGAATTATTTGAAAACTTTAGTCACTAATTACTTTGTAGATTTTGATTAGTATTACAAAATATACATTAACCACTTGAAAAGATCTGCTATTTTGAAAAATATTTGTATACATTTGAAAACTTGAAAATTGAAAATGAGACATTCTGCATAATCAGTACTTTCTACTTTTAGTACTTTAAGGGCTTTTGATACCAATACTTTTGTACTTTTACTCAAGTAAATTTTGATTTCCAGACTTTTACTTGTAACAGAGTATTTCTACATTTCAGTATTGATACTTTTACTTAAGTAAAACATGTGAGTACTGTTTCCACCACTGCAAGGCAAGCCAGTCACAATAGAGACCCTCTCCCTCAATTCATTTGAATTCACAAACTTGAGATTGAGGCCCATCATCATGTGTTCCAAAGTGTGTATATGGGGAAAAGAGTAGTTACTACTGTGTTTGTAACAGAGAATAAATACACTGTTAGTATTGTAAGATATACAATACAATACAAGGGAGGAAGTGTTTTTGTTTGTTTTACAGTAGCAAAATAACTTCTGCTACTCCGAGGTGATTTGTGTTTGCCTCCAATCCAATATTCCTTTATTTTTATTTGTATTTACCTTTTAAGTCTTTTTATAAGTCTGTACAAGATTTATCTTTATACAAAATCAGAGAGAAAGAAAAAAATAATTGTGGATCTCGGGATCCACATGCGAATGGTTTGGCTCTAATGTGGATCCAGCGTCATTTGTGATATATATGACGTATTACTCCAAATATGGGCAAGGTTTTAGCCCAATCAGAATCCCATTGATCTAAAAGTTAAATATTTAAAAAAAGAATACAATATATTATGTGAAGAAAAAAAAACAAATTGTGGATGTACTTCCATGGTTTACTGCAGCGTGTGCCGTGCATACAAAGTTTGGTTCTGATCGGTCCAGCGGTTTGTGAGTTTGATTGATTGATTGAGCACTTTATTTAGAATATACACTACTATGCAGAACGTCATACAATCAGCTTTTGATAATGTGAGATTATCATAGATGGCTTGCAGAGCCACATAAAAAAAAGCATTTTGCCCCTGTTGTGTGTCTATATATTCTTTATGTAGCAACACACAATCTCGTATTCACCTCAACACAATACTGCTGTCTTCTTGTCTTCTATTGTATGCACTGCAGTACTGAGTGGCTTGGCTGTCCTGGCCTAGCCTGGCATTGGCCAGAGCCAGACTGATAACGGGGGATTCACTCTCACGTTCCTCCTCAGTATCAGTCTGGACTTCGGCCCATAGGGAGCGAGTGTGAGAAATCAGAAAATGATCGGGCCAATCTGACTGTGTTTCAACTGCTGTCCGTACAACAGTGAAAAGCATCAAAATCATTTTCTGATTTCCTCCAGACTGATACCGGGGAGGAACGTGAGAGTGAATCCTCGTTATCAGTCTGGCCATCTTGTGCATGTCTCAACATCTCTAAATCTCTACCTCCAATGTCTGTTTCCTCTCCCTTTACAGTTTGCTTGCTTAGGGCAGCAGTTGCATTGGTATAAGTTCAAGAATGCAGCCTGAGGGTTCCTTTGCCAAGCAGGAACTGCAGGATACGGTCCACCAGTAGAGCGGAAACAAAGTCCACCACAAGCACCATGGCAATGACTAGTTTGAACTCAGTGGGAATGTCAACTAGAGCAAACTGTTCATTGAATTCTGGTGAGAAACCCGTCAACAGTCCTACAATGGCTAAACCTGATAGGGCAATACTCCATAGTAATGGTCGATTCTCAGTGAGGGACTCCATGAAAGGGTGACCCTTGTAGTTAATGGCAAAGGTAGCCATCTGCATGGCCACTGACATAATGTATACAGTGCTGTTGATAAGACTGGGCTCAAATTCTTTATATAGATCCACAAACTGGTCCACCCTTGGAGGACTTCTGCTCTGTGCCCCTTGGTAAAGATACACCAAACAGCAGAAGTGAACAGAAAACTGTAGCAGCACCGTTAACACCGTATAGAGATTGAAGATGTTTGGTAAGGGCCGCTCTCTGGATAAGCACTTAAGTGGCTTTGACCTTGATATGAAGAGGAAACAGCCGGTCAACAAAATGCCCTGCAGGGTAAACTGGATATCACTGAACATGACCCCCTCGAGGTAGAGCACAGACTGACTGAAGGCCAGCACCAGGGCATTCAGAGCAAGAATCTTAAACATCTGCTGTGTTGTCACCAGGGTACAACGGCCCTGCTTTATCACATGGCAAACACATTGAATTGAGGACAGTTTGGAGGTGAAGGGGGCAGCAATGGAGGCATCTCCCAGCTTCACTACTTGTATCTGGTCCTCTTCGAGCTCTTGTAAGACTGTTGATGTAAGACGGTGGTTGATGCTCACCTTCTGCGTTGCCAACAGAGCAACACCTACGTGGGCATGTTTGAGAGCTCCGATGTCGTTTGTTCCATCGCCACACATCAACGTCACATAGCCCAGGCCATTTAGACTTGTGATCACTAACTCCTTCTGTTTTGGGCTGACCCTGGCAAACACTCTCACGTGAGGCAGTAGGGTGTGTAGAAGCTGTGCGTCACTAGCCAGTCTAGTCAGTCCCTCCCCTGTCACACACAGGTCATACTGATGGACGAAAGAGGAGATCGATGGAGGGGGCATTGGTATATGCACGCTGCCATCTATGGACTCCCACTGCCACTCACCTGGATTGGGACCTGACTGTAATATAAGTGTATGGTCCTTCTGAATGAAGTGTAGCTCTTTCGCGACGTGACATGCCGTTAGCGGGTTGTCACCTGTGATCATCACCACGTAATGTGATGCCTCCTGGAGCTCTCTGATGACAGCCTTGCTGTCATTCTTGAGGGGGCATGACACTACCATGAACCCAGCGAAACGCAGGTCACACTCCAGTGCATCACGATTCATTTCCTTCACCTGTTGATGGCTGAGGTGTCCTATCTCTTTGTAGCCTAAAGCCAGAACTCTGGCTCCTTCCCGGGACATCTCCCTGTGGACCTTGTCATAGCTTGCGGGACACACTGAAAACATTTCCCTGAGTGTCTCTGGTGCTCCTTTGACAGTGGAAATGTAGCAGAGCCCAGTGGAACCCTTCTTTTCATAGGAAGCCAGGACTGACATTCGCTTCAGAGCGCTGGCAAAGTGGAAGCGCTGGTGGATCTTTAGTCCCTGGGTTTTGATGCCACGAGCAAAAACCTTCTCATCTTTGGTGAGCACCCAGTCTGCAGCAGTCAGCATGGCCTTCTCTAACGGATCTCCCACCAGCTGCCCATCATCCAGGGTGATCAGCGAGTGGCAGGTGGCCACTACTCGCTGGGTCTCCAATGGGATCTGAAACATAGGCATCACCTTGTTCCCTTCTCTGAGGCCTGCCACTCCTCGTACCACCAGACTGTCACTAGTCAAGGTTCCCGTCTTGTCAAAGCAGCAAACCTCCACTTTCCCTGCAAATGGGATCCTGAAAGGCTCTGTACAGGATACATATAGTTTAGTGAGGGCGACAAGAGAGGCGTTGACTGCCATTGACAGCTGGATGGGGAGATCTTGTGGGATCACATTGGTGAGGATTAGGGTGCACTCCAGAAATAACTTGTACCGGTTACGGCTCACGTCCTTAGTCCCCTCTACCCATACGTAGCAAGCTGCAGCAATGGCAAACAACAGGAGGAAGAGGATGAAAATGAAGGTCTCCAGATTGTTTTCCGTCACTCTCTTCACCCCAAAGAGGATGGTCCGCAATAGTTTACCTTGCGTGGTGTAGAATCCAGTTCTCAGTACATAGGCCACACAACCATTGTCTAGAGGTTTGAGCTGAGCATTGACTTTTGGAGGGGGGCTATGCTGGATCACTTTAGTCCCACCATAAATGATATGGAGACGAGAGTCCATCTGAAGGTCCAAGATATGTTCTGGGTCCAGGTCCTCTACTGGCTCCTTCATCTGGGGCACTGACTCTCCGGTCAGCATGGCCTCATCCACAATGCAGTGTCCTCTGAGCAGCAGCACATCACACGGCACCAAGTTATCCTGAGATGACCGTCCTATTGAGACAATGTCTCCAGGGACAAGCTCATCACTGGATATTGGTGTCCACCACCTGTTACGATAAACATGGATCTTGTAGCGCTTGTTCCTCATGCCTCGGATCTCAGACATATTCCTCATTTGCCGCTTGACCAGTGAGGACTCAAACGCCACCAGTGTGAAGAGTGTGAATACACTGAAGTACCAGTACACATCCAGACACCACAGCCCCACACAGAACACTTGGAACACAAAGAAGGGAGCCGTGGCTCTCTCTTTGAAGAGCTCCAGGAAATCAGGCACCACCATCTCAACACGGTTGGTGCCGTAACGTTTTTCTGCAGCTCGCAAGTCCGCTTCCTCGTGGTAGCCATGCCACGCCTGATAGTAGCCAATCGGGTGTCTGATGGGAAATACCACTGGGAGGAAACATTTCTCCTCAAAGACATAGCAGACCTTCTGAAACTCAAAGGACAGAATCTCCTCACCATCCTTACCCTGGTCCCTCTGAAGTGCCACGAGCTCAGCAGAACCATTGTTCGGGGTGGGTATGACCTTTGCCAGCGTAGCCTTTCGTGGGTCTGGTTCCTTGGAACAAGTGAGCCAACAGTGCGCATGCACAGACCAATAACCAGACAGCACTAATAGAATCTGCGCGATCCCAATTGCAGCCAGCGCCAGCAGGCCTGCCTCCAGGTACTCCGAAGCACCATATACTCCACCTAACCAGATGTACAGCCAGCCGGGGTAGAGAACAGCCACAAACGGGAACACAGTAACATGTAGCAGCCAGGGTTTTCGTGTGTACAGAGTGACTGCGCTCACCAGTTCGTCACTTGTGCTGTTGTCATGTTGGTTGTGGTCCATAGACGGGGCCATTTGTGGCACACCCAGCCCACGTATTCCTTGTTTATATTGCACGTCCAGAACCTTCCAGGACCCTTCTTCCTTCACAGCACCCCCTTGGTGTTGTAGTCAGTTTAAAGTATAATCCACAGAGTACAGTGTCTGATCCTGACTCCACAGATTCCTTTTTCTGAATCATTCGTTCTATCTCATCCAGTATTCCTTTTTTGTATTGCCTCCAGCTGACCCTGTGACATAATCATGACATAGGGACCAAAAGGATCCATACTAAGATATGAAGAGTGCCATACAATAAGAAGGGATCAAAGAACGATGTGGCTTTCATGTTGTATTCTGACTTCAGGTGGCCAGTCTATGACATACGTATCGACGTATGACCCCATATTTGGGTAAGGATCTGCTGGATCTGACTGCATTGAATTACATTATAAGATTAATGGGAAATATATTTTCTAAATATAGAAAACGTGATTAGCCCAGACAGACAGACAAAGAAACAGACCTTTTTCTAAACAGCTTGTCCTCTACAGAGACACTCATTAAACTCCTGGGCCTGGGCCACAGCGTGGTGGTCCAGGCACCCTACAGCAGTGGTTCTCAAACCTTTTCATGTCAAGGACCCCCAAATTGACACTTATTAGCCCGCGGACCCCCATTTCAAAAGATATGCCAGGGACCCCCATAAGAGAAGATTTTTACGGCTCTAGCAGTGATTCTCAACTATTTTAGTTTTAAGGACCCCCGGTTTGACATGCATTAGGCTACGGACCCCCATTTAAAGGCATTTATATCTCTGGGACCCCAATTCATATTGTAAAATCAATGTTAATTTAACTCTGAGAGTGTACAAATGGAACCAAATGGACCCGTTAGGGTCCATTTGGTTCCATTTGTACACTCTCAGAGTTACAGACCCACATAGGGTCCATTTGGTTCCTAACTATCCTCCATTTAGCTGGGGACCCCCTGGAACCCCCTCAGGTACCCCTGGGGTCCCCGGACCCCACTTTGAGAACCAATGCCCTACAGTATAGGCTGCAATGCCAGCCTGACAGTGTGTCGTGGGTTTGAGGTCCCGATCCTGATGATCTTTGCTGAGTGTCACTCCCCATCTCTCTCCCCGTTTCCTGTCAGTCTACTGTCCTATAAATAAAGGCATAACATTATTTATTCTTTTACAAAAAATACGTTAGAGACACTTCTCAGTGTAAACCCAAGGAATTGGGTCCACAGCCCAGCTACAACTTTATCTGATTGGTTGTGAAACAGAGTAAGTAGAGACCCATTCAAACACAGTGGGATCTAATAATGGCATGGCTATTGTGGATTTAGAGCTTCATGTGGCCTGTAACGTCCATCATCTATGACGTAACTATGTATGGCTCCACATTTGGGCGAGGTTTCAACCCAGTCTGGCCCCATTGACTTCCATTATAAAACTCAAGTTAAATCTGAGACGCCTGGCACCTCAATGTAAAATTATCTGAAATAATGTAAAGTATACAGTACATGATTCGAAAATGCACGGTACATAGGCCATTATCAGGCTAAATTTAACCTTAACTTTCTTTTTTAAAGATATTTTTGGGGCTTTTTCTGCCTTTATTGATAGGATAGTAGGCTGACAGGAAATGGGGAGAGAGACGGGGGGATGACATACAGCAAAGGTCATCGGGATCGGGAGTCAAACCCGCGACGCGCTGTCAAGCTGGATGACCAGTATGTGGTATGCACCTGGACCGCTAGGCCAGCAGACGCCCCAACCTTAGCCTTCATTATGGCAACATTATTGTTGCCATAATGACTGTCATGCATGTCAGTGGTCATGCTGTCACATGATCACAACCAGGCAGATAGCAAAGAGGGACTCTGAAGGTCAGATACCAGGGGCCTGGAGTGGACACAACAGTGGGACAAAGAGCAGTGGTGTAAAGTAACTAAGTAGGCTACATAATGTACTCCCGTAGCCTACTGTACCTAAGTACAATTTTGTTTTTACTTTACTGGAGTATTTCCAGTTTTCAGTACTTTTACTTCTACTCCACTATCTCAGAGGCAAATATTGTACTTTTACTCCTCTACAGACTACATTATTTGAAAACTTTAGTTACTAGTTAGTTTGTCGATTTGGATTATTATTCTATCTACAAGCTACAAGCTACAGCTTGTACATCTGCTATTTTCAAAAGATGTTCTTGATGTTGATAATTTATGGCCTACATTTGAAAACTTGTGAAATGGGACATTCTGCATAATGAGTAGCCTACTTTCTACTTTTGGTACTTTAAGTACATTTTGATATCAATTTTTGTGTAGCCTACTTTCACTCAAGTACATTTTGAATTCCAGACTTTTACTTAAACACCGTATTTCTACATTGCAGTATTGATACTTGTACTTATATGAAAAATATGAATACTTTTTCCACCACTGGCAAAGAGACAAAAGAGTGGCACCATGGCAGAGAGAGCAAACAAATGGATCTCTTTGTTTTCTCTCTGGGTGTGATATTAGTTGTTTTGGCAAGGTAAGAACAAACATAAATATGGATTATGGACAAATCATCACTGATTTGTGGCACAGAATCGCACACAACCATTATAACTCCATGCACTCAACCCATTGACTCGGACTGATTCACTTTAGGTTCTAATTTTCTAATGTAGCCCACGGTCGCCATCTTGTGGACATTCTATGACAATACCGTGCCAGTGTTGTGCGCAAAAATGATCGTTGGTTTGGTTTGGTTTGGTTGCTTGTTTAATGTGATTATAATAATAAACATGTTTAAAGTAAACGGTCTCTTTTTTAAAATGATACTTCAGAAGAATTCAAGTACTGTACTTAAGTACAATTTTGAGGTTGGCTACTTTTACTTTACTGGAGTAAAGTATTAGATTTCCAATTCTCTATCCTTTTACTTCTACTCCACTATCTCAGAGGAAAATATTGTACTTTATTACATTTACTCCACAAAAACACTTTAGTTGGTTACTTTGTAGATTTGTATTATTATTACAAAACACTCTAACCAGTCCTATTTAAATTTTGGCTATTTGAAAATAGCCAATCTACAAGCTCATGCTATGTGTTGTGGGCTTGTAGATCTGCTATTTCGATTTTTTTAAATACATTTAGATTAGATTAGATTAGATTAGATTTATTGGTCCCCGTGGGGAAATTTGTCTTCACTGACTGTACATTACATAAAGGACAAATTCACATCACACAGGACAGACAACAAAATTTTAGACATGATAACTTGTGAAAATGTACGTTCTGCATAATGAGGACTTTCTACTTTTTGGAATTGTCTTTAAGTACTTTAGTATTTTAATACCAATATGTTTGTACTTTTACTCAAGTAAAGTTTGAATTCCAGCAGACTTCCACCACGCTGCCAAGAACACTCCAGCAGGCGATCACTTAACAACAACAACAATCCATGTTGTTCCGCGTCACGTCTGCGTTCAGTTTGATCCTCGCAACTAGCCGTAGGGAAAGCAAGCGTTGCCCCCAGCAACGGGGGTAGCTTATTCGTTAAATCGGCTAGCTCAATGGGCTAGCTAGTAGCTCTTAGCTTTATTGACCAGAGAAACCCTGAAATAGGATTGATTGATGTGCTCGTACAGTCACACCTCGGTGTGATCACATTACAGTGTTACTAGTACAGACACACTACAGTGATGGCTGCTGCAAACAACCCGTCGGTGTTTCTGCTCATGGTCAACGGACAGATCGAGGGAGCGAACGTGAGTGTCTGTCCTCCCGTCCTGTCCTGTGTTGTTTATAATGTGGATGGAGGTCGGCAATGAGTCCCTCCCTACAAGGACAAAATGTGTCCGTGCATGGCTAGACTTGGCCTTGTCTGTGGCAAATCTTAGATTTTTGTTTTGTTTTTTACATATTATAATGTTCTTATTTTGATCATGAGACCCAATCACTGAATGTCAGTCTCCAGGGTTTCTTCAGAATGTGTATGACACTGATGATTTATTATGACACTATGGCACATTAGGAGTCCACTGGTACAGTGGTTCTGATTGATTGATTGATTGATTGATTGATTGATTGATTGATTGATTGATTGATTGATGTACTTTATTTAGTAAGACATGAGAACAGTACATGGAAGTACAAATTCACAATACAAGGTCTACTAAACTGAAAGACTCATAAAGCACTAAGCTTGTTTAAAATGAGATCCCCATGCACACAAGCCTTCTCTAACTTTCTTTTTATTTTCAAGGACCCCCATAACTCTGAGAGTGTACAAATGGAACCAAATGGACCCGTAGGATCCATTTGGTTGCATTTGTACACATTTGTACACTCTCAGAGTTTCTGGTCATATCATTTTCAACTCATTTTATGTCCATGGCAAAGATAGAATTTTGACAAAAATGTCCACCACAAGCCAGCATGGCGATGAACCCTGGTTTATCCTTATAGATAATTGTTTTTGTTGCATGTTCTTTTTTGTTTCAGTTTCCAGATTACGACGATTTGTACTGTAAATACTGTTTTGTCTACGGGCACGACTGGGCTCCTACGTCGGTGAGTACTGTAATAATGAATCATATCTATTTGGTTTCACGTTATATTCATGAACGCGGTTCCATATCTATGGTTCGTCAACGTGATATTGATAAGATATCAATTAATGAGGAAGTAGGCCTACTGAAAATGGAACATTTGTGCATCTTAATCCCAATTTTCACAATTTTCTTCTCTCTCATCGCAACATGTCTCTCTTTTCCTTTCTCCCAATCCCCACCCTCTCTCTCTCTCTCTCTCTAGGGATTAGAGGAAGGTATCTCTCAGATCACCTCCAAAGGCAGTCACCCCCCTCACAGACTAGTGTGGAACTTCCCTCTGGAAATTACTTTCAAGAGCACCAATCCATCTGGCTGTGAGTAGAACACACAGAAAGGCACAATACACACACACGATTGACAGCTTTTTGCACCCCCAGAATAAATACACTGGCCCTCATTTATCAACGCAGCGTACAAACCGGCGTATATTTTTCCATATATTCGGCCGTACACCAACGTCAAAGTCACATTTAGAAATTAAATTACTTTATAAATTGTTATATTTTCACAGGGATTATTTATTAGTGTAGATATACTTTTAGGAGTGGATTATGTGTCTAGATGCCTGTCAGACAGTCAGACAATGTTGCTCTGCAGGTCTAGAATGGAATAAACGGGTGCAGCCAAAGTCAACAACTGGTACCGACCAGACGTGAGATTTCAGCCTACGGTAGGATGAAGCCCACGTCAGGATATATTGATAAATGCCGAAAGGTGCGGTGATCTCGCCGTACGCCCATTATTTGGGCTGCACCGCGTTGATAAATGAGGGCCACTATGTATACATTATAACCCTGTGATTGAAATATTAATGTAATGGATGACAATGAGTAAAACAGGAACTACTGAGCAACATTAGTGAGGTACGTATTTGTCTGTGTGCGTTCCCCAGGGCCTCAGATGGTGGTGAGTGTCTACGGCCCAGATACGTTTGGCAACGACGTGGTCCGTGGCTACGGAGTCACACACATCCCCATCACCCCTGGACAGTCAGTATCACTTCCTTCCACTCTATTCTCCCTACCGTCCTGCCCTCTTATTCACATTCAGACACCCCATCTAATATTACTTTAAAAGGATCCATGGTTAATAAGCCGTATGTGTCTTAATATGTCATAATTGCCCTCTATAACTAAAATTTAAATTTAAAACACCTGAAATATTTTATTTCTTTCTTTTACTCAAGCGCAAGGTGATGAAGTCATTTGCCCATGTGTGGTCCAGCCCTTCAATGTATGGAATGCATGTGCAAATAAAAAATATTTATATTGATTTGATGCTCATATTAACCTTAGGAAGTATTAAGGTTTTATTTTTTGCACATGCATTCCATAAATTCCATAGGGCTAGACCACACATGGGCAGATGACATCATCAACTTGCGACGGGCGTTGTCCTGCTTGAGTAAAAGATGAACTATTTCTGAAATAAATAAAATATTTAAGTTGTTTTACATTTTCAGTTATAGAGGGCAATTATAATGTATTAAGGCATATAAGGCTTATTAGCAGGGATCCTTTTAACATGTGTATAAACATAAATGAAGGCCATAGTGGCCAAAACGTGGTGTTTTTAGACTTTTTACCACTGAATAAGTGCATATTTTTGGGAGCATTAAGATGTGTGTTCTCCTTCTCAACATAAAAAACATCCACAGTTCATTTAGACACAATGCAGAACAGACAGACTGGTTTTATTGCCAAGTATGAGGTTCATTCTGCTCTGCTTCTCTAGATTACAATATGCTACCCTGTGCTCACAGTTACACCACTGTCTCAACCTCCAGTCTAATATTATCCCTCTGTCTTCTCCATTCCCCCGTGCTCTCATTGCCTCATATCACTTCTACCCACTGAAATATTAATCAGTAGATTAATCAAAGTCCTTAAAAAAAAAAGTCGCTCCACTCGAACATCATCTTGGTAATGCCTACTGGACAGTAGCTTCTGACCAATGCCTGATTTATACTTTGTCGTAAGACTTGAGCTTGTACATCTGCTTTTTTCAGCATGCGACTCTGTTGCACGAAGGAAGAAAAATTATGCATAACAAGATGAGGCTGCTTAAATACAAATCCTAATTCCAATAATGATCCACAGCTGTGTTGGAGGTGTGTTCACCATCACACATACAAACAGTGCAACCCATTTCAAAGTTCCCCTCTAAATCTCAAAAACATTCGATTGTCTAGTCTTGACTGAAATGTTTGTATGTTTTAAACTCTTTGAATCGGGACTACTCGGTACTACCTCTAAATCTGAAGTTCTTCCGACATACATATTACAATTTTCATTACGTAATGTATTTAGGAATACTGGCGACTTGTATGCAACACAGAATGTAAAATTGTGTGCTCTGGCTTGATATTAAACTGTCTCTGGATTAGTATCTCACATAAATAGCTTAATGGATAATGATGTCACATCCTGTGTCTGTTGATACATTGGACTCTTTCTCTCCTGATGTCCACATTTCTCACCATAAACCGCCTGTACACAATCTCCTCTCTGCTCCTCCTCTCACATCCATATTGTCTCCTTTTGTCACCTCCTTCCTTCATATCACTGTCTGCGTGCTTTGCGAGCACAGCCTCTGTGTTCATTTAACTTGTGAACTCGTTGAACGTGTACAAATGTAAATGCATAAACGAACACAGACTTTACTACGTTTTTCAAAATGCTTTGAAATGAACCTCTCTTTATTCATCAGACACACAAGAACTATCCCCATGTTCGTTCCCGAATCCACGTCGAGACTTCAGAAATTGACGAGGTAAGATGGAGTGAACCGTCTTTGAAGTTTGTGTGCGTGTTCTACATGAAGCCCTAGTGATCTAGCTTATCAGATATTCTTGCTTGAAGATGAGAAGGGGAATGGCTCTGGGTGATGCAGCCGATCACTGTAGCGTTATCAAATATTTACTGCTGCTTTCTGTGTGTTTGTCTAGTACTGCGTGTAGACGGCCCAACTACTACCCAGTAGTGAATGTAATTATCCAACTGTTGCATATTGATGATATTATTATCATTAGTATGCATCCAGACCGTCCAGAGTAATGAGCAATGTAGAAGTAAAAATGTCTGAGTGAAAATGTACAGTATACGCCAATATTCTTGTAATACGTAATTCTTTTTTTTTTTTACAATGATCACTCAAATGTTATCAAACTCTTGTGACAAAGATGTAATGCAGGCAGCTGTATAAATAGCTATTAATCCGCCCTACACACACACACACACACTAAAAAAACAATTCCGGGACATATCGGAGAACATATTATTTATGATATATCTCCGATAGCCAGCATATTTTCGCTGAATGATATGTTGGTCAGACTCTAGTATAGTTACAGTATAAAGCCTGCAACTTAAGCACATACCGTACCCAGACACTCAAATGAAGATGAATGCCCAGTGCCTACTTCCAGCAATGTCTCCCTCATAAGATTACTAATATTTGTATTGTTTTAATTCACTTGTCTCATACAGCTGGCTGCTCGGCCGGCGTCCTGAATACATAGATCCTAAAGTGGTGGCCCAGGGAGAGGGCAGAGAAGGTACGTGTGTAATCTGAGGGAGCAATGTCCTCCAATTTCAAGAACTCAAAATTTGACAAGCATTAGACTAGTGGTTCTCAAACGTTTTAAGAGCTGAAGAGCTGTTTTCTAAAGTTGTATTTACTTATGCATGTAATAATGGTGACAACTATCAATCATTTAGCTGGGGACCCCCTGGAGGACCCATGGGGGTCCCCGAACCGCTGATCTATTCCCGATAACACTTTAGCCATGAGCCGAGTGAAGTTCAGGGTACGCTAGTTAATAAACCCTTGTGTACCGTGTGTCTTCTGTCTCTCAGTGACGCGGGTTAGCTCCCAGGGATTCGTCACACTGTCCTTCAACATCATGACTAAAGACATGAGGAAACTGGGATACGACACCACTCCTACAAACCCTGCAAACACACTGGCACACTCTGCCTCGTCTGGCCTCGCGCCGCAAGAACAGCTGTACGGCACCTGAGCGCTACACAAGGGGTTCCCTTTAATCACTTACGGCTGACACTGTCGCACGGTGAAAATAGCCCACCTATGAGCTCACGTGTTTTGAGCTTATAGATGGGCTATTTCCGTCGCGCAACACCAGCATACAACAGGGCATATAGGCCTAGACTGTCTATGACATGCCCAAAATAGTGATACCAGGATGTGGTTAATTATCAGATGGGAGTATTCTATCCTTGCAGACATGTGGTCCTCCCCAAAGTTCAGTACACACACCCTACACCATGTAAACATAAGGGATGAAAGCATCACTGTCAGTCTTTGACCAGAAATTATCAGTAAGTGTAAATCTTCTGCAAAGTGTGTACACTACCAGCTAAGCTAAAGCAAGCCGATATAGTGGCAAAGGTGACCTCTGACTTAACACTCGTACAGTACCATACCCACAGTGTGTCTTATAATAGGAATGTTTGTAGGGTGAAAAATCATGTTAATGTCTCCATTAGGCCATGTATTTTATTATGAGAAACCTGTTTGTAAGCACTTGAATTTTTATATTTTCTACTGTATTTTGTATTTTTAATAAATTTGTACTTTGATTTCAGAATTCTGTCCATTTTTAAACACCCCAAACAATTGCACAATAGTTACTAGTACTGAATCAAAGCCCTTCACTTAAAGGATGGAATAAGTTACTTACTCTCAGCATTAACCTAATATGAACCCAAATGCATTGGAAATTTGTCTTGAGAACTTAAACCTGTTCTCGCCCCACCCATTTTTAAGCGAGGGCCTCGAAACTCAGATTATCCTAAACCCGAAAAGATGTGGGGGTATACGCTTGCAAACACATAAAAGCAACACTGAGAAAAGAGTTCCAGAGCTGAAGTGATACACATTTTTATTTTGAACCAATGCAGCTACAGTTTGTTGTCATAGTCATCCATCACGGTTTCCACTGCGCTCTTTTTTTTTGTAGTTTTGTTTTTAGATGCTGTTAAAATACCACGGTGACTTTCCTACAAAAACCCATTACACAGAATAATAAGGTATACAGAAGAACAGTATGTTACAATAGTACAAATGATAAATTATATTATACAGTTATAATGCCAACAAGTTTGAGCACGTATCCAATAAAAAAGCAGCCTGCTCCCAGTACTATGAGAAGGGTAAATAGACAGACGGACACATGGAAAACGAAGGTGGCTGTTTATGCATACAAAGAGACAGACGGGTAGCCCATAATGTTAGTTAGTCCTCTTGATAAAAGCATAGTGAATACATTGTAACACAGAGAGGAGCTAGCTAGCTACACATAGGCCTCATTTTCACTGCCCCCACCGGTAACACGTGTAAAATAGACTTCCAGGCTCTGGAAGACAGAGGAAGGAGTCTTATACTGGATTTTCATCTAACAGTTTAGGTGTGCAGTGAAATCTATTGAATAGTCAGGTAGTATTGTTTACGTCATGTCATTTAACGGTGTTAAAATTAAGTGATGATGCAAACTTTTCCACAACCATTAAAAAAAAAAAAACAGTTTAGGCCACAGTGAAAGCGAGACCAGTGAAGGCTAATTTATACCCAGGTGCACAACCTTTTTGGCAAGTATTGCTTGACAAAAGTTACATATTTTAAACGTTGCGATAAAAATGGTGTATAGTCAACTTAAGTGGCGACAAAACATTTCTCCAGTTAAAAATGCATTTGTGTTGAGCGACACTTCTCAAAAGGGTTGTGTGACCAAGTATAAAATATCCTTGAGAAAGTAACAGACACTGTCTTGGCTAGTACAGTATATCATAGTATAGCATCTCAATAAACAAGACTCAGTATCAGCAAAACTATGTTTGCACAACCACACACGTCAAGCGTTAAGTCTTTATCATTTCTCCTTTTCTTTACCACAAATTCCAATTTTTGCATATATTTAGTTAAGGATAAAACTGGTTTGCTGGTCTTACATCCAATCATTCGTGACCCCCACATAATTCCCATTATCACTATCATCGTCATCGTCACATACAGTCCGAGCCGCCCCTCCCTTTGCCTGAGAGAAATGAAGGTCTGTCTGAATTACAGCAACAGACCAGGGGAGGGCGCCAGCTCACACCAAAGCAGGAACAACAAAATCATTATAACCTTTCCACAGAAAGAACATTGGCAGTGATCAACAGAATTTAAGAAGGGAAGAAGAATGCAGAGACCTAGGAGGTGTGGGGTCTTCATGCCAGGGGATGGTGTTTGTCATCATTCATGTTATCGTTTCACTTGACTTGCCCAGCAGGAGGTAAAGAGAAACGCTCAACTTGATCCTGATAAATATCTGACCCCCGAAACCAACTGTAAAATAGTCATGGTTTATATAGGTAGGTATATAAAATAGTCTTTGATATTATGGGCAAGTTTTTCCATTTTATTTTTCTTTCAATGAAGCTTCAGCCACATCATTTCAACTACGCATAGTTTGTCTCCCCAGAAATCAGTCGCCATGACTTTGGTAACAGTTGTGCTTCTAGAGAAGAGGAATATATACCCAATGGGTGAAAGAGAAAACACAAAGAGAGAGAAATAGACAGTGATATCGTATAGCTAGTATTGAGCCCCCCCTCCCCAACACAGAAAGGCTTGGCTATGGATTTCAATCTAAGGAGTAAAATCATAACAAAACTAATTTTAAAAAAAGAAGATAAACACTTTTTGTTTGTTAACATGATGCCAGGTCTAACTGCTGTGGGATTCCCTGCGCTATCAATAGCCCAATCACTACAGGAACTTGTCTGTGTGCGTGTGTGTGTGTGTGTGTGTGTGTGTGTGTGTGTGTGTGTGTGTGTGTGTGTGTGTGTGTTCGCTGGCTAATGTTCTTGCAAGTAGATTAGCTGCGGTAAATCCAGAGCTCAAATCTCTACCATGATACAGAGTGGCTTACCATGTCTTCTAAACACAGAGCTTTTTTTCTGCAACCACGCCACTGTAGTAACGGCCCTTGACGTGTAGTCCGAATGTCTAGCACACACGCGCACACACACACACACACACAGAAACTGTTGGCATAACCTCTATCACTGCCATGTTTGCTGACCTATTGTTTTGTGTGTGTATATTAACAGTAACTTTTATCTCTGCACTTGAAGTCAACATTCTGTTCCAATGTACTGCATGGCAAACAGGCAGGCCCGCTAGTTAAAGTACACTTGGAGGTTAAATGTATTTCACTCTTATAATACACACACCTGGCTCCTCCCACTTCCCTTTGACCCCTAAAAAAAACCCTACGAGCAGTGGAATACTGACGCCATCACTGCACAGAGTCATTTGCCTTTCACAATGTGTTGGGAGAAGAGACTTTTACACCTCTCGATAACAAATACGTGTTTGCATCAGAACCTTAACGAGCAACTCTCAAATCTGGGGACTATCCCCTTGACCAGGGTTCAAAGTTCCATCCTGTGACCCCCAAAGGTCAAAGTTCATCTGGAGGGTCATTGGAGAAGGTCAAAAGTGAAGGGGAAGTGACCCGATGAGAGTTGTGAGTGAGTGAGTGATACCGCGGTACCATGGAGTGCTGTGACGAAGACACGTGTCGTTTGAACGGCTAGCTTCCCTCTCCAGAGCTAAGGTCTAACGGTGAACCCAGCAGTCACAGAACCAAAACAAAAAAGCAAAGTGTGCAAAATCCCTGCTTAGTAACTCTCTCTCACTCACACACACACACACACACACACACACACAAAACACAAACACACTCGCTTCTGAACGGCTCCCTCGTCGTTATTCCAGGACGTATGCACTCAAGCTGCCTGGAAAATACACAGTGTAAAAGCGTTCAGACGTATGCGTAAACACATGCACACACACACACACACACACACACGCACGCGCGCACACTGACAGGGGTTATAAAAGGTTAGCTGTAGAGAAGAGATAAGATCCTGGTGTTAGTACAGTAAGAGTATCCAGTCTAAAAAAATGTCTAGGAGAGAGAGAGGGAGGGAGTGTAACAGAGAGAACCAACGAAGGTAGAAGGAGAGCGATGCTGTCCCGCCAGCATCTAGTGGGAAAACTGTAAACACTGCCACTACTCCAGAAGGTCTGTAGACAGATGTAACTTCTACATCGTCATCATCAACAACATTGTGATCATACGATCAGGTCGGGAACACAGGACTAGGCAGCTCGTAGCACAGAGATAGAGATAGAGAGATAGAGAGATAAAGAGAGAGAGGGAGAGAGCAGAGAAGGAGGAAGAGTGGAGAGCTGAAGGAAGTTTGTGTGGCTGTGGGGAGCCAGGAAGGGTTTGTGGGAGGTCGTTTTGGGACTAAAAGGAGTTGGTTGCCCCCCCCACTTCCCCATCCCCATCCATCCTGGAGAAGCTTCTTGGGGAGCCACAGTGAAAGAGAGGCGAGAGCCCAGTGTGGAGGGGGTGCTGTAGACCACACCCCCACCTCCCCCTCCTCCTCTCTCTCACAACAGGAAGGGGTTGGTGGTTCCGGGCGGCTGTGTCCCGGCCTGGGGGGGCATGGCGGTGCTCATCAGGGGCTGGGGCATGGACATGCCCATGGCTCCACCGGGACCCATCATGCGGCCCATCCCGGCCACGGAGGACAGCGACATGGGCTCGGCCGCGGAGGACATGTTGCCGAAGCCGGCGGGCATGGGGCTCACCCGCATCTGGTTGAGGGTGGGCGGAGCCGGCTGGCTGATCTGGAAGGGGTTGGCCTGGGCTGCGGGGGCTGCTGGAGCAGCAGAGGCTCCTGTGGACATATGAGGAGGAGGAGGAGGGAGAGAGAGAAAATGATAATCAATAGGAACCTCATTGTCCACATGACACGAGATATGCAAAGAAAAACAGCAGAACACATGGGGGTTTGGAACACGTTCTGAATTGTTAACAGATGTACAGTATCATGGCAAAGAGTTCTATCAATCGCAACACACAAACACTAAATATTAAACAGGACTAAACCCAAATACACACTCACTGAAATGTAAAACAGAGAACTTAAAGGATATTGTCAGTCTTTCAACATTCGCTACCACAGACACAATCTATAATTGTCAAAACGTGGTCAAGTAAAAGCATAAGATACTATACTTTATAATGGATAAAGAAAGGCAAATATAGCATTGCATTAAATTACACATACTGTACTTTTGTAACTAGTGTCACTTATGTATTTGCATTTGAACCCCTGTACAGGCTTTGGCAATTTTCACAATAGGAAATACATGGACTGGTAGGGATTTTCACCAAGATTTGATTTGACTATTTTGAGCTCCACACACACACACACACACACACACACACACACACACACACACACACACACACACACACACACACACACACACACACACACAAAAAGGCTGCGATAATGGAATGCCCTGGAAACTTAGTTTGGTCTTTTATCTTGCTGATATTAGCCAACAGCGCTAGGTCATCTAGCTACATTATCAAATTGGTAACATTAACAGGAAGGATAACAGGATAGTTAACAATGTGTCCAGACGGGTCACAGACTGTCTGTCTCTGGGTGTTTTCTTTCAGTGCTGTACTGTGACAGACGAACAGATGCCTTTTGTTGACAGTCGAATCATGTATCTCCAAACATGCATCACTCTTTCATTTTGGAATGGGCTCTTAGAGAGAGAGTGTGTGTGCAGTGGTGGAAAAAGTACTTAAATGTTTTACTTAAGTAAAAGTATCAATACTGCAGATGTAGAATGTAGAAGTACTCTGTTACAAGTAAAAGTCCAGAATTCAAAATTTACTTGAGTAAAAGCACAAAAGTATTGGTATCAAAATTAGTACCAAAAGTAAAAGTACTAAAATGTTTGAAAATAGTAGATCTACAAGCTCACAACGCACCGCGACGCATTGCGAGTTTGTAGATCGGCCATTTTCAAACAGCCTAGGTATAAAATAGGGCTAAAGTGGTTAATGTATTTTTGTTATAATGTAATAATTTATATCTGCAAAGTAACTAGTAACTAAAGTTTTCAAATAATTGCAGTGGAGTAAAAGTACAATATTTGCCTCTGAGATGTAGTGGAGTAGAAGTAAAAGTATGGACAATTGGAAATACTCCAGTAGAGTAAAAGTACCTCAAAATTGTACTTAAGTACAGTACGAGTGTGTGTGTGTGTGTGTGTGTGTGTGTGTGTGTGTGTGTGTGTGTGTGTGTGTGTGTGTGTGTGTGTGTGTGTGTGTGTGTGTGTGTGTGTGTGTGTGTGTGTGTGTGTGTTCGCTCCTTCCTACCTGCTGAAGCCAGGAAGGGGTTGACGATGGGTGCGGGCTGCGCTGGCCGGGACACCAGTGAGTCCAGGTTGACCAGGGCGGCGTTGGGGCCCAGGAATGACTCTGGAGTCTTCCTGATGAGGTTGGAGGTGTGGGATAAGGATGTCGGCAGCGGGTCAAACATGTCCAGACTGCTGCTGCTGGCTAGAGAGGACGCTACGCCGCCGTCACCTGACCAACGGAGAGAGATGTACTAGTGTTACAATCATTACAATACATTAACACATTTAGCATTTAAATCAATGTCAACATAAGGAACATCTAAGTACCTCAATTCACTGACCACAAGAAAATGTTCATAGTGGTGATAAAAATGTTCTAGAATATTACTGCATTGAAACCACAGTGAAACTCCCATTATCACTGAATCACCATAGATACAACTTCGGGGAGTTGAGAAAAAAAAGAAGAAAAGAATAAGAAAACAACTGTGGGGGAAAAAAAAACTCAAATGTGTGCCAGGGTATGATAAAAAAAAAATAATAGTACAAATTCTAAACAGTGCAGACAGTGCAGTGCAGACTATTCTAGACTGTATCATCTAGTGCAATGGTTCTCAAACTTTAGAATGTCAAGGTGTCTCCTTAACTCTGACAGTATACAAATGGTACCAAATGGACCCGTTAGGGTCCATTTGGTACCATTTGTATACTGTCAAGAGTTACAGACTTGTAAGGGTCAATTTAGACCCCACTAAAGGAACCCAGAGAGTCCCTGGATTCCACTTTGAGAACCACTGGTCTAGTGGTTCTTAAACCTTTTTAATGTCAAGGACCCCCCATATCTCTGAGACTTGTACACTCTCAGAGTTACAGACGTGTAAGGGTCCATTTGGAACCCCCTCAAGGGATCCCGAGGGTCCCTGGAGTGGAAACCACTTGTCTAAATGTTTTAGATCAATATTTATCACTATTCTCTCCATACAAAGTGCTCTAGGTCAGTCAGTATCAGTGGACTCCCGTAAAGCACACAGCATTGGGGGCATGCTGATGTCACATACAGATTGGCTTATAATTTGATGCAATAAAATGATGAGTAGATGTCATTATGTGAAGAGCTGAGAGACAGACAGCCTGGCTCCTTGTTTCCATGGCACAGCTGCAGACACATCAATAATTGCAAACCAAACACACGCACACATGTACACACACACACACACACACACAAGCCCCCAAAGGATCTATTAAAGAGAGCCCATTTAAATTCATCGCACATGAGGGTCACAGTTAAGTAAGGACTATGTTCAATCTGAATGTTGACGCTCTGACGCTGGACAGCCCTCGCATTAGTTATACCATGGCCACAAAAAGTACTTGTTTGTGATTGGCTGGCAGTTGACCGTTAAAATCGAATACTGGGACACATCAAACATAGTCCCGTCAACAGTTTAATCACCATTCTAAATCAATGAAACTGCATGTAATCAAAACAGTAATCAACAGACTGTCGCGGATGTTTGTTGGGCTAGAAAGTCATTGCCAAGACAACACAGCTTTTGTTTGCTGTTTTTCTCAATTATGACGGTTCAAAAATATGAACACAGCCTCTCTTTTTTTCCTTTGGAAAGTGTCAAGGGTATAAGTGTGATAATGTGCTCCAACTAAGGTGTCATGATGTAGGAAGACAATGGACTTGACAGAGAGAACTCTACTGCCAGAGAGAACTCTACTGTGCACACCTCGTTGTGCATTATTGCTTACTACATACTGTAAAACCATTTGCCTCATATTTATCTGATAAGTAAAGTGTGAAATCAGCACCGGCCTCTGGACAAACGGTAATCCATTTTAGATGAGTGGTGGCTGGTGAGATTGTCCGTTTTAAATAATATCCTGATGACGTTTTTTTTTACTTGTACAAGTGAATTATACATAATTTATCTTCTATTTTGCCAACTCTACCCGATCTCTCCCCTGATTAGAGGCCATCTGTCTTAGATGAACAGTAAAATGAACTGTTATTAGGACTGAGGAAATGAGGCAATTGCTCCCTTGCTGTCTAGCAATGAACAAGAATAGAAAGGACAAAGTATGAAGTACCACTATGCAGCCAGGGGCATGGTGTTTGTACACTCTCAAGAAAATGAATAAATCAACACTGAGGATTTTACAGACAGACAGACACACTGTGTGTGTGTGTGTGTGTGTGTGTGTGTGTGTGTGTGTGTGTGTGTGTGTGTGTGTGTGTGTGTGTGTGTGTATATAGAGCTAGGTTTATGATGAGTTTATACAGTCATATAGCAGATCATAACCATAGAGCTAAGTTGCATTGCCACAACTAGTGTTAATTTAGAATTTATTTTACACTAAAGGACAAGTCAGCTCTCCCTTTCCTCACCCCCTCTACTCGTCTTTGACCATATCAGAGAAATGTTTATGTGAGGTAGAGAACGAGTACACCACCACCCTGACCCTCCCTCAGCCAAGCACTGGAGAAAAGCATTCAACAAATACACACACACACACACACACGCCGTTTCTAGAAACCATCTATATTCACACGCATAAACCAGGGCAGTGTTCCAAACGGGTGGAGTGTGGCCTCTCTGAAGAGATTCCATTGGTTCCACAGAAAGCAGGCACGGTCAATATAGCATTTGGATAATGGATTTGAAGGAGCTTTCATGAACCGGTCAACCCAGGTCAGGTGTTAATGCGTGAAGCAACATCAGTGGCATGAAGCTGGAATACACAGATGACACCACAGTAACACAAGGACGAGACTAGGGCAAAAACACGTAGCAATTGAATTGAGTGTGTGAAGATAATGCCAGTTTAATTATATTTTCAAAAGGAGAGCATGCAAAGTTGAGTTCAACCAAGCAGTAGCACTCCTTCTGTCTTTTCAGTGTATTTTGCCAAAGTCTGGTGGTGACATGACTACATAGACAAGACAGTGTGTGTTTATGCCAGTCCTGCAAAACCTCTTATATTATCTTGAATAAAGTGCTAGAGTTTCTAATGTGCTGTCCTTCAATCTTGTGAAAGGAAAATGTAAACCGAAACAAGCAAACATTTAGAACTTTCCCCCAGTGTAAAAAAACTAAATTCTAAGAAAGGAGATCCAAAATGAGACGTCCAAGGCACTATGGCCTGTTAATTTAAATTAAACAGGCAGTGTGTACAAATTTAACCAAATGGACCCATGACTTTAATGAACACTCAGGATTTTCCAGTGTAGTTTGAGAGCAATTAAACTTTCATATTTATCGTTAGCGTAATTTATTGGTTGGGCAGTTTGACACACAGGAGCAGAATGTGAACAACTGGCGCTAAACGGTGGGGGGACTTGACGTATCACAGCACAGTTGGTGCTCTGTGAAATCCCCCCGTTACCAGTAACTCATTAAGCCATTTTCTGATTTAATGTCTTTGAGGTGGAAACCCAGCACATGGAAACAGGCGAAATGTGATTTAAACGTCAATTGTATCTTCATAAATACTATTAATGAGTATTTGTGAATTGTGAGCTCGAAAATCGGCTATGAGACATTTGATTAAAGCTTGCGCTCATCTCACGGACATCATGGTGCCGAGTAATTCGACTAAATCATTTGACTGCACCAGTTTACCACCCTCAAACTAGAGCCATCAGTCTCCAGAATGTAACAAGTATTTTGTTTAGAAACTGGAGGGACAAATAAGAACCCCTTGTTTGGCAGTAGACAAACATGCATGTTCGAATTGTCAATGGTCTGTCGCGTGTAACTTGTGCAGCTGACATGCTTGTCCTAATTTCCAGCAATGTTAATGTCAAATAAAATTAATAAAAAAGTATTTTGTTTAGAATGCAAAGGTTATTCTTTATTTAACCAGGAGAAAAATCTCTTTTCCAAGGGATACTTGGGTCACAGGTCAAAACATGGCACCTTGCCTTCCTTCATCAGGGATCCCTGATAATACATGGTAAATGGACTGCATTTGTATAACGTAGAGTGCTTTGGACTTGTCATTTTTGGATCTCCATTTTCCAATTTGATACCTATATCTAGAGAGCAGCGGTCCCATTTCACAATGGGGACCCACCGCAGCGCTCCTTTCTTTCCTTGTATCTTTGTTTCTATTCTATTCTATTCCACTCCAACTGTAAACATTGTGGTCATATACAGAGGTTTGTGCAGGATGGCAGACACACACACACACACACACACAGACTCCATGAGGTGTCATTAGATGCAGTGGTTCTCAAACTTTTCCATGTCGAGGACCCCCAAATTGATATGTATTTGGCCACGGACCCCCATCTGAAAATATTTTGTGAGAAAATTTGAGTAACATTATTTTTTTTAATCATTCAAAAGAATGTATAGCCAAAGTATAAAATATGGATAACGTGGCAAAAATGATTGTGATGCTATATAAACTAATTTAGCTGGCGACCCCCTGGAACCCCCGCAAGGACTCCTGGGGGTCCCCGGACCCCACTTTGAGAAGCACTACATTAGAGGCACAAGGACAGGGTGAGTACCAGTGGGGACAGAGGAGGAGGAACGCAGGCTGTCAAACTCTGAGAAGTCCTCTTTAGACGTACCGTTGGACGTACTGAACAGGTCAAAGCTACCTGGAAGGGGACCACAAGACACACACACCACCGATGCACACAGGGATGGACACACACGCACGCACACACACAGCAGATGGATAGGGAGGAACAAAACAAAGAGATGACAATGGATGAGAATGGGAACTTTGGTAAAATGGGGAACACAACAGACATCTGAACGCAAGCTTTGAATTTCTCCACTCTCATGTGTACTGTGAAGCCTGATATAATAAACTTAGTTGGATGACGGTGTCCCTCAACAAAAATAGCTAGATCTACGAGCTCACAAGCTTGCAGATTAGCCATTATAGCTAGTTTGGCACCATCGTACAATAGAGCGTAAATCAGAGTTAACCCATTAAGACCTGAAGCCGATTCTACAAATGTCTTCTAAAATCCCAACAGTATTCTGAAAAAACGTATGTTTCTATATCAGTGGTTCTCAAACCTTTTCATGTCAAGGACCCCCAACATTAAATGTATTTGGCTGCGGACCCCCATCTCAAAATATTTTGTTCCAGGGACCCCCAGAAGCAAAGATTTGTTAAAAATGTTCGCATTAAAACAATATATATATATATTCAAAGGTTTGCACACAGTTTCACGATTTAAAAAAAAATAGCAGATCTACAAGCTCGTAGCGCGGCACTCGGTGCCGCGCTATGAGCTTGTAGATCTGCTATTTTTGAATAGCCAAAGTGTAAAATAATGCTTTTTTAGCTCAAATCTAAAAATGACAGATGCTTCTCCAGGTCTTAATGGGTTAAGTCTGTTGTAAAACTAACTGTGCATATTTTATTTAGTGTGTTCTTGTGTTTGGTCGTCTATCTATCTATGTGTTCACCTGCGTTGGAGGTCTTGGGGCGGGCGGCTGCGGCGCTGCCCCAGGGGTCAGCGGCAGGAGCAGCGTTTGTTGACCAGGGATCAGTGCTCTTCACAGGGGGAACAGAGGCAGTTCCCCATGGGTCCACTGGAGTGGCTGGCTTAGGAGAAGAGCCTGGAGGAGAGGAAGAGACAGAGAGAGAGAGAGCAATAGAGAGAGAGGGAGGGGATACAGGAGGTTGAGAGAGGAGGTGGAAGAGAGAAGAGAAAGAATCAAGTCTTCAGCCCAATTAGAACGTGTCTGATTTCCAGTATAACATTTTTTTTAAATATATAAAACAGCATGCACAAGAAACGTGACCCTCTTCTAGGGGCTCAGCTAAGCCACATGGTAAAAACACACTAATGTTGATGCAGGTATTGCCTAATATGACAACAGGGTATATTGTGTATCATGTATTTTTGTGAATAAACTATGGAGGTTATAACTCTCAATGCTCCATCTTCAGTCCTCCTCAAACACACCTCCTCTCTCTTTTTGTCAAACCTCTTCCATAGTACAACATACAAATATCTTCTCTCTTCCCTCTCTCTCCATTGCTCTCCATCCGTCTTCATATCCATGTCTCAGGTTCCCTTTTTCTTTTTTTTGACAAATATCTTTTCATTTTTGTCCCCCTCCAAATGTATTCGTTATGCCAATTCCCTATGTATTATACCGTAGTCCCTTGTCACTGCTACTCCACTAATACTACAGCTGGTCCAAGGGAGAACACGGACATGTCGCCTCCAATACACGTGACATCTAAGCCACTTCTTTTCCCCTGACAGTGAGGAGGATGTAATGCGCACAGCACAGTAGTACACGCTATTCCACACCCCAATGAACAGGAGCCCAGACCAACCTGTAGGAGTCACTAGTACAGCCATACAGATCACTCTGCCTGGCGAACCCTCGCCCAAAACACAGCCATTTGTCTTTGTTGGACCGCCCCGGGCCGAGTTAGGAGGCACCATGTTTCAAACCCCTATTCTCCACGACGGTGGCCAGGAACTTTACCCACTGTGCCACCTGAGAGCCCTCCATCCAGCTTCATGCCCATTTATCCATTCCCCTTTTTTCTGTTTTTCCTCTCTCCTTAACCCCCCCTCCCCCTCCCTAGCTCTTTGCTCGGTAATGCTGCTGGACCAGAGAGGCAGCATTCCTATTAAACAAAGACTCCCAGTACTCTGCAGGTGGAGTCCACACAGGCACACACACACACACACAGACTACAGAAAGATTCCGCCTGCATGCACACAAACTAACAGTTAAGGCTACCACTTCAAGACACGGTGTGTGTGTGTGTGTGTGTGTGTGTGTGTGTGTGTGTGTGTGTGTGTGTGTGTGTGTGTGTGTACCGTAGGACTGCCAGGGGTCTGCTGGCGGGGCAGCAGAAGCCCCAGCTCCCCAGGGGTCAGCCCGTGCAGAATTCCCAGATTTCGCCCCCTCTGGAGCGTCCATTAGATCCATGAGAGACGACTGGGGCTGAAATAAAGAAAGACTGAATTATTGCCCTTTTCGATGTGCTAGTTATATTGTATTGGTCAAAATATTATTTTATTCACTAAAATAGGTTCCATATTGTAGCGTTAAAGTCTGGTAAGACAGCTATTAAATCAAGGCTGTAAGCCAGCCAGCCATGGATAGGCTAAGGCGGTGTAATGATGGGTGAACTAGGCTGTCTGTTGACAGCTAGAGGCCTTGTTCGCTGCAGAGGGGACATACAGAGAGTCAGACAGAGCATGGGAATGAGGAGAGACGGCACTATTTCAGGAACACTCTGTCCATAAATGAACAACTGACTCGCTCGAGGATTTTCGAGTGCATGTGTGTGTGTGTGTGCGTATCGACGCGCACATGCACATTAAGTTCTTGCTTTACGTAGGATGTGTACATGCAGAAATATGCGTCGTCTGTGCATGTACCGAAATATGGATTGTATGTGCATGATTTCAGCCTACGGTATGCGAGTGCACAGGTACGTATGTCTTGCAGCATGTGTGTGTGTGTGTGTGTGTGTGTGTGTGTGTGTGGGCAGACACTTTCATATGTGCGTAGTCAGTGCTGGCGACGCGTTTGGGCCGTTGTGTGCGCAGGCGTGCACACACGTAGACGGTGCACAGTCAGCGCATGCTGTCACAGTGTGTGTGTTTGTGTGTGTGTTCACCTCTTTCTTCTTCTTGGCAAGTTTCCCTGAACTCGATCCCCCCTTCTTGCTCTCCTCCAGAGCCATCTGTAGTCTCAGGTCATCTCCTCTACGCATACGGTCCTCCTGAAACGCATAATGTTTATCACAGTTAACCACTTCAACCCTCTACACTTAATAGTAGTAAACCTGACCCTGAGTTGGCCCTGTACTTGGTCCGGTCTTTTTTCTTTCCCTCCACACCAAATCACTTCGCCGGAAGTGGCCGATCTAGGATCTACAAGCTCACAATGCGTTGTGAGCTTGTAGAAAGATCTGATACAGTACACCAAAATAAGTTTAAATACAGATAACCTTGTGCCCATGCCCTAATCACCCTGGCCTGCAATGCAGCAGTTATCTTTATAATTTCTCAAATGATACATTCATGTGTTTGCTGTTGAAAAAGACATCAAGCCATAGGCCATTTTTAGCACCATAGTAGTCGGTGCATAGTAGTCGGTCGTCTGTCGGTGTCGGCTCTCGGGTGCATTCTGCAACTTTTTTTCACACTTTCCAACCGACTGATCCCCCGACCTCATTCGACTGCCAGTCTGTGGATATCTGTAGTAGTCTGTTTGGTAGTAGTCTGTTTGGTGGAGAGCTACCTTAACAGGCGTATCCGCGTCTCTCCAGCTCTTTAGTAAACATAAAATGCATTTTCAGGTTGGGATAACAATATGATCCAATCAGGAGAGAGAGAGAACTCATACAGGATAAACAAGTGAAATTGGAAGTGATGAAACAAAATATTTGAATTGGAACACTATAAAGCTTTGTTTTCAGTGCACCTAACATGGTTAAAATTGAGTTTTTACGATAGGTGTATATATAGCATGTCTGATCAATAGATAGCATATAATAAAATATTTTAATTTAAAATCATTTTTAATTTACCGGCACAGAAGCTGACAGACCTAAGCGTTTCGGCACCTCAGGCCTTCATCATGTGTCACTTAAGATTTCTTTTGCTATTCAAAAATATCAGATATACAAGCTCGTAGCGCGGCACCGAGTGCCGCGCTACGAGCTTGTATATCTGATATTTTTGAAAAATCGTGAAAAAATATTTTTTTGATTTTTTTTCAAAAAACTGTTAGGATTTAGAAAATTCTTAGAAGCGGCCTCAGGTCTTAAAGGGTTAAAAAAAGTGTAATTATCCCATGCGGTCAAGATCTGTGTTCTTATGCTCCACCATGTTAGTGTATTTCAGTGTGTGTGCGCGTAGTACCTGCTCTGCAGCCTCTCTGCTCATGGCCAGGGCCAGTTGAAGTTGTAACTCCTCCTCTCCGCTGGTCTGGGGTCTGGCCTGCTCCAACTCTGACCCAGCATTGGGAGACGTGGCTGAAACGCATAGATAATTAACATTTGTTTAATCTAGCACTTCTTTTATTTTTTTTCTTAATAAAGTTGGTTCCTTTTCTTTTATGTAAAGCGACTTAGAAAAGTGCTATATAAATCTGAGCTATTATTATTATTATTATTAGGGATGTGCATGACAGATAAATGTATGAATATTCTACTCTAAATGCTCAATATTCTTCTTTTCTTTTTTTTATGATTTGGGAGGGACAGCATGTATAAATGAACAATACATATAAAGTACTGTAAATATTTAGCAAGAGATGCTCATTTTCATCCATTTTGAAGAACACAAAAGTCTGTTATTCATTTAAATGGAATGGATTATTAAAATGAAAGGGTACTGCACACAAACAGGCACTTCAGCTAATCCTTCAGAACATTAATGGACTCAGCCGACTGACAATATATCTTTAAAGTCTTAGCGATTTTTTGTATTTTGTTGTATAATCAACTAAACACTTAAGCCCCATTTTATACTTTGTCATACAACGGTGTCACACAAAAATAGCGAGCTTGTAGATTAGCTATTTTCTATATTTGAAAATGGATTTGAATGAAAATCTATATATTTTGTATAATCTATTCATTAGTTAGATTAACTATTGCACCCCTAGAAGAATACGCTGTAAAATCATTTGTTGTGTTAACCCATTAAGACCTGGAACTGTGTCATTTTTAGATTTGAGCTAAAACGCATTATTTTACACTTTGGGCTATTCAAAAATAGCAGATATACAACCTCATAGCGCGGCACCGAGTGCCGCGCTATGAGGTTGTAGATCTGCTATTTTTGAAAAATCGTGAAAATGTGTGCAAAACTTTGAATATATATATATTTTAAAGCGAACATTTTTAACTCAAATCTTTGCTTCTGGGGGTCCCTGGAACAATAATATTTTGATGGGGGTCGGCGGCCAAATACATAGCATTTTGGGGGTCCTTGACATGAAAAAGATTGAGCACCACTGATATAGCAACATACGTTTTTCAGAATACTGTTGAGATTTAGGAGACATGTAGAATCAGCTTCAGGTCTCAATGGGTTAATGTAACTCTGCGAGTGTAATGTTGGCTACATCTGTCCGCTGTCAGAGTTACAAATAGATAAATGAACAGTGAAGAGTTTAGAGTGTGTAATGAAGATGATGGTAATCTGAGCTGTATCACATATGGTCAGTTTGAACCATTAAGACGAGCCCGGCGACCCCGAGGATGGCTGTGAAGATTAGAGGACAACCATCTGCGGCCTTATTACCACAACCCTATGGCTCCTAGCATAATACAGCGTGTGTGTGTGTGTGTGTGCATGAAATAGTGTAAAACACATTTGTACTGATGTTTGAACACAGCATGAGCGTGTGTGTGTGTGTGTGTGTGTGTGTGTGTGTGTGTGTGTGTGTGTGTGTGTGTTTATAGGCCTTTGGCTGAGCCTGATGAGAACATTTCCCTCAAGCCTATTGGATTAGATTGGTCTATGTAGAAGCGCAGAGATACACTACACACGCACCATGTGGTCTTAGGGAAGGAATGAGCGGATGGGTTTTATGAGTCCGTTACAAAGGCTGACCCAGAGCTCAGGTGTACAGACCGCTATGCTATGACTGTGACCAAGTGTGTGTGTGTGTGTGTGCGTGTGCGTGTGCGTGTGTGTGTGTGTGCGTGTTTAAACAGTGACTGTGGTTTCCATGGGAACCAAGTGGATGGCGAGTCATAACACCATGTCCCCCATTATCCTCCAGCCAACCTCTGTCTCACCCTCTTTTTGTAGTTCTTTTCATTTCTTGGCGATACGTATTCATTTACATAGACGAGAATGAGAGGGTGGGTTTCCACCGTGGCTCAGCTGATCAGGGGTCAGGGGTCAGGGTGAGGTAGCTGTTTGTTGCAGTGAGCTTTAAGGCCGTATCATATTTTGTTTGGTGTGGTTCTGTCACAGTGCTTATGGCATGGGTCCTGTGGGGGCACGCCATCCAGAACAGTGGGTGTGTGTGTGTGTGTGTGTGTGTGTGTGTGTGTGTGTGTGTGTGTGTGTGTGTGTGTGTGTGTGTGTGTGTGTGTGTGTGTGTGTGTGTGTGTGTGTGTGTGTGTGTGTGTGTGACTGGACTGATCAGAGGCAGCTTTCTTGTGCACGCTGCTAGAAGGCCAAATAATTAAATCCGGGAATAGTTTTCACTTAGTGAAAGCAATTTAAATTTTTACTCATTTATTGGGGGAGGAGAGGCATATTTTATTTGCGCATGACTGACTGACTGTATATGATGTCAAATTAACATTTTGAGGCCTGGGCGGCTGGCGTAGCAGTCCAGGCACCTAATAGGCTCAATGTAGCCTGACAGCGCGTCGCGGGTTCGAGTCCTGAGCCCTACCACCTTTGCTGCATGTCACTACCCATTTCCTGTCAGACGACTGTCCTATAAATTAAAGGCATAAAAGCCCAAAGATAAATATTTAAAAAAAACATTTTTTTTTATTTATCTATATGAAACGATAACTTTATTTTGGTTGAGTTATGACCTTTTGCAGGTGAGCTAAGGTGTTTTGCTGTACCACATAGGCTATTTATGTTTCAATTAATGAGCCATAGCAGTTGAGGGAAAACTGTAGCAACAAAGACATTCTCTGCTCAGCCCCGACAGCTTTGTTCCACTTTCACGCGCCATCAAATACAAGCATTCCAAAAAAAACTGTTTCCAACTGTCTACCTTTTCTGTTCTTCAGAACCAACACTTGTCATGACTTGCTCTCAGGGATAAAGACATTCCCAACACACACCAGCAGAGGATTGTAATTGAGGATGTTGACTAGGTTAGGTGGTATATGACTGGGGACTGGGTGGACATGCAGCGTGCTTAGGGCTGTCACGATTACAAATTTAAGTTGACGATTAATTATCACTCAATAGCCGATATGTAAGCTCAAAACGCGTCGCATCGCGACGCGTTTTGAGCTTACATATCGGCTATTTCCACTATTTTTGACATTTTTTGAAAATAAGATTTTTTTTTAACATGGAATTGAAAATGACGATTATGCAAAAAATAATTGCGATTATATAAAATAATTGCGATTAGACGATTATGTAAAAATTGTGACAGGCCTAAACGTGCTTTCATTTTCACACTGACAGATACTGTAGGTACTGTACTGTCCCATCTCTATCCCACTGGCTTACAAAACTCTTTGTCCCAGAGGCTTACAGTGGAACTCACACCACTGTTTCCGATACACAGATATGTCTGTAGCCACAGAACACCCAACACACGGCACAATACTGTATTAAAAGCCCCTTGTAAAGGTCTGTTCAGGCCAGACACGAATGGAATTTTCCATGCGGCGCAATTACACACCAAGTCCATGTAACCGAACGATGCAAATAGACATACTCGCATCAATGAATGATGCAAGTACAGAATTTGCTTCACGTCCGGTGCACACGCCTTAATGCACAGCGGTCCTTTTTATGACTCAGCTGTGGGCCTCATCTGCCCCATTCGTCAAAACATACCATTTATTGGTCACTTATATCTCCTTATAGCCTGGCTAGGGTCTGAACGGCTGGCTATCACTATACCCTCCTCACTCTGCCCTTAAAGGGACGACTTCACCCATTTTCAACATACCTTCATATAATTGGTCCTCACTAACGCTCATGATAAAATGGTACGATTTGTTTTCTACTCTGCGTCTCATAAGAGGGCTGTGGACACTTCAGAAACCCGTCTACCAGTGACATCATCATTAAGATTTTAAATGTTTTATTCTGATTATTATTAACGTGAGAACAATGGCTTCCTCATCGATGATGTCACTGGTAGGCGGGTTTCTGAACTGTCCACAGCCCTCCTCTAGGGCACAGACAGAAAATGGTACCATATTATAATGAGCATTAGTGAGGGCCGATTTATGAAGATAGGTTGAAAATGGGTGAAGTCGTCCTTTAACACTTCACTCTACACCAAATCTCTTTGCCAAAAATATCCAATCTACAAGCTCACGTCGTCGCATTGTGAGCTTGTAGATTGGCTATTTCTGCCTTAAGTTAAAATAGGACAGTATGGCATGAGCCAGAATGGAACGTAATCTCTGTATTTCACTTCTGCAAACGAAATGACTTCTTATTTTAGTCACCAAACCCAATTCTCTATGCCATGATGCAATCCTACTACATATACTGTGAATCTACTGGTATTACTAGTATCGTGATTATTAGTATTATTATTATGGGTAGAAAGTAAGGCTGAGGAAAAAATAAATCAAGACAAATACCTCACAGGGACGAAAATATCCCCAACCAGTCACCACCACGCCACCATTGGAAACACTGGTGGTTAGTTTCACTATTACACAATGCTACTGTTAAAATAGCCGCTGACTTTGAACAACATTGGTGTTTCTTCCTCCAGAAACCTTACCCAAGCAGATGTTTAATACTGATTAAGCAACACGATTTCAAAACACATTAAGCTTGATTCATACCTTGTCACGTGCGAGCTTATAGATCTGCTACTTTTGGTGAGCAACACCATCGTACATCAGAGTATAAATGATGGTCTCTCTTGTTGACTCCTCTCCTCTCCCTAAGACCATAGCTATTCCTCATCCTTGTCTTCTGTCCTGGCCATTATAGCCAGCCCCCGGCCTACCCTACGTTCTGCTCTGTTCTTCTGTCCTGCCCATAGCCAGCCTGCGGCCTACCCTACGTTCTCCTATGTTCTTCTGTCCTGCCTATAGCAAGCCCCCGGCCTACGTTCAGCTATGTTTTTCTGCCCTTTTCCGTTACGGCTATGAATGCCGGACACAGAGGCAAGCCCAAAAATAATACATGCAATAAAAAAGATTGTAGGGCTATTCTAGATACTCAAAGTCGCTTTACAAAACAAAAATGGATGGGTGCTAGACCAGAATGCTACATGTGGTACTGAATATCAAACAGGACGAACACATACGTGCTACCAAGTGTAGAGAAGATAGCAATCAGGAGAATGAGACTAGCCGTCACTGCCATCGCCACCGGGAACTCCCTGCCAGCAAGCTTGTACTGTGGGAACTAACACACGGTCATCAATCAAAAGGACGTCACACACCTACCTACGGTACGTGGATGTGCTAAAGAAAGATGCCGGTGCGGAAAGCACAAATGAGCTGGCCAGATGTATGGAGAATCGAGATGACTGGAGATGCTGATGGAGGGCTCGTCTGAGAACGCCGAAGAGAGAACCCAATAGCTAGCTAGTCTCTCAGCCTTGCCTATCATGTCCTCTTCTCCCTCTCCCCAGCCCCCTTAAACCCTATACCTGGTTGATCAGGGTTCCCCAATACCCAGGGATCTAAACTTGGTCCCCTCCCCTCCTCCATTTCTTTTTTCTCTTCACCAAAAGAAGCTGATCTACAAGCTCACAGGCTTGTACTGTAGATGTGCGTGCCCTAGGGGAAGGGAGCCTGGGGGGACCAGGGGGTAGAAGTGTGTTTGGTTAGCTGGTAGGACATGAACCATTAGCCTGACCACTGGGCTACATTCCATCCTCCCAGTCTTAAATGGACAGAAGAAACAGACCCAGCTCTAGTCCCTGCATTCTACATCAGAGTCATTGTAGCCATAATAAGTCTTAATCCCATTTTGGCCAAATAATAACATAATTGTATAGTGCCTTTCCTACATAACATCTAGCTCAAGGTGTTTTAACCATGTTCAACCTGGCAATGGCATCCCTATTTTGGGCATGTCATTATAGGCGGATAGTTTAAAATGTTTTCAAAATATCTCAAAATATCAAAACATGTGAAAATAGCATATCTACAAGCTTACAGCACATTGCGAGATTAAAGATTGGCCATTTTCACTACTTGACGACATACAGTGACGTATAGGGCTGGAGTGGCAAAAATATATAGATAAATACATACACACAAGTTATTTCTAACAAAGGAAACACTGTCATCCTTGATCCATCTGCAGATCTTTAGTGCAAAGCAAAACACCAAATGTTAGAGAGCTTTCAAACAGCACAACTGCCTGTTAAGAAACAGTACCTAACTGTTCACAAATATACTAGATGCAGAAAAGCAGAATAAATAGCAACACAAAGGCTGAAGGCTGAAACAAACTTGACTCGTATCGTGGGAAGCACACCATATATGGATAATCAGTATTTGCCTGGGACTCACAGGCACAGGAGATGCCTGGATTGCCTGCAACTAAATGAAGCTTAACGTTAGACTCACACACACACACAAACTGAAATCTGTGCAGACACACACACACAAGCATTCAACGAAAAAACTAGGCTTGTACCGCTCTCTGGAATTCCAGGCCCAAATCTGAGAGTCTGAGCTGTGAGAAGTAATCTTGGAAGTTAGAGACATGGCCTAAAGACCGGTGCTGTCATGTGTGGCAGATTTATATGATGATAAAAATGTGGAGGGTTTGCTTTATCCACGGGTGTCGACCTCTAAATACCACCAGTTACAGACACACTCAATTCTCTCTCTTCGTGAAGCACGGGGGAGGGCCGTTTCCAGTCTAGTGAAGTCTGGAGAGCTCTTAAATGAATGCTGTGAAATCTCATTTCTGCATCCATCCAAATAGCCATCCATCATAGTGTCTACTGTCTATGTATCCATCTATCTATCTATCCTCTAATCTCCAGGGGTTTTCCCTGGTTTTAAAGGGAGGGTGAGGTGGTGGTAAAGTGTCACCAGAAAAGCAGAGTGTTACACAGAGATATGAGGCTGAAGATTGAAAGGAGCATGAACGGCCTCGGGGAGCCAGACTGCAGGAGTCTGCACTCTGCAGACAACCGGGGGACTATTTAAGGTGGTGCACACAGGAATCTGGGAGTTTACGACCGAGAGACACTTTAAGGTGGTGCAGAGAGGAATCTGGGAGTTTATCGGCTTGGGTAAGGGTGCTCTGCCTTTTAAAAATGTAGAGCATTCTGCTACATTTCCCTTTCACAATAGCATACTTTTAAATTAGCCTTTAATGTGAGTGGATATGTTGCAGAGTTCTGGTCAGTGTCCACTGTGGATGCAGATTGTGACTGGGCAATATGGCCACTGTACTTTACAGCTGAACATGTCGGGCAGAACCCTTGTCCAAAAGAAAACCATTACTTTTGGAAAAAAGGAAAAAATATCCTGTGTTCCAATTGATTCAATGTAGTTATTTAGTCAAAAGCTGTTCATACTTATCTTTGGTTAAATATTCATAGAATCCATAGACAGACTTAAACAGTTCCAAACTGGTGTCTCTGTTTTGGACATGTTATTATAGGCAAACAATATTAGAATTTGTAAAACCTAGCACGTTTTAAACGGGAGACACTTGTTTCCAATTAAACTTCATTACAGCATTTGTTGATCAGCCCATTGTCTTCTCTGACGCACCTGTCGTTTTGTAGGAGTGCAAAAGTCTTGCTTGTCTAGGTATCTGAGATTTAGAACCACAGGATGACATAAGAGAAAGGCATCGTTAAACTAGACAGGACAAGAACACAGACAAACCGGCTTGTGGTTTTGGCTGGTTAACCTCAGGGCTATAGCCTGAGTGGTTGTGGGTCTCACACACACACACACACACTATGTGCGTGGGGGTGTGGTGAGAGTCACCGTCAGCAGGCCGGTCATTCACACCCAAGCTGAACTATAACAATGCCCGGAAACTTCCGCTGGAATCCCAAAAATCCCTGTGGTAACACCCTCGACGACACGCCAGTCTCGCTCCGATTGGCCAGCCTGCCCTTCCCCTCCCTCAACTGATGAGTCAGCGGTTACAACTTCCTCCTCTATACCCCCCCCCCCCACACACACACACACACAGCACATTAAACTAAACTAAGCCATACTGCACAGTAAAATCCTCAGTGTACATTGAACTCTGAGAGTTAACATATGTAACCAAATGGACCCTTGCAATTTGTACATTCTCTGAGTTACAGTTGGACAAATGAACAATTCCATATCCTAAAAACACATACCAAATGCTTAGCACTCAGTGTCAAGGATCGGGGGTAAGTCCTTACGATATACTAGAGTCATGTCCAGGAAGTACATCCCCCAGCCATGATGTACAAGCACTTTTTTTTTCTTCACAGAACAGAGGCTCGGCCCGACTAATTAGCATAGATTTTGGGCTCTGCCTGGCCCGAGAACGTCGGGTCGGTTCGGGTAGGGTTGGGTTTCGGGCCGAATTTGAGAACTTTAACTTGTACGCTACAGAATCAGGAGATATGCTCCTCCCCTACGGGCCACATGGCCCGGCAAGGCTTACTACATTCTAAAAACACATACATGACAGTGATAGACAATAGACATACGACTACACAGAGTGCCCCTGTGGTGCAGCCAAGGTTAAAGGTCAGGGGTGAATGCGTGTCCCTGTGTGTGAGGTCATAGGAAAGGACAGGGGTGACTCTTTCATGTAAAACCTCTCCTTTCTTCCTCTCCCCTCTTTCTATTCTAATCTAAACATTTTGTTATACAGCTCTCTTCTTCTCATCTCATGCCCTCTTTCTGTTCCATTTCTGTCTTTTATTCTTCAGCAAAATACATTTTCAACAAATGTCAATTGACAAAAATGATCGGAAATTAACTTTAAAGGAGTATTCCGGTCGTTTTAGCTTGTATGTTTGATGTGTCGCTAATCACTCACCAACATACAAAGGAACGTTGAATAATTCCAGATCTGCCCCTGTAGTCCATTCTGCAGACCCCTTGCAGCGGCATAATGGGAGAGTGTGTATGACTGAAAATCGCCTATTTTAACAAATGCAAAGTCTGTTTTTTTTCTCCTAGTACTCATTGTGGAGTCTCATGATACCCAAACAGGCGCTGAATGTCCCCAACGAGCTAACGCTAATGCAGAACGAGATGACGCTGGTTGCTTGTTTCTCCCACAGAACCTGGCGTCTGTGGGAGAAACAAGCTGCCACCGTCATCTCGTTCCTTTGTATGTTGGTGAGTGATTAGCGACACATCAAACATACAAGCTAAAACGACCGGAATTCTCCTTTAAGTGCAGTTTTAAGGGACACAAATTCCAGTTCAACGTTTATCATTTTGGTCGAGCAATACTTGTTGCTCGTGGTCTTAGCGATGAAATTAGACTTTAGTTTAGGGATGGGCGATATGGGCCAAATCAAACATCACAATATGTTTTATTACAATAGCCAGGCTCCTTGTATCTAGTCACAAAATTTATATAATATTGATGTATTGCCCAGACCCTACTTCAGTTGCCATGATTCTGTTTTACGTTTGCACCAGAGAACACAACACTTTATAATAGTAGCCCATGATATGGTCCAAAATAATCCCTCATTGTTCTTGCTAAATTGAAAAAGCTGTTGCAAGACTATGATTTCATATCATATGGAATAAACTCAACTGTCACTGTCTCTTTTGTTTCAAGGAACGATCACACGATGGAACATCACTACAGGCACAGAGTGAGAAAACACCCTGGAAAAACAGCACATCGGGCAAAAAAAGTGAAACTTTAATGCACATCTAAAAACCGCTATGAAGGAGAGGAGCACACCCCAGATGTTCCATACGTTGCTGGCAATGTGTTTGTAGCCAACGTGCCTTGGTGTGATCGCCTCCTAACAGCTCCCTGAAGGTCTCCTGTCAGTCTGTCTCAATCTATACCACCCTGTCTATTCCTATTCTTCACCTAAAGTAACTAAACCAACACTCTCTCTCACTTAAGAACCAACTTAAAATATGTTACCAGTAGGGTTGTCCGATATTGGCTTTTTTACCGATAACCGATATACCGATATTGTCCAACTCTTAATTACCGATACCGATATCAACCGATACCGATATATGCGGGGATTATTGTGATTAGGGTAAGCTCAAATTTCATATCACACACACCATATACAGTAAGAACTCCTGTAACTTATTTATAAAGCAAAAAAAAAAAAAAAAAAAAAAATTGTTTTTTTTTTTTTCAAAAACCGATACCGATATTTTCCCGATATCAATTTTTATGCTAATATCGGCCGATAATATCGGACATCCCTAGTTACCAGCCTTCTCTCTCTCACTTTCTCTCGCTCTCTCAGAAGAGATGGCTGTCTCTCTCGCTCTCTGGCGAAGAAAAGCAGATTCCTCTGTCATATTGAGAAGGAGGGGTGAACTGAACTCTACTTCCTCCTCTGCTCTATGTGTGTGTGTGTGTGTGTGTGTGTGTGTGTGTGTGCACGCACAACTGTGCACGTGTGGAAGCTGAGGAATGCAGCCAGAGAAACAGCAGGGGGAGGGGCTTGTTTCAGGATGTAGGCCAAAGTTACACAAACTGGGACAGAGGGAGGGGAGCGTATGTGTGTGTGTGTGTGTGTGTGTGTGTGTGTGTGTGTGTGTGTGTGTGTGTGTCATCTTTTGCCCATGCGTGAACATATGGAACAAGCGTGTGAGTGTGTACACCATCTTTTGCCCATGTGCTTGAACATATGGAACAACCTTTGGTTTGTGTGCGTGCGTGTGTGTTTGTACTTACATCCGTGGTAGGAGGCAGGAGAGCCCTCTGACCTGCCGTACTCTTCACTGTAGGAGGTGGAGAGGTTGGGCTGGGATGAGCCGCGACCAAAGCCCATAGCCTGGGCCTGGCTGCTCCCGGTGCCCACCTGGGCCATGCGCTCCTTGGTCTTCAGAGCCGAAGACCTGACAGGACAATGCCACGTTATTAAGAGCCAGAGTCTAAGGCCACTCTGTGTGTGTGTGTGTGTGTGTGTGTGTGTGTGTGTGTGTGTGTGTGTGTGTGTGTGTGTGTGTGTGTGTGTGTGTGTGTGTGTGTGTGTGTGTGTGTGTGTGTGTGTGTGTGTGTCCTCTTAACTTTGATCTGTTTGATCTGTGATCTGTGTCCCCAAATCTCACAGGACACTATGTACACTTGTCCATGCCTGCACCTGTGTGCTTGTGTATGTGCGTGTATGTTAGTGTGCCCATGTGTGTGCCATAGCATGCATTGCCCGTGCATCTTAGCTTGTTTCTTATCTCAGGTACTCTTGTAAATATGTAGATAACTTGATTGGCCTTTCTGCTGTTCTCTTGTCTGATCTCCTTCCCACTTACTCCCCTTCTTCTTCTCCCTCCCCCCCTCTTCTTTCTATGTAAATTAACGTTGCGATGGGAATGATGTAAAAAAAAGAATTTCACCCACTTTTTTACCTTGTAAACCTGTGATGTGACAATAAAACTGATTCTGATTCTGATTCATCTCACCTCTCCCCTTTCAGTCGGTCCTCGTCCTTGAGCAGCACCACCAGCTGTTTGCTCTTCTCCCGGACGTTGATGCCCTGGTCCTTTCCGTCGCGGTCGACGAACTGGAAGTCCTTGAGCGTCTGGATGGCGAAGATGTTCTCCTTGCACTGGAGCGCCACGCGCTCAGAGCCCGTCTTGATCAGGTAGTCCAGGAGCGTGAGTGCCTTGTAGACGTGCCGCCAGTTCTTGCCGTGGTCGTTGAGCCGCTTCCAGATCATGCTCATGATCTCGCTGAACGCCACCACGTTGTAGGTGAGGTCGGCGATCTCCGACATGAGCGACGACGACGGCCCCCACGGGTCGTTGGACGTGGCCTCGCGCACCTTCTTCTCGGCGTCCGAGTAGTTGTTCACCATGTTCTTCATCTGCCGCCGGATGGTGGAGCTCGGCATGATGGAAGAGGGGGGAGGGGCGGAGACGGAGAGAAAAGAGAGGGTACGTACGCTACGCTCTCAGACTGTGAGAGTAGAGTCAGGGTAGACACGCAGGAGTCACGGCAGGGTGGATTTAGTGAGTCCGTCACTCACTGGGTTTGTGTGCGTGCGCTCACTGCCTCACTCCAGGCGAAGGTCGTGTTATACGCACACCCGTGTCCGTTGTCCCGGCACGAAGGTGGCCTGTGTGTGCGTGCACACGTGCAGATGTGTGTGTGTGCGTGTGTAAAAGCACGTGTTGTAAGCCTGTTGTGTTTGTTTACGACTCCGAGGCCTCTCCAGCCCAGTGTGGTGTTCCCGAGTCCTCCAGAACAGCGCCTGTTAAAACCATCTCCACACGCAGAGCGCTGGCTGCACACACGACCACGCCATCACCTAGGAAGCACAGACAGACAAGACAACTGGTTGGTGAATGAGAAGAGACAATGAATGAACCACACGGCTCACTTCTTGTAAGTGACATCCATGTGTCCCCCCCCCCCCCACCTCCTTGTATGTTAATATCATGAATTTAAACATTTTGATTTTCTATATTTTTGTGTAGTTGTTTTTGTTGCACAGTTGTTTTGTCCAGCTGTTTGAGTGTTGAATGTTAAATGTTTAATGGACCACAATGGAAAGCTTTTTTGTGTCATCCATTTAGTGTGTTTTTACCCGTGCTCTTAGAAATCGTCAATAAAGTATTAAATCAATCAATCACACTTTGTTTTGGCTTGGCTTTCGAATTGTAGCTTCCCTTTGCATTCTGTTTTGCATAAAAATATAATGTCTTACTTATCAGGTAGGCAAAACACAATTGAGAGGAAGGCAATGAAGAATTAAAACAAGCATTGATTTATGTCACCTGCTATTTATTATTGAGCTATTGGCAGAGACAGAAGGAGAGAGAATCATCACAACATGCACATCTTCCTTTCAGACAGCATCCTCCATTCAGACAGGAACATTTCCTTGTTCTGATCAGCGTACAAGGTAAAAGTTACCCGTCATCTGATAGCATAGCAAGACATTACAGTCAAACAACTGTCTATAAAATACCAGCTCAACAGCAACTTCTGCAGCTCTGAGTGTATACCCAGAATGGCCCTAATAGGGTCAAAGAATGAATTCAGTCTACCAACCTGACCACTACATTGACTTGGGAAGGCAACCAGCAACAGAAACATTAATTAATAACATTGGGCCTGCCGCCCTCTTACACCTGCCGCAAAACAGTGCACGCACAGTGCAGAGCAGGCGTCATTACTAACCAACGCAGTTGTCATTCTCACACCAGTCCCCATGCTGTGTAACATAAGTACCAAATGTACTTGTACCCATGGTCTTAAAATGAGCTGTGGTCAGGCAGATTGTTGGAGCATCCTGCTATTTTAAGGGGGCTGAGAAAAAGTGATTGCACTTAGACCGGCTAATTAAATCTTGTCTAAAGTCAGGTGCAGTCCCCGTGCACAGTATTTCCCTGCTATTTAAAGAGTGCATTATAGTTAAGATTCACCTACAGGCAGGTTCACTTCACATACAACGTGCACACACTCTCACATTCAACACACAGCTGCTATTTTTGGCTACTGTTTGCCCCAGAAGATGGATGTTGGGGTTCAAGTGGTTAAGCGTCTTGCATCAGTGATGTTGAACTGTTTTTAATGTAGTGAGTCACAGGACCCACGGGTGGACATTCAAGTGGAAATTTAGTGGGGCTCTAATAATGTGTGCAAATCTTAAAGCTCTATTGGTCAAATAAAAATGTCACATTATCATAACATACTAATTCATAATCAACTAAATTTGTTTAAATAAAATTATGTGTGACAATGTAAACACAGTGAAGTACACGGTACAGAACATACTAAATACAGTTTTCCATCTGTATATAGAATATAAAGTATAGTCAGACACAGCCAATTTATAGTATACTACGTTGTCTGTTGAGATTGTCACTGATCCCCCTTAAGGTTAGTCCACCTGCTTGTTAGCTCCGTCAAAAGAGAAAAGGCGGAGTTGGTGCCAAAGAAAAATGTGACATAGCCTATTTGGGAACATCCGAGTTTAAACAAGATACAAAATGTGGGCCCATGGATATCACGCACGCCATTGTAAGATTTACAAAAGAGTTGTACCAGTGATGTAGTCTCAAAATCACATCCATAAAGTTTGGATGAGCAGGCATATGGAGAACGGAGATTATGCATTATTGATTTAAGATTCACTCATCTCGTGCAGATTAATGGAGTTCTGCAGGCGGACATGCCGCTCCTCCTGAAACATCTGTAAATGCACAGTGCCTACTGCACTGAGCATATTCATTTATAAATGGCCAATGGGAGTCCACCTCTCGATGGGAGGGATGTTTTAGTATGATTTTAACAACATGGATTTGTTTTTAACAATGTAGCATCAGGATGAAATAGTGCACGTCCCGCAGACACAGCTATAGTGAGTTCTCTGCGTCCTCTTGTATTGTTATGCGCTAGAGACGCAGGACAACGCCTAACAATGTTGCCGTAAGCAGATCCATCATTTTACAAATCCACTACAAACACCAGATATGCGATTAATTGTTGTGAGTAGCAGGATCTATACCACCCACATATTAGAACTGTGCATGGCCAGGGTGTGCTTTCAATGTGAACCGTGTCTTCCACTTTGATAATCTCACTTGAGTTTAAGTAACCTGTCTGAACGGCAAATTACAAGGCAGGGTGTGGAGATTCTGGAGAAGAACTGATGGCAGCTCTATGTGGTCAGGGCTTTCCCAGGCTTTCGGGGAAGTTCAAGGTGGTTAAGGTGTTGATCTCCGGGTAGGTTTCAAGTGCAGGGACAGGCCAAAACGGAGGCTACTGGAAGCCATGTTCACAAAAACACTATCCTGCTGATCACAGCTTTTCAGGTCTTGAGTCAGAAATAACTCTTCTCTGTATCTATTATTCAACAGCACCATCCGTATCCCTGTGAACTCTGCACACTTCATGTACATGTAATTCATGTACTGCAAATGACCCAGCTTGCACCTCTGAAAGTTTAAAGCACAGCTACTAAACATGAGTTCTGACTGTTGCAGTAATAACCTGCACATTACAATTTTAAATCTATATTGTGAAACAGTAAAAAATCTAAGAAGATAGCTACATCCTCTTGTAGCCTGCTAAACCCTTGCTGGGGAGTTCTCACTTGTGCAGCACAAGTGTGTTAAAGAGTTTCAGCTGAGCCTTTTTGGAACGATGTGTGAAATCTGCTTTGCATGGGCAGAGAGTCTGCATACTACGTTGTGGGCTTAAATTCTCAGCCAGACGACTGAACTTGCGAATGGGAAATGTTTTAATCATACTGTGATAAGCCCCAATGGCCAGGTATTTGCATCTTATATTAATGCAATCTAACTTAAACTATTACACTTCTAAATTAAATGTAATGTTTCTATATCAAATAGTGATTGATTTTCAATACTGGTTGATACAGAAATAGTCCATGATTACGGACTGTGGAAAGTATATCGCAAGATAATAAATGTTCTGTTTTACACAGTCAATGTTCCAGCCCTCACACTATTGAGGGCTGCCTGGAACAATAGTAAAAATGAACTAAGGACAAATGACTCAGCTCTAACCAGTGCCAAGTGAGTAAATAAAGTGTTTCCTTTCCTTGATGGCCGTCAGGTTTGAGTCAAAGCATTTGAAGTTGAAACCTGAAAATGATGTCAACTGATGAGTCCTGTCATGTGTTCCTGTCTGCTAGATTAGAAGCCCAGCTGGTACTCACTTCCTGACCCACGCACAGCACCCACACCTTAAGGGAAAGCGTATGCACACACAGCCACAGCTGTCTACCCTCCTATAACCCTACATCAGGGGTTACCCAACCCATGGTGCATACATAAAAGACACACTCAGCAGTCTGGGTATTATTCATATGAGATAGCAATGGAAACAAATGGGTTATAATCTACTTAACCCATTAAGACTGGGAACGCATCTGTGTCATTTTAAGATTTTTTTGGCTATTCAAAAATAGCAGATATACAAGCTATACAGCTATTTTTTTTTAAATCGTGAAAAGTTGTGCAAATCTTTGAATATATATATATATATAATATATATTTAAAGCAACATTTGTAACTCAAATCTTTGCTTCTGGGGGTCCCTGGAACAAAATATTTTACAAATGTTTTAAAAAATACATATATTCAAAGATTTGCATACAATAGCGCGGCACTCGGTGCTATGAGCTTGTATATCTGCTATTTTTGAATAGCCAAAGAAACCTAAAATGACACAGATGCATTCCCGGTCTTAATGGGTTAAGTGAAACGAGTCCTCTGAGAAGTCAGGATATTCTGAGAAATCTGATGTGTTGTTTTTCATCACAAACTAAACACACTACAACAGTTGTGTGTTGAGCTTAGACCATGAATAATATATAATCACATGGTTTAATAAAAGACCATTGTCGGACTAAATAAGCTTCCGTCATGTTTTACAGAGGGAGTTACGTTTCTGCACGCACGGAGCTCAGTTAAATCAATGCCTGCATGGACGATGCATAAGTATAAAAAGATTTAACCTCTTGTATTTGGAAATATGAGTTTTACCGAAATGGCAAAGGTGAAACGTTAAAACGAAGTCTCCTCTATCCAACTCCCAGTGTCAGTGCTTGCCGTGACGTTTCACAGAGCCAAGTTCCATTCAACATCATTATGTTAGCTGTAATATCATAATCAAAATTATATCCATAACATTAACTATGGAGCAACGTTTTGGTGAGTACTTGGAGAGCAGAGATGCAAAGGAGACAAAATATCTCCGCTACGGATGGGATGAAAATTACATGCCACGATTAATGTGGCAAAACATTTTTGCGATTAACGATATTATGGAAATAATCAAACTAAGCTTAAAACTTAAAATGGCACTTTTGTTAACCACTTGTACACCCAGCATCCCTATTCTGGGAGGAACGTTCGCCAGACATAGCTGATGTACAAGCTTGTAGATCTGACCCTATTTTCTGAACCCTATTTCAAGCATAGAGGTTTTAAGTGGTACTGAATTTGCAGCTCAACAAAAGCCAATTCATCCTAATGTATGACGAAGGACAATTTCACGATAAATTAAAATCTCTTAATCTAAATCCAGTGTTTCCCCTATATGCATTAAGCAGTGACCGGCCGCCACCCCTTAAATCCGACCGCCACAGCATGATTTTTTCTACAGAAACATTTATATCAATGCTCAAATGCATTGATATAATGCTCAAATGCTCTCAGGCAGGATGCCATCTGTGCCATCACTAGTTGTTGATGTGTGACTGACTGATTTGTATACTTTTGTCTATACTCTTGTCTAATAAAAGTATATTTTCCTAAATCTGGAGACAATTCATATGTAAACTATACAGATTATTACTGTGCACATGTACTATATAAGACTTCATGTTTGAGCATAAATATGCATTTTGAGAACCCATTTTTTTCCGCGGCACATTCGTCCTGCATACCTTCAGCTTCTGGCTAGGGGAAACACTGAAATCTCACCATTAACCAATCAGAACATGCCTAGTGTACACATAATATCCAAAGCACTACGTTTCGCAAAAAAATCACTTTCTGTAGTCACGGCCCCATATCCAAACTTAAATGATAGAATGTGCACAATCCCTGCCCTAAAATTAAAGTGGAAAGTTGGTGACGTTTGATTATGCAAATCAAACAAACCATGCATGCATGAGCGATGAATGTTCTACTCTCAAAAAGTTTTGTTCTCAAGTAGTATCAAATCATATTAGCACTTCAATATTCAGCAAAAGAAATGTAAATATAAATATTTTGTCAATACTCAGTGCAGCAATCCCATCAGTCCACTATTTCCCCAACTGCAGCGCTCTAGAAAGGCCCATAGTGAGTTATCCCAGACAGTAATGTGATACTAAGTCACAGCATGCACACACACGCCCTGCAACCAGTAGGCCTGTCACAATTATTACATAATCGCCTAATCGCAATTGTTTTGCAAAATCATCAGAATCGTTTCCATGTAGGAAAAAATTTTCACACATTTTCAAACAATTTCCAAAAATAGCGGCAAAAGCAGTTGTAACTTCTTGTAAGCTTGTAGATCAGCTATTTCCGCTATTTTTGGAAACACGTCACAAAGTGATGTCTTGTAACTTGTAAGCTTGTTGATCAGCTTTTTCCGCTCTTTTTACTTAAAAAAAAAAGGAAACATTAAATTGTCATTGTTATGAAGCGTCTGTCATATGTATGTGTGTCTCTACATATTGTATGTTTGCAGCGCAACTATTTAAAATTTCAAGGCAACAAGTGCTCCTGTGTGTGTGTATGTGTGTGTGTGCGCGCACGTGTGCGTGTATGTCAAAGCTTCCTGCTTGGCCATGCAGTGGAATGACAGCTGAGGGGGGACGAGGGTGAGGAGAGAAGAGGGGGTAGGGGGAATGGGGGTAACAAAACAACTTGGCACATCCCGTAAATTCACTTAAAGCCAGTGAAATGTGATTCCTGTGGAGTGCCCCCTGCTCCCCCCCTGCATCCGTATGAATACAACTCAGGCCTAATGACACATCTGCTGCTATAATCACCTATTCACCCACAGCAGACAAGAGGAAGAGAGGAGAGCCTGTCCCATCTCCTCCCCCGGAAGCCCCACTCCCTCCCTCCCTCCTCCCCTCACCTCCTCTCCCCGTTATATCGTCCCAGTTCCAAGGCCTGGAAGACTGCACACAGGCAAGATCTGTCTGTGTGAAGTGTTCATTGCACATTAATATGTGGCAGTGGGCAGAGGAGTTCCTTCAAATCCTTGTCAAATACCCTGCCTGTCACCTTTCTTAGCCTGGCTATCAGCAACAGCATCGGACAAGAAAAGTAAAAGATTATTTTTTTCCCTATCCATTAAGACCTGAGGCGATTCTTAAAAATGTTTTCTAAATCCTAACAGTTTTTTGAAAAAAAAAAAAAAAAAAAAAAATGTTTTCAAGATTTTTCAAAAATATTTGGCTATTAAATTTTTTTTTTGAATAGCCAAAGAAATCTAAACTGACACAGATGCGTTCCAGGTCTTAATGGGTTAAGGTAGGGGACACAATTATGAGAAAACCTGAAAACTAGAAAAGATCATTGGGTGTACATTGCAGACGAGTGTTGCTCAAGAAAGAAAACTTAAAACATACTAGTCTGACAAAGCTGATTTAGCTGCGGTGCGCGTCCCACTGTCTCGTTCTACTCGTGCTGTGTCGCTGTGGATGAGTGTCAGCACTCAGCTCATTGCCTCAAAAGAGAAAAGATGAGAAAGGGTTACTTCACATTTTCTATTTCTTTTAGTACGTCAACTAAAGCAGGGTAATGCAAATCCCAGTCGTAACATGACCGCCGGCTGAACTCACGGCAGACAGACAGTCAGGCTCAGAGTTCAAACCGTCGTCAACATTGAATGTTTTACGTTTTACATGCTGCCCAACCTGACACTTGCAAGGAAGGAGTGCTTCTCAATTGGTGGACAAATTAGTAGGGAGCCTGGAGAGCAGGACATAAACCAATTTTATTGGAAAGTAGACACGGTTTGCAGCACAGCAGGCTTTTTAGAGAGTGAATATAGCCAAAGCACCGACTTTGACAGACATCACCACAAAGCAAGTCTCTACATGAAATTCTGACAGGGAGTCAGGGACTAGCCTAAAATTATTTTAGTGGTCTGGTCTGTTTATCATAAGGTTTTACGGGCTTAGCTACTTTCACTTATAAGTGACCGTGTCCCACTTACTCCTGTTATTTTTGCTTATTTTCACCTGACACACAGAATTTAGGAGTGATGAATTGAAAGAACGTAGATACTTCCTGCACCCTATGATTGTCCATGGTCCAGGAGGACAAATTATTTGCATCGATGCATACACAGAAAACAAGGCAATAAGTGGCTCAGGTGATTTCTGCTTGTGCTAATGATGACCCCAGCAGGATCAGAGCAATGGCCTATTGAGCCTGCTGTTAAACACATTATGAATGGAACCCTGAGTCTAGTTCCAATAGCTCCAGCTCTTAATGAACACTGACAATGATAATGTCTAAGTTCACCCCACCAACCCCATCACCTTTATCCCAATAACAGACACAGATGGAAAGAGATTTGACTAAAGAAATAAACATACTATAATCAGTCAGTGTGACACTCCTGCCTCTTAATAATTCCAATGGGATAATTTCTTTGTAACATTTGCTGAACAAAATCCATAAGTTTGTCTTCACTTGTCTTCATGTTAGTATGAAGACATATTTTGAGGAGCAGACGTTTTTAGTTTGTTCTTTTTGTTTTCTTTTTCAAAATGAGATTCAAGACAAATTCAGACTGAAAAAAAAAAGAGTATTTCAATTAATTCTCAGGGGACAAAAACTAGAAAATGTAATATTTTCGCAGAAAGGTTGTTATTTTGAGAGAGAAAGGTCCCACAATATGAATACATTTTGACATGTTTTATTTTGATGGTAACTGTTGTATAATCGCAATATTACACTCGCGGGAGGGTGGCTTTATCATATTATTGACACCGCGCTTCCTTATTTACAACTGTCGTCAGTCAAAGCAAAAAAGATGGCGACCGGAACTACGTCATTTTGGGCAAGTCTCCGCCCTAAGCCCGTTCCCTATACTTGCACTGTTGTGCTTCGAAATGTTAAGATCTATTTTCAGTCGGTTTCAGTTTAGGCCACGGGATCAGGTCATACTATACATTCATTTTTGTAGTCTTTTAGGCTAAACCACTAACTACCTGGTCATTACAGTGATCTGACTGTTATAGCAATGACTCACATGAAGTCCATTTGAAACTAAACATAGTCTTGCCAGAAGCACCGTCCCAAAACAAATACTTTTGAGCTGAATGCGGGACTCCCTCCGAGTGCACGGGCAGACATGCCACTCTGCCAGATCAGAAACATTATCCAATAGTAAGAGCACTGAAAACAATTAAGGAGCGTGTGATCAAGCTAATTCAAAACTAGATTATGCACTCTAATGTTTAAAGAGTATCACAATTAATTTCTTAATTCACCAATTTAATTTGTACATTTGAGAATCAATAATGAACTGTCCCCTGATCAATGGTAACTTACATCCCTAGTATTTACAGTATGATGGCAAGGTTGTTGGTGTTTGCGTAGCTAAACCACAAGCCTGTTAGAATTTATGGTGCAGCCAAACCTTCATTCCACCTCCATCACAGTCGGCATTAATTTCATAACAACACTCACACAGCATGGAATGGGTTCCCCGCTAGATGCAACGGAAGGACATGCAAATTAGGCCCACATTCTTTTCCATATCGACTGTAAAGGCTCTTCTAGCCAAATCCCACATTCAAGAAACTGACTAGTCAACTGTATGCCATTGTGTGTGCTGGAAATCAGAATGTTTTCTATTATCTCACTTAATTTAACATTGTGAGCAGGGTTGCATAATTACTGATGGGTAGAACTGTTTCACAATGATGTTTTAGCAAGGCAAAGTATTGCAGGCCAATCCATAGTCCCCCACTTAAAAAGCATGCAGGGATTGTTTAGGGACACAGTGACCTACTTTTGGTATGTGATACACTGGCTTTAATGGCACCATACCATTATGGTCATGCTAGGCCTTATGGGAGATAATATGCTCCGGACAAGATCTCAGACAGACAGACAGAGGGAGTGCAAACCAATACTCACTGCCCCCACCCCTACTGGGGGCCCAGTGGGGGACTAAAAATTGCAGAACTCTAGCATACTAGTTACTTCAAACATTTGATTTACGATAATGCCCACTTCAGATTAAAATAGATAAGATAAGGTCCTAAAATCATGACATTCATAAGTGTAGCCATGAACACTCAAACAAGCAGGCAAGTGATGGATGGATTTGGCTTGGACTGAAATGCAATAGTATTTAAGGCAGACTTGAACATATCTTCAAAATAAGTAATAATGGAGTAATAAATACACAAATGTTATTTAGGACACTTTTGATTAATAGTGATGTGAAAATGCCCTGGTGATTACTTGTCAAATTAGCCAGTGATAATAAGTGAGAACCATTAGTGGTTAACCTAACTCCACTGGACTCACTCTGACCCTTGAGCAAAAAGGAGTCAGCAACACAAAACACACCCATTAATGACGTCCAGCCAAAACTAGCCTAACTAAACTGTATTGTGTGTGTGTGTGTGTGTGTGTGTGTGTGTGTGTGTGTGTGTGTGTGTGTGTGTGTGTGTGTGTGTGTGTGTGTGTGTGTGTGTGTGTGTGTGTGTGTGTGTGTGTGTGTGTGTGTGTGTGTGTGTGTGTCTTGGCAGAGTCCAGGTAAACTGTGAGTTGCATTAAGGATTAAGAAGCAGTACAGCTAGAACAGGCCTGCCCTGCCAGGTTCAAACAGCAAGGATAAATCTGATGTAGAGATACAAAGATTGCATAATCATGCACCTGTGTGTGTGTGTGTGTGTGTGTGTGTGTGTGTGTGTGTGTGTGTGTGTGTGTGTGTGTGTGTGTGTGTGTGTGTGTGTGTGTGTGTGTGTGTGTGTGTGTGTGTGTGTGTGTGTGTGTGTGTTGTCAAAGCCAAAGAGTGCAGAAGAGGGACATCAAGTCAACCAGGCAGCCAGTTCATTCCCAAGAACTGTGCGTCAGAATCTATTCCGATGAACAGAACTCAAGTCATGACCCATTCCATTCTCAAATGTTTCTCAGTTCTCATTCACCAGTACACACTTTCCAACCAAATGGTGGCCACAAGCAACATGTAAACAATCCTAAACCACAGGGAGGATTAACTTCCTACAAGCTAAGAATTGTATATAAAGTCGGATCCAAACAGAACCGGGCAGCCAGCACATGTGAGAACAGTGTCTCTGAGCAGTGCTACACATGGCTGAACATCAAGCGGGCTGAAGTGAGGAGAGAGACAGGACAAGACACCCCCTTCAGATCGACACGTCATCCAGCCTTTTGTCCGCCCTGGTCCCGGGAGAGACAAAGCCAGTGGTGAGGAACGGGAGGAGGACGGTGATAATGCATCAGTCACCCACTGTGACTGACTGATCGTCCTGACAATGGACAAAAGCCCAGCCCCTCTCTCTCTCTCCTCCAGCCACGTTCATACGTACTCAGTGTCAGTGCAGCCCAGGAAACAGAGCTAGCAAATGTTGAGCAGCAACATCACCCAGTCATGCATTGCAAACAGCAGTCATCATAGTTAGCCTGGAGTCACAGTTAGCCAAATACCAGCAGCATTAACTAGGAGAGGAGGGGTCGACAAACAGAGCTTTAATACCCCTAGACATCTTCACCCGAAAGATGTCAGGAAAGCTTAGATTTGGCCGTGAATTGATTTGTTCAGTCATCTTAGTTGTTGTCATGACAGCAGTAGGCTAGTAAGGCCACTAACAACGTCCATCAACGAACAGGTCCATGGCAGAGTGAAATAAATCACAGCGCAGAATTCCTTCCTTGATGACCTGATAGGATGCAAAACAGAACCACTACAGTCGTGGGCTGTATTAGCCAGTGCGCTAAACTGCTCCAATCAGTTTAAGGATGGGCACAACTTTAAAACTAGTTGCTAAAGGTGATTCAAAATGCATGCTACAGTGAAGTATCCCATGTACCTTTCCATTGGACATGACTGACCACCACTTACATTACCTAAACAAACTATACTAGGCAGAGATTCATATCAGCATCTCTACATGCAGTTAACACCTAAAACACAGTAATGTGCTAAAACATGTAACCCACATTAACAGCACATTTACAACCATATGGAACCTGTTTTGAACGTGTATATCTGCTATTTTCGGACATGATAATATCATCAGATTTAGGGGCTTCCAGCTCTCCAGCTCTAAAGTGTTGTTTTTTCACTCCGAGAGACCAAATCTTGGTTAAGAGAAAAGTTGATCAAAGTGATCGCTGGCTAATGGCTCGCTAGACAAAATTACGCGTTTGTAAACACTTGTTTGGGGGTTCAAAAATAACGTCATTGGTTTCTATGGAATGTCACTTGTCGAAGGGTCGCACCACGGCGACCACCAGTCTGTAAGCGAAGCTTCAAAGTGATGTTAGCTAGCCGTACGCTGCCTTTAAAGCCAACTGTTGATCATCATCCCAAAACACACACACTCCCCTCACTGAAAGATAGAAAATAAACTCCAGCTGTTGAAGTTCCTATGAGGTGAAACACTAAAGGCAGTGGTTCTCAAATTGGATTCCAGGGACTCAACACTGGGTTCCCTTTTAGGAGGGTCTAAAAATTGACCCTTGCAAGTCTGTAACTCTGACAGTGTACAAATGGAACCAAATGGACCCGTTCCATTTGTACACTGTCAGAGTTAAGGGGAGACCTTGAAATGTAAAAAGTTAGAGAGCCACCACTGCACTAGGGAGTCGCCCCAACACAACACAGCCACCCCGGCCAACTTGCTAACGATACTACCGCCGCTGCTGAGTAATGCCTCCATTATCGCACTTTAATCTGCATCACAAAGCAACAAAACGCACGTTTCCAGCTCGAAAGGGTGTCGACGCCACACTCGTCGACACTTTTCCCGGCTGAAAACGTGTAGTTTTAAGTCAAGCCACACGTTCAGGCTCTTAATATAAAAAAAACTCTCAACTAGCATGCTAAGCTACTTAGCAGCAACGGTTAGCCCCGGACTGCCAAGGCGAGACATCACCAATCTGGAGACTCAGTGTGTGTGTGTGCGTGTGTACTGTGTGTGTATGTGTGTGTGTGTGACTGTGGACCCCCTGGAAAAAAACAAAACAACTCAGCAACAACACAAGAAAGATGCACGAAACCCACAACTTACCACCGTGTTCTGGTTACTCTGTGATCCACACATATAAACCCATAAGTCAGGTGTCGTCTCGGCCAAGCCCCCGAGGGAAGAGTGCCCAGGATAAAGCACTTATTTTAGTTGCTGTTGGAAAGGAGCTTGTTGCTGCTATGCTAAGCTACATGGATGTGTGTGTGCGTGTGTATGTGTGTGTGTGTGTGGTTTAGTGAGTCTGTGCTCCAGAACATGGCGGGCGGGCAGAGAGAGAAGGAGGGAGGGAGGGATGGAAGGGTGTGACCGACGCCGTTTGTTTGACTCACCAAGAAGAAGACAAAAACGTTCCCTGCCTTCAGAACAATCCACTCATGGGATTGAGCAACCACAACCCAGTGGTGGAAAAAGTACTCTTTTTTTTTTTTTTACTTAAGTAAAAGTATCAATACGATGCGATGAAGAAATACTCTGTTACAAGTAAAAGGTCCGGAATTCTAAATTTACAGAGAAGTACAAGTACAAAAGTATTGGTATCAAAATGTACTTAAAGTACCAAAAGTAGAAAGTGCTGCTCACTATGCAGAATGTCCCGTTTCACAAGTTTTACATTTTTTTTTAAATGTTATTCAAATATTTTAGCTATGTTCTAATGGCTGAATTTAATATAGGGCTGAAGTGGGTAATGGATGTTTTGTAATAATAATCAAAATCTACAAAGTAACTAGTAACTAAAGATGTCAAATAATTGGAGTAGTGGAGTAAAAGTAAAAGTGCTGAAAATTGGAAATACTCTAGTAAAGTAGAAATACCTCAAATTTGTACTTAAGTACAGTACTTGAGTAAATGTACTTAGTTACTTTACACCACTGCTCATGGGATTGAGCAACTGAACCTGTGGTTCAATCACTGTTGCTGCAGGTTTACTTGATGCACTGTGAAACTCCTGGGAGAATACAAATGTAACTCCATTTGGTGACATTTGTACCCTCTCAGAGTTACAAATGGACACAGTAAAGGCCTACTGGTGATATTGTTACACTGTTAATGCTGCCTACAACCCACTCATGGAATTGAGCAACTGAACCTGCTTAGGACACTGTTGCGACATCTTTGATACACAGTAAAACTCCTCTGAGAGGGTACAAATCAAACTGGTTACATTTGTACCCTCTCAGAGTTACAAATTGATAAATGAATATGCATACTAATGATGTTACTGTGTGGCTACTGGCTATTGATAATAGGCTATGTGCAGCAGTTTGACATAAATGCATTTAAAAATGTCCAAAGTAGTAGTAATAATGTAGTCCTCTTTAGTTGTTTTGGGGTATTTGTCACTATACATTTGCACATTATGTGAAATTTGTCCTCTGCATTTACCCATCCTAACTATTAGAAAGAGTGGTCACTATTATTAATACAGTTCCCGGGAACCAGTGCTGGACATAAATACATTTCCAAGTTTCCAAAGCAGATAAAGTGTAACAGACCAGAATGGCATTCAGAATGGGATCAGATGAGGTTGAGAACAGAGCTTAGTGTAACTTGGTCAGTCCAAGATTTCTGTGTGTGTGTGTGTGTGTGTGTGTGTGTGTGTGTGTGTGTGTGTGTGTGTGTGTGTGTGTGTGTGTGTGTGTGTGTGTGTGTGTGTGTATGCATATATATATAATATATAATATATATATATATATAATTACTGTTATTTATTATGACTTCTTTAGAAAGAGAGTGTACAAGAGTACAATTACAAGAGTACAATTATTTTGGTTTCGGGGTGTGTGTGTGTGTGTGTGTGTGTGTGTGTGTGTGTGTGTGTGTGTGTGTGTGTGTGTGTGTGTGTGTGTGTTCCACAATGTAGGTCAATAAATCTCTATATCTGTTTGTCTCCCTCTTAAGATTTCCCCTCCTCCTGTTCCTGTCTCACCTGTCTGTCCACTCCATTCTTGAACAGCATCACAGACAGCAGGTAAATCAGGTTCTATTCAAGCAAATACTTTTGGAATCCTGCTTCCTGCAGGTTCCATGATGAGAGCCAGCCAGACAACAGTCAGTAGACTTGTGACTTATTTATGTGGACAAATGTATGCCGTTATTTTTGCCGTAAGGATAGTGTGTGTGTGTGTGTGTGTGTGTGTGTGTGTGTGTGTGTGTGTGTGTGTGTGTGTGTGTGTGTGTGTGTGTGTGTGTGTGTGTGTGTGTGTGTGTGTGTGTGTGTGTGTGTGTGTGTGTGTGTGTGTGTGTGTGTGTGTGTATTGCAGGACAGCATTCCACCACATGAGGTTGTCTCTCCACTACCACTGGAACAGTTAGTATTATAGGGTGGGGCAAGTGTCGCAGACGATGCATACAATAAATGAATACACGCACTCCCCCCTCTTGCTATCTCTCTCTGTCTCTCTCTCTCTCTCTCTCTCTCTCTCTCTCTCTCTCTCTCTCTCTCTCTCTCTCTCTCTCTCTCTCTCTCTCTCTCTATCCTTCATTAAGGGCTTAACTAATGCACACACATTTGAAACAAACAGGTTTTGTGTATTGTTTGTCTGTAAGCCAGTGCAGATGCTATGAATAGATATGAAGGGTGGTGCCACAAATATTGTAATAGGGAGCTATCAATAGCTGGCTAAAACAAGATGTTTAAAGACCTAGATAGTGATGGTTAAAATTAGGGGCAGGGACCCAGACGCCACGTTACATCACACGATAACACGTCACACTGTAACATCACAGCTTTTATGAGTACAGGTGAGAATTATGCCAAAGCCCTGTCAATACATTTCTGCTTGTAGAAATGATACTAACAACAAAACAACGATAATGTTTTACCAATCAAATCAAATACACATTTAATTCTTATCATAAAACAAGTAAAATGAGGCAATGCATATTAAAATGACTGTAAGTCTGCTATTTTAAGAAACATTTAAAACATGTTTTACTAGCCTAAACTCTGTCTGTCTGTCTGTCTGTCTGTCTGTCTGTCTGTCTGTCTGTCTGTCTGTCTGTCTGTCTGTCTGTCTGTCTGTGTCTGTCTGTCTGTCTGTCTGTCTGTCTGTCTGTCTGTCTGTCTGTCTGTCTGTCTGTCTGTCTGTGTCTGTCTGTCTGTCTGTTTGTCTCTCAATGGTTTGCATTTTTATAGCACCTTTATAATGTGCTATAAAGCGCGTTAGAACGTGTGTCACATTCACCCATTCACAGAGACATTCACACAGACAGTGAAGGCAGCCATGCAAGGCACCAACCTGGACTAAATATTTACAGAAAAAAAAGAGAGGATAACACTCCCACGAGGTTGCCTCCGTGGAGCTCACTGAGGGGAGTGCGTTGTTTGACTCTAGGGGAAAGATAGTTGGGGATACGTCCAACTATAATTTGAGGACAGCCCTGTTTTAGATCAGGGAGAATTTAGGGGTTCAGTGTCTTGCTCAAGGACACTTCGACATGAAACCAGGAGGAGCCAGTGACTGAACCGGGAACCTTCCAGATCCCAAATGACTGCTAGATAGATGAGATCACCAGTCAGAGTAGATATTAAACCACAATTCTGTCTTTCTCTCACTTTCTCACTTCGTCTAAGTGCATTGGACACGCCTCTGACTGCCCTCCATGACATCCGCCGAGGACCGAGGTCAGAGTTCGGTGCATTCCAGGTATGATGTTATCAGCATACCTAAAGGCAGTGCTTCTCATCTACAGTCCTGGAGACTCAGAACACTGCTGGTTTTCATTCAGGGGTCTCAGGGTTGGGTTTAAGAACCACTGCCCTAAAGGATGTTCACTCTACAGTATAGTTCATTATCTCCGCCAGGCCGAAGGCCAGAGGCTAAGATTATGTCTTGTTTGTGTGGACCAATCAGCCCCACACTTTTCGTGTAGGCAGCCATGTTGGTCAACAGATCTTTCAAATAGGCCTCACGGTGGCCAATATAAGCATATGTGTGTTTAAAGTGGGCTATACCAGCCCGTTTCGGCCTATAAATCTTGAACCGTACCTGTGTGTCATTCTCAACCCTAATACTTGAGTCAAAGTATAGATACTGCTGGTCAAACTGGTGAAATTACTCAACTACAAGTGAAAGTTGCTTAAATACAGTACTCCGGAAAATATACATCGCTACTGTCCACCACTGGATGGCGCAACTCCCCATAAATACCATGGCAATTTTACCTGATCGACCCTGATACACCATTGGTTCTCAAAGTGGGGTCCCCAGGGGTCCTTGGGGGGGGGGGGGGGGGGTACCAGTGGGTTCCCAGCAAAATGAGTTAATTTTGCATTCAACTCAGTTTAACCACTTGAGCCTGATATACATTTGCTATTTGAAAATAGCCGATCTACAAGCTCACAAAGATCGGCTATTTTCAAAAGAAATCTTGCAAAACAATAAGGAATATTTTTTTGAAACATTTTGAGACAAATGTGTATGGGGGGGTCCCTGGCACAAAATATTTTCAGATGGAGGTCCGCGGCCAAATACACAATGCAGCACCAAAAAAGAAAGCTCTGCGGAGCGCCCCTTTCCAGTGACTGTATGTCATCTCTTTAAATGTGTTGTTGGAATGTTTAATATTTGGCTGGTTTGGTCATGGATGAAGACAATCAGTTCAACAACAGAGAGGATGGCAGAATGTGTCTATAGGGAGGGTGGTGTCTTCATGTGGGAGTTTGCTGACTCATGATGCACCATTATGAAATGAGAAATCAGAATGACAACATAGCGTAGATGTCTGTCATCATGTACAGGCAATGCTCAAAGTCATCACATTCTATTACACTTTATAACGCCACGTTGCATCACACGATAACACGTCTCAAGTAACATCATCACAGCTTAGTCATGTGTACAGGTGAGAATTATGCCAAAGCCCTGCTTGTAGAAGGAATAACAGTAATAACAAAACAACGATAATGTTTTACCAATTAAATCAATTCATTCAATTCTTATCATAAAACGTAAAATGAGGCAATGCATATTAAAATTATTGTAAGTCTGCTAGTATATACGTTTTAAGAAACATTTAAAACATATTTTACTAGCCTAAACACTCTCTCTCTCTCTCTCTCTCTCTCTCTCTCTCTCTCTCTCTCTCTCTATAATGTGTTGTTGGAATGTTTCATATTTGACTGGTTTGGTCATGGATGAAGACAGTTCATCAACAGAGAGAATGGCAGAATGTGTGTATAGGGAGGGTGTCTTCAAGTGGGAGTCTGTTGACTCATGATGCACCATTATGAACTGAGAATGACTCAACATACAGTAGATGTCTGTCATCACGTACAGGCAATGATCAAAGTCATCACATTATAGTACAATGACAAAGTCATAATTTGTTTAACCACTAAAACCTTCTAGTCTTAGTGAAACAGACCTGAGTTGCAACTGGACCACTTTTTTCCGTCTACACCAAATCGCTTTGCCAAAAATTGCCGATCTACAAGCTCACAACAACGCGTCACAATGTGATGGTTTGGTTTAAATTTATGTTAGAATTATTACTATATTTTATTCTAGAATCAAATGAAGACTTGTCCAAGCAAACATGAAAAATAGGGTTCTGTTTGAACAGCATGTGGTTTAACAGGACAAGACTCCAAATGCAGCTTCTTTATTCTTTATTAGGAATAACCTCTTGAGATGTAGCATCTCGTTTTCCAGGGGGAGGACCAATAATACAATATAAACCACATTTAACAAAAATGAATTCCAAATGCACCAAACAACAAAACAACATCAGAAACAACAACAACAACAACAATAATGTCACACAAACCAAGTCAGAGATAGCATACAGTTATAATTATTATGACACATTTTAGGTAATCATAATTATGTATTCATTATTTATAATGGTATAATAGTTATGGACATGTAGGTAATCGCATTATGAGAAGACAGTGCACTTTTAAAGTGATTAAAATATGATATGGATTGCATATTCACAGGTAATTGACAGGTAAAGCCTGATATATACACACTGGTGTTGCATGCCGTAAATAGCAGATTTGTGATGCGTGGCGAGCTTGTAGATCTTTTATTCACTGAGCACGACACCGGCACGCAACTGAGGCTTAAGTTGTTCCAGTCAGAAGGAGCTTTGAACATAAAGGCTTTCATGGCTGTATTGATTTGGAAATTGCAGGAACATAAAAATTGAGCTGTGTGGAGTGCCTCAACTGGTAATTAGTAGAGAATGGTATTATAAGTTGAAAGAATACGATCAATATGACTTTCAAATGACACTTCAGTGTCAAGCCAAAGGCCCAGGTATTTGGTGTGTTCGACTCTTTGCAGTGGTGTACCGTCCAAGCTGGAAATATCACAAGAATTAGATCTTATGTTCGGTCAAGAAATAACTCTGGAAAAAACACCTCAAGTAAAACACACAGATTAGCTATCAAACGTTTGACCTTGTTGGCATTTTCACACACACACGCACGCACGCACGCACGCACGCACGCACGCACGCACGCACGCACGCACGCACGCACGCACACACACACACACACACACACACACACACACACACACACACACACACACACACAGAGAGAGAGAGACTTTTTTTGTTTATTTTAACAATCAATCTAATCCGAAACATTCCGGAGGCCTTGCACTTTTATCTTGTTTACCCGGGCTGCTCAAATGTCCTAGACCTATGGGAACAGTGTAGTGTGGGCTTTGGGCCACTTGTAGCAAATCCTGACCTCTGTGCTTGCTTCTCTTGAAGGTCAACCGTTTTTGTTCTGTTCTGGCTTAAGGCACAGAACTAATGAGAGAGAGAAACACAGACGGTTTCACCCCAAAATAATATATCCTTTAGTGAGGAATTTCCTCCTCAGTGTTAGGTTCTTCTATGATAGGGCACGGTCGGTAAACTTCCCTTTTCCCCCATGTACATGGGTGCAGTTTACCTATATTGTCCTTTTAAAAAGTACCACAATTGGTTTTAATTGTGTGCTATTCATTATTTTCTAAGGATAGGTGTCACTATTACTACTACTATACTTTCAAATGGTGAACAGCTCTTTTCTTTTTTTCTTCTTTTTCTTTAATAATAATGTTATGCTTACTCTCACTACTGGTCACAACTGTCAACCTCCTGCATTTCTAATCTGAGCCAGAAGAGGGCAGTGTTGTATTGCTCTTCTGGAACAGACTGATTGGACTAAAGACAGATTTTGTGTACCTTATGTGGAGAAATTCAGAGAAACTCACTCAGGAGATCTTTCTTTTAGAGCTCCAACAACTATGAGTGTCCTTTGTGTGAATAAAAAAGTTATTAAAACCAATTAACATTTAACAATGCAGTCTGCCTGTTTTCATATATACAATTACCATCTCTCACAACACTCAAACACAAAATGTAGGGCTAAACATTAAGCGCTGCACAGCCAATGGCCATAGTTGTCCTCCTAATAGCTCTACTACAGCATTAGATAAGATGCAACTTTACTGAACCCCGAGGAGGAGCTGGGTTTACAGCAGCCAGTGACAGGATACTAACAGAGACAGAGCCATAGTAGAAGCCAAGGTGCAAGGTTTAGTATTGAAATATTATCGCTCACATGACAAATCACGTCTTGCAAAATGGAAAACAACACATGGCATGTGTATAGTATAAAATATTCAATCACTAAATTACCAATATGCTAGCATAGAATTGCTAATTGTAATATTGCCCCTGGCTTATATCCACCATATAATAATCACTTTTGGCAATTTAACTGCGAGAGTGTAAAAATAGACACGCTACGCTTGCTGTCTCCATCTAGGCGCTTTTCTTTTTTGTAATTGCCATAAAATGATCGAGTCATTAATTCATGAGAGTTTGAAGATTTACCATCAGCATCGCTGTAGAAGTGAAAGCTTATGAAGAGTTTCTTTCTCTCCTTCTCGTTTGCATCTCAGAAACGGGTCACATGGCCGTGCTCGCCTGAGAAGATCCCAGATAGTGTCTCAGTTATTGGATTGTTTTGACCTAGGAGAAAGGGGGTGTGTATGAGTTGTTGTTGTAATTGTGGAAGCGGTTGTTATTTATTTGTTTTCAAGGGTTTTACTGGGAACATCCTGCCACAACGGAACTGTCCACTCACGCAAAGGTCACACGCGTGCACACAAACACGCACGCACGCACGCACACACACAATCACAGCAGCAGCAAGTTGCCACTGGCATCCTTTGAACTGGTGACACTTGTGTAACAACATCATTGTCTCATACTAGTGCAGTACTTGTCATGTGTGGGTGACGGCGGTCATTCACAGGCAGTATGCTATAGCCATTATCAGGGTGCTTGGAGGTCATGACCTCTGTGCTATGATGTTTGGCATGTCAAGAGACAGACACACAGACAGACAGAGATTTGGGTAATGTATACGTAGTAGATGTAGATGTAGATAGATGATAAGTGGGTAGCACCTCTCTCACCCATGTAACTCAGTGCTGTAGTGTACATACATGGTGTGTTCAACATTCAAGATTCAAGATTTTTATTGTTGCATCTTACATACAGTGAGTGCATAAGAGTAAAAAATATTTTATTTTGGTTTCGCATGACAGTAACAAAGAAACAAGAAATAAAGATAAGCAGAAAGAAGAAAAATCATAAATAGGTTTGTCAACGTTTATTTATTTATGTTGTTAAGTTGCTTGTGCATGGTTCTACTTCTAGAACATGTGAGCCTGATTGTCCAGAGGATATTGTTTCTTTTTCTTCTTTATTTCTCACGAAGCTACCTCTCTCTCTCTCTCTCTCTCTCTCTCTCTCTCTCTCATATGCCACTGTGCCTTCATGTCCTGTGGTTATGAGATCACTGAGTGTTTACTGGTAGTCAGCGTTGCCAGATTTTGTGAGAGAGAAATAAGCAACCAGGTCTAGGAAAACAAGTCCAAAAGAAGCGACTATATAGGCCACATGAGCACTTTGAATCTATATACTGTATACATCGACTATTTGAAAATTGCAGATTTCAAAACATTCGATTTTTTTTTGGAAGCAAGCCCAAATAAGCAACTACACTTTAGAAACAAGCCCAAATAAGCAACTACACTTTAGAAACAAACCCAAATAAGCAACTACACTTTAGAAACAAACCCAAATAAGCGACTATACTTTAGAAACAAGCCCAAATAAGCAACTACACTTTTGAAACAAACCCAAATAAGCAACTACACTTTAGAAACAAGCCCAAATAAGCAACTACACTTTAGAATCAAGCCCAAATAAGCAACTACATTCTAGAAACTAGCCCAAAAAAACACAACCCGCAACTACCAATAGCCTGTTTACAAGTGACGTTACAGGAAAAACAAGTCCAAAGTCACTTATTATAAGCAGACCTGGCAACACTGCTGGTAAGTGAGTCTATCTACGTGTTGAGTTTCAGTCTCTCCAGTGGTTTCCTCCCCATTGTCAAATGTGTTTTCATGGTTAGGGGACAAGTGCGGAAGACCACAGACGTAAAAAGACAAAAGGGGCTGTTCTGTGTGGTCCAACTCTGATGCTCATGGTTCCAAAGAAGCCGCCTCTTATCACCAGTAAAGGATATGCGTATCATGAGTCGAGTGGTGGGGGTTAACCCTCACCCCCCCACTATCCCCAACCCCTATAGGTCATTTGCACACACTACTACATGCACACATGCAGTGATGGAAAAAGTACTACATTTTATTTTACTTAAGTAAAAGTATCAATACTGCAATGTAGAAATACTCTACAAGTAAAAGTCCAGAATTCAAAATGTACTTGAGTAAAAGTACAAAAGCATTGGTATCAAAATGTACTCAAAAATGCACACATATATGTATAGTGGCTCATCTCATCCTTGTGGTCTTAAGTGTTCGAATCAAGACAGAGACTTGTGTTGCATGTTGTTCAGTTTACTGTCTCCCTATGCTCTCCTATCTAAATGAAGCAACAAGAAAAACATGGTGGTGCGTGTGTGGCATTGGGTCATAAGAGGAAGGTGGTGGTGCACACGTTGACACAATTTGTCTTCCCATCTGGTCAATGGCCATGGGACTTTGTTAAATTTAAACAGCTGTGTCCCTTTTTGGGCTGCGAAGCTTCAAAAACATAATAATAGAACAAGTGGACAGTTTGGCCTAAGGGCGGTGCTAGAGGTTCATCCTCTGGGGAGCATCAAGGTATACCGGATCTCTCTCTTTATCATGGTGTTTCGCCCAGGTGGGTGTGGTTTTGAGGTTAGGTTTAGGGTTAAGGTTAGGCCAAGGCATTGTTTTTTTTAATCAGTTTTCAAGATATCTTGTTTTGGACGGGATGGATGGAAGGAAGGACGGACATACAGCAAACATTGCCATCCTTAAGCCTACTTCTGACTATAGCACTCTCAGATTCCCTGTGAATGAAAACAATTCAATACAAATAAAATACATTATTATTATTATTATTAAAGATTTGTGAATAGACTAAATAACTGTTTGAAGCCTGCTATTTACGTTGTGTGACACCGCCATAAGACGGAGCATAAATTAAGCATAAGAACGTTGCGGAACGGTCTGAATTAGCCTTAGAGACACTCAAAACATGTGAGCTGTTGATGTGAGGCTCGCATATAGCGGACCAAACCTCTTGTATTTTAGACTTTGGATATTCAAAAATAGCCACAAGCTTGTGGCGCACTGTGAGCTTGTAGATCTACTATCATGAAAAATCATGAGAATCTTTTGGCAATTTCTTGAATCATTTAGAATTCTTCTTGATATGTACTTCTCTTCTCGGGATCCGTGGCACAACATCTTTTGATGGGGGGTCTGCGGCCAAATACATGACACAAACATGAAAAAGTTTGAGAGCCACTGTTGTAGTAGATAGAGGGGTTGGGGGTGGCATGAGGTTCGGGTGGGTTTGGGTGGCTTTCACTCTTGGCCAGCACCATCGGCACACACACACACACACACACACAGCAGAGGGATAGAGCACCAAAAGCTCCCCTGGAACGCTAAACAGAGCATGAAACAGGATGAAGCCTAATCCCACATCCCCCCTGCCAATTTATTAAGTTATATCTCTTCACACATGAATTTGCACTGTAGAATCCTGAGTGTTCATGATTTAAACCCCAGGAGAGTGCACAAAACGGAATCAACTGGACCTTTGGGTCCATTTCTGTTCCATTTGTGCACTCACAGAGTTAAAAAGCATCCTTTTCGGTTCCATTTGTACATGCAACACAAGGATTTTCACGTTATAGTTTTATACCAGCTTGTGGGGGAGGTCCCCCCGTGGGGACACTACCTGGAGCAGGTAGCGATCACAAACAAGAACAAGACAAAGAAAACCCCCAAACCACTAGTCCCTCCCTATGATGATGAGATACGTTTTGTGACGAATTTCATGTATCTTTTTCTGTGTGTGCCAATTTACCCCCCTTTTCTCCCAATTTAGTTGTCATGCTAATTCCCTAATTTTCCCTGCACACTAATGTAGTACTGCTCACCCCTACTGGTTGGTTTTGTCACACTTCTTAGTTCTTTGATCATATCACAACAACCACTGGCGCCTAAACCATGGAGCCAGAGAGAGCATGTGTTCCCCCACGCTACCATTGCCCGTTGCCTGGCTCCCCACCCGCGGCACCCACCCAGAGAGAGAGAGAGAGAGAGAGAGAGCGAGAGAGAGAGAGAGAGAGAGAGAGAGAGAGAGAGAGAGAGAGAGAGAGGGAGAAAGTCTGAGTGAGAGAGAGAGTGAGAGAGTGTGTGCGTGAGTGAGTGAGTGAGTGAGAGAGAGTAAATAAAACGATAATAATACATTGGACCATCCTTCCTTTTCTAGATCCTGGACAAAGATGTCTGTATGACATACTTTGATGTAAAAGTATCTATTCCTGATTCATTAATCCTGATTTCATCGTTGCACGATGGGGAGACCCCAACAAAAATAACTGATCTTCAATCTCATGTTGTGAATTACTACAAGCTCCCAACGCGTCGCTTGTAAATCTGCTATTTTCAAAAACTCTTGCAATAAAATGTGGAATATTTGGAATATTTTTTGAAACATTCTAACAACACAAATGCTCCCTAGTTGGCACAAAACATTTTATGAAAATATTTGAGAACCACTGGTTTAAATAATAATTACAAAAAAAAAATCCCAAATATTCCAAATGTTCGACATTGTATAGCAAGAGTTTTTGAAAATAGCAGATCTATAGTATTGAGTCTGTGTGTTAAGAGTGACAGCTATAGATTTACATGCCTACTTAACGACGAACGAGGAATATCTACTGACTGGACTGCTAAAATTGCAGTTGTGTGTCTGTGATGAGATTACGGCCGGCCTGTGACCAAAACAATTGGTGAGTTATGAACAGAACTAATCTCTCAAGAACAGATTCTGCTCTGCGTTTGAATCTGTCAGGGGGCTTTGTCATATCGCGTACGCACTGGCCTACAAGTGGGCGTGCCTTCAGATCAGGAAGCAGGCCACGCTTTACCCAATCAAATGTAGTGGGCGGGATTTACGTGTCTGCCGATCCTTCCCCACTAGAAACAAACCGAAACTCATTTAACAATAGCGTCCTCGGAGCAGACAAAACCACGGAAAGATATTCACACTTTAACTTGCTCTTTCGTCATAGAAACAAGTGGGCTTATAATCAAAACGATCCGTTCTCTGGGAGAAGTGGTGTTAGTAGTGTTCCATGTAGAAATATTGTTAGTGGGAATGAAAACATAGTCGCACCACCGGAAGTGAAAGGCTGAAGGCAGACCAAAACCCTGGTTTCCTTGCGTACGTGTGCTACGTCGACTTCCTCCCAGAGCCAACAAGTGAGATAGTAAAAAACAGCAGAGGGCGCTGTTTTTCCTTTTCATTTGGCGATGGGTTCCCAGATTGGAACAGAACTGACTATGGCTGGAGGTAGTCAACGTGGTCAACGTGGCCAACGTGAAATCGACACCAGACTTAAAGATGGGGTGCCGTGATTTTCAGTGACCCCCCCCCCCCCAAAACATAATCATCAAGTATTATGGTTATACTAGGAGGAAGATTTTTTTCAAAAAAGTGTACAGCAATTGTTAAAATTATGTTTTTATGTGGACACTTGACACTTGGATGCTTGTTTGAGACTTAATGTGTTCCCGGCCGACCGCTCCTCTTCTTTGCTGCTACAACTGAGACATCACCTGGTATTTTCCTATGAACTTCTCTCATCCACATCATCTGACCAGACTTTGAATGACCTAGAGAAAGAAAATCGCTACACACATGAAAAACTGAAAAAGTGCAAAACCATGGCACCACCTCTTCAATATTTTGAGGGCAAAAAATAAGAATTAATTCATTAAAACATTTTGCGAGAACAAAATTCTCTGAGCGAGTCTCTCTTTGTGCTCTCCCACTCATACAGAAAGTTAGGCGCCCTTCAACAACCTATGTCTTAAGTTTTCAAAACTGAATGCTTGTCTACATATCACTGTAGCGGTGGGCCAATCAGACTTACAGTATTATATCAATAGCTGCATGAGGCCACAGCTAGGGCATGCGGAGGTGGGAACGTTTCAAATGTGAATCTGCACTTACAGAAGCAAGACCACTTGCCGATGGAACAAATCAGTACTCATGGCAACAAGGACGAAAGGGAGGGAGAGACGCACACACCACAGAGAGAGAGAGAGAGAGAATGAGAGGAGCAAAAGGCAAAGGTGAACATGATAAACAGAAAGAAATCAGATGGAATAATGACTCATTCATACGTTTCATTCGATGCCTCACGTATTTTTCCGGTTGAAATTCAGTGTCACTGTCACCTTCAGTTACAACACAGTGTAGGGACGAAGCAGAACGTAGTCTCACAGGAATAGAAAGAGAGCCGTGAGTGTGTGCTCATTGTTTAGGAGAGGAAGCTGAGCGTCTTTGGGCCCACCTGATTTTCCTCTGCTGCCCACTCACTTCCGCTGTGAGCTCAGCTCAGCTATGCCACACGCACACACGCAGAAACACACACAGACACACACATGCGAGTGCACACACGCACACGCGCGCACACGGGCACACACACACACACACACACACACACACACACACACACACACGCACACACGCACACACGCACACACGCACACACGCACACACGCACACACGCACCTGTGCATTATGCATTATGCATTAACTGATTTCTTTCCTGCTTTCTGCATCACTTCCCAGGGTGTGTTAACATTGCCGGTCAGCCAGAAAAGCACTTAGTGTGCCTGTGTGTGCGTGTGTGCGTGTGTGCATGTGTGCATGCGCACACACATGTGCATTCATCCGTGTGTGTATACGTGACACAAAGTTTGTACGTCAATAATCTCAAAATATTTTATTATTTTTCTTCTTCTTTCTCATCCATACACCCGCCTATAGGTGCCGCAACCCCGCAGCCCCACCCCCAAGAGGTTAATAATCAATGAATATTCATGCATTTATGGATTAATATATTGTGCTTTGTAAAGAAGAAATTAGTCTTGTCTTGCTGCTGTGTATAAGATGGAAGCAACATGCGTTATGTTTCGGATGGGCCGCCGTGCCCTACTGTGTCATGTTTAACTGAATGGCAGTATAACTTGCAGGAAAGGGAACTGAAAGACAGACAAGGAAGGCAAAGGAAGGAGTGAAGGTGAGGATATTCCCACCACACTGTTACAGAAGAGAGTTAGGTGAGAAGCATGGAAACAGTAGCAAGCTTCCATGAGGCACTCTGATGGACTCTCATCACATCACATCCAGCCTATCTTCACGTTATTAGCCCATAGATTG
>NC_139948.1:25149444-25176944 GCF_963454915.1 Gymnoscopelus microlampas
TGTGGAGCCTTTCTGGTCAGAGAGAGCGAGAGCGCTCCTGGAGAGTTCTCCATGTCCGTCAGGTACAGCACTAGTTTTTAACTTTTTCGTGTCAAGGAGAAGGACCCCCAAATTGATATGCATTTGGCCGCAGACCCCCATCTGAAAATGTTTTGTGCCAGGGACCCCCAGAAGAGAAAATGTATCTTTTTCAAACAATTTTCAAAATGAGCACGAAGTGGCGCGCTGTGAGCTTGTAGATGTGCTATTTTTGAATAGCCAACATATACATGTATAAAGTGGTTAGAATGATTGTGATGCTATGTTAACTACTCTGGTTGGGGACTCCCCTGGAACCCCCCTCAAGGACCCCTGGGGGTCCCCAGACCCCACTTTGAGAACCAATGAGGTACACACACACACACACACACACACACACACACACACACACACACACACACACACACCACAGGCACGTATACGCCTCAGGGCATAAGAGGGGAGAGCTGCGGCTCCTCTGTCCATGAATAAACTAATCTCCTCATACAGTCACGCCTGGAGCCTGGGTCTGGGTGGGATTGAGTCAGGGGGTGCCGTTGGCTGTGTTGAACAGGGCTGTATGTATGTATGTATGTGTGTGTGTGTGTGTGTGTGTGTGTGTGTGTGTGTGTGTGTGTGTGTGTGTGTGTGTGTGTGTGTGTGTGTGTGTGTGTGTGTGTGTGTGTGTGTGTGTGTGTGTGTGTGTGTGTGTGTGTGTGTGTGTGTGTGTGTGTGTGTGTGTGCGTGCGTGTGATGAGGCCTGCATGGTTTGTAGACCCAGAGTGGTGTGGGTGGAGTTGAGTAAATGGTGCATTTAGGGGTTCAGCGTCTTGCTCAAGGACACTGGGATCCTGGCTGACATGGTGGCTGATGGCTGGAGGTGAACAAAGTGACTGTGTTTGTTGTTGTGCTGCCCGATGGCGTCAGCTCTCTTCAGCGGCTGAGACACGCTGTTGAGGGTGGTGTGCTGTATGTCCGTCTGGGCTTGGTGACAGTGTGTGTGAGTGTGTGTGTGTGTGTGTGTGGGGGGGGGGGGGGGGGGGGGGTTACTACACAGCTGCCTGTGGTTTGGTAAATGCATGGCTTTTGGCCAAAGCGAGGATGAGGCGGAAAGGAGAGGAGAGGAGAGGAGAGGAGAGGAGAGGAGAGGAAAGGTGAGGGGGGAGAAAAAGAAGAGGAGCAGTGAGGAGAGAAGTGGAGAGAAGGAGAGGCAGTGAGCTAAGACATGGAAAGGCTGAGATAGAGAGAGGTGTTTGATGGAGGTGAAGGAAGCTGACGTGTTTTTGGATGCTGCTTGTTTCGGCTGTGTGGAGACGTCTCTCTCAGGCTATTATGTGGATGGTGTACCATGTAGAAAAGTGGGTCAGGTTTGTGTGTGTGTGTGTGTGTGTGTGTGTGTGTGTGTGTGTGTGTGTGTGTGTGTGTGTGTGTGTGTGTGTGTGTGTGTGTGTGTGTGTGTGTGTGTGTGTGTGTGTGTGTGTGTGTGTGTGCGTGCGTGCGTGCGTGCGTGCGTGCGCGCGCGCGCGCATGTCCTATATTTAATATTGCCTGACCCAGTACATATCTGCCATACATTTCTGTGTGTGTATGTACAGTGTACAATACTGAAGTAGTTTTTGTAGTGTTTTTCTGCATGTCGGGTGCTTAATGTGTGTAATATCGGTGTAAGATTGGCTCAGTGTGTGTGTGTGTGTGTGTGTGTGTGTGTGTGTGTGTGTGTGTGTGTGTGTGTGTGTGTGTGTGTGTGTGTGTGTGTGTGTGTGTGTGTCTGTGTGTGGCTGTATTTGTGTGCGTAAGCGTGTGCGCGCATGCGTAAGCGTATAGCATGTGCGGTACGTGCACACATGTGGCTGTGTGTACGTGTGTGTGTGTAGTGCATTGTGCGTGGCATCCCCAGGTGTGCAGAGGGATGACCTGACAGCAGGTAACCGTGGAAACTCGGTGGTCTCAGCTCGTCTCCGTTCAGGCTGGCTGCTTCTTGGCGTCAGCCAGCCCCCCCGCTGGCCAGTTTAACACATTAATGACAGCGTCACACAAAAGCATCAAAAGTAGCAGATCCACAAACTCAGCAGCAGATCCACTTTTGAGCTTGTGGATCTGCTACTTTTTCTGTTTTTTTATTTGAATCCTGAGAAGTAACAGTTTTGGTTACTTTTTTGGGGGTTTGGTTTCCACCCGACAGAGACCATTATTGCAATAATATTGTATTGTATATATACCCCCCACTGATAGAGCCTATACCACTGGCAGCATACTTCAATAGAAGTCTAATTGTTTTCGCTTAGCCAAAACCCAACAAGTTTTCTGAGGACTAAATTGTTTTATAGCCGACTACGTTGACCGGACGTCCCGGTTTGGCCGAGATTGCTCCGGTTTGAAAATGGGTGTCCCAAGTCCCAACAAATCTCCCATATCTAAAAAAAAAATCCTGATTTTCAACATTCATTCACCGAATTGTAGTGAAAATTCAAAATAATGTCATTTCTTTTTTACATTTTCTGAAAGTAGCTTTCTGTTGAAATGTGGTGGCTGTTGAGGACCAGATGGGTTATTCATTAGCTAATTCTGGGAGAATGGAACAACATTAGGTGATGTCCATGAAGTCAGACATCTATGGAGAGAAGGAAAGGGGAAACTTAGCCGGACTCTCGGGCTGTGACTCAGAACTCCACTGGACACAGTGAACTAATTTAACTCAGAGGGTGTACAAATGGAACAAAACGGACGCCTACGAGTCCATTTGGTTCCATTTGTACACTCGATTTGGATGCGCATTTACTATGTACCGTATCTGCTCCACTCAGACAACGTGTTTCTAACATGCTATATATCTGGGTGTATACAGAGCTGTATACAGAGGTAGAGTAGCCAGGTTTAATTAGTTCAGTCAGGAACACTCACGTCAAAGTAGATTTAACCATTTATTGCAACAAATGAATACAGTTAAGCTTGGCGTTAAAGGCTCCGCTCTTGGAGATATTCCCTGAAGTTTGTCCATGCAGCATGCTAAGCAAAATCAGGGAATGTTAAGCAAAACCCCCATAGGGATACAATATCAAACAATAAGCAATACATTGACATATTAGTGTGGATTAGCAGATATAACATCACAAGTATTTGAGTTATAAAGGTGGAGGCTGGGGTGGAGGAGGCAGCTAAGCAGCAGTGAAGCAGGCAGCAAGACAAGCAGAGACCTACTGTAGTGAATGTAAAGTCGTATTTAAAGGGACTTCTTGTCAAGGCGTGAGCTCTGATTGGAGTATGAATGTGTGACGTAATGACCAGCAGAGCTGTCAATGGGCAATTGGAGGCTAGGCTGATGTTCACATCAGCTGACTGACAGCCGATTACAGCTGAGGCGTGCAAGACTTCTGTGTCCTGCATGAACTAACGCTATGCGTCATTTTATGAGAAAAAGAGGGTAATGGACTTTCCAACCAACCAACTCAAAGCATATAAATGCTTCTGCTCACTTGGGCCTACATTTTGGTGAAAGTTGCAAAGCGATAGCACGTATACGACTAATTTGTTGTTTCAAATATTTCTTGACACAGAATCAAATGTTTTATGGTCATGATTCACCAGGAGCCTGGATGGCTTGGTTCCAGGCTTAAAATCATTTATATAAATATTTTTCGGAAATCTCTATGGGGAAAATGAATGGGGTTTCTATCGGTGGCACGTCAAATTGGCCGCCACTGCTATGCCCTATATAGGCCCACAACGGCAGTTGAGGAAGTTTGGCATATAGTACTGGACCTGTGTGCCACATTTTGTTTATTTTCATGCGTGCATGGGATGGCAGATTTTCTCTTCTCCCTCCTGGCTCCAAACTGTGGAATAAACTCCCCATTGCAGCCAGAGTCAGACCTGCAGACTCACTTTCAATTTTCTGCTGCAATATGAAGACATACCTCTTCAGACTCCACCTTACACCCCCTAGTCTAGCACTTCACCCTCCCTGTACCCCTTCAATTGTCGTTATAGCCTCATAGCATAATTGCCTAACTAACTTTTTGGTGAAATTGACATTTTTGCCTAGCTCTACTCTCCTAACACTGCTGCATAATTGTGCCTTACTGCCTCCTATGTCCTAACTTAAGCCAATCAGAATGCTTAGGCAGAAAGTGCTTTTAAGTCAACTTTTTGAGTTAGGCATTTATGCTATGAGGCTAACATGATGCTAGTGACATACTGTATATTCAGTATGTCACTAGCATACTGACTATGCTAGTGACATACTGTCGTTCTCATGTCTTTTGTTTCCAAGATATGGCTACTACAGTATGCAGACATATCGTCACTCGTTCTCATGCCTTTTATTTCTTAGAACTGTTTTTCTCTCTAAATTAGTTAAGAATGCGTTTTCTGTCTTGGTTTGTTATTTCGACAGATGCTAGGTTCATTGGAATTGGAATGTGGACACATTCAGCGGACTTTACAGGTCAGCCAAGTGAAGTCGTACACAGGGTGGACGCTTAATAGGGCCTTCCTGTAAGCCTTTGTTTTGTATCAGGTGAAGGTTATACGGAGAACAAAAGACATTCTGAACAATGTGAGCTGGTGTTTCCTGGAAAGGGACCGTGCTTTCTCTGGAGCCCTGCTCATGCACACAGACAGCAGGTGTTTGTAGGCCAAATGTTTTTCACCAGCCCTTTATTTGTCACAGCTGATGACAGATTTAGAGGTCTTAGTCTTAGGTGTGTGTGTGTGTGTGTGTGTGTGTGTGTGTGTGTGTGTGTGTGTGTGTGTGTGTGTGTGTGTGTGTGTGTGTGTGTGTGCACGTGGTCGCGTGTGTGAGAGAGAGAGAGAGATGTATAGTATACCATACTGTAGCAGTACATTGCTCATTGGCAGCTGCTAAACGTTGCTCTTTGTAAATGTTTCATCCATCTCTCATGGACTTTTTTCTTTCCGTTCACATGGCTGGCTTTGTCTGCCTGTGTCTCTATATCTGTCTGTCGCTCCACACAACTGATCAGTGACTCATGACTCTAGTGGCTGGCTGAACACTGCTCTTAAATGGAACCAGACTGACCCTTCGGGTTATGGTTACATCAACTGATAAGGAAAAAATAAATACAAATCCTCAGATATGCGACCGCTCTGGGATCTGTTTTAAAGTCACAGTGCTTAAATGAATCTCTGAACCATCAGACTATATTAGTTTAGTGTATTATAGCATAGCTTATAGTTTATTATGTATTGTTGTTGTTCAGTATTGTCCAGCTCATTTACCATCATTTATTAGAGTTATCACTGCATCAATAGATGAACGAGCAAGCGAGCGAGCGAGCAAGTGGTGTGCATGAATGAATGAATGAGTCAGCCAGTCGTTTGGTTAGTCACTCAGTCAGTCACTGGAGTCAGTGAGTGAATGAAATCAACTCTAATTTATGGGGTCTTTATGGGATTTGATAATTTAATTTTACTGTCTTCATTTTCTTTCCTTTAAGTCCTCCTTGAAGTTCTCCTTTCACCTCCAGTGGCAGCTACTGTCGACTTAATGTCACGGCTCAGTGACCACAAGTGATTGAAAACACCAACCGTGAGAAACACAGCTTATACTGAAAGAGAGAGAGAGAGAGAGAGAGAGAGAGAGAGAGAGAGAGAGAGAAGAGAAAAGAGAGGGAGGAAGAGTGAAACAGAGAGACAGACAGAAAGACAGAGAGAGACTGATAAAAGAAAGATAGAAAGATACAGATTGAAAACATGCAACCGTGAGAGACAAAGCGCAGCTGATATTGAATGACACAGAGGGTGCGTTCGGAAATGTGCACCGGGAGCGCACTTGCCTATTAGTTTGTATTGGCCAGTGCACTCAGTGCTATATTTCAGAAAGCACCCAGAGAGAGCTCGATGTGCACACTTAAACACACACGCACTCGCACACACACACGCACTCGCACACGCACACGCACACACACACACACACACACGCACACACACACACACACACACACACACACACACACACACACACACACACACACACACACACACACACAAACTTATCTCCCTCTATCTACTACGCCACATCTTTCCCTCCCTCTATCAGTCTCCCATATTTCCTTCCCTCCCATAACCTCTCTTTCTCCCTCTCTCTATTCTTCACTCCCTCTCGGCCTGCCCTCCATTATAACCCCTCATCCCCGTCTCCCTTTCCCCCTTCAGTCCCTATACATCCCTTCTCCCTATCGTTGCTGTCGGGAAGAAACCTTGTATCTCTCTATAATCAAAACATTTATGTTTTTTCGTAACTGGATTCCCTACTTCATTACAAAAGTAGTGAAAATAGCAGATCTATAATATCATAACGTGTCACAATGTGAGCAGTATAGTTATTTTTAAAAGCAGTATTTTACACTTTGGCTATTCAAAAATAGCAGATCTACAAGCTCATAGCGTGGCAGCGGTGGCCTAGTGGTTAGAGGGGCGGCCTTGATACCGGAAGGTCCCTAGTTCGATTCCCCAATTCATCACATCAATCATGAATCACCGCTGAATAGCCCTTGAGCAAGGCTTCCATGCAGGGTCCGGCTGGAAACAAGTTTCGTACTTAGTCCGACACCCTGGGTAAACAACAAACTTTGCTTTGCTTTGCTTTGCCGCACTATGAGCTTGTAGATCTGCTATTTTTGAAAAATCTTGAAAATGTGTGCATATCTTTGAATATATATTGTTTTAAATTTGTAACTCAAATCTTTGCTTCTGGGGGTCCCTGGAACAACATATTTTGAGATGGGGGTCGGCAGCCAAATACATATCATTTTGGGGGTCCTTGACATGAAAAAGTTTGAGCACCACTGATATAGAAACATACGTTTTTCAGAATACTGTTTTAGAAGACATTTGTGGAATCGGCTTCAGGTCTTAATGGGTTAAAAAGAAACGGTTTTGGACATACAAGGTTTCTCCCTGACATCAGCGACACACACAGATCCATGCAGAATGTTCGCCGTGCGACACAGTCATGCGACGAAGCATGAACGAGGCTTTCCAGACATGTACTGTAAGAGCAGACACCAGAGCAGAGCAGAGCAGGAGAAGAGGAAGAGAGGGGGACAGCAGCAGACAGACAGATGGAGAGACAGACAGACAGCCAGACAGACAGACAGACAGACAGATGGAGAGACAGACAGACAGACAGACAGACAGACAGACAGACAGACAGACAGACAGACAGACAGACAGACAGACAGACAGATGGAGAGACAGACAGACAGACAGACAGACAGACAGACAGACAGACAGACAGACAGATGGAGAGACAGACAGACAGGGGGAAAAAGAGGGGAAGTGAGAATGGAGAGAGGGGGGAAGTATGGACACAATGAAGGAAGGAGTGAGGATAAAGGCCATGATGACTAGTGTCCACTGAGTTGTGCTTTTTGCTGCCTCTCTGCCTCTGTCTGTCTTGTCTCATAGTTTATCTCCCTCTGTCTGTCTGTCTGTCTGTCTGTCTGTCTGTCTGTCTGTCTGTCTGTCCGTCTGTCTCTCTCTCTCTCTCTCTTTCTCACTCTCTCTCTCTCTCTTCATTTAACTTGGGAAGAGAACATAATCTCTCTGTATCGCTGTGGGCCTTAATTAGAATACACAGCATCCGGTAGATGAGATGTGTGTCTGTGTGTGTGTGTGTGTGTGTGTGTGTGTGTGTGTGTGTGTGTGTGTGTGTGTGTGTGTGTGTGTGTGTGTGTGTGTGTGTGTGTGTTTGTGCGTGCGTGCGTGCGCGTGCGCGTGCGTGTGCGCGTGTGCGTGCACGTGTCACGTGCGTGTGTGTGTGTGTGTGTGTGTGTGTGTGTGTGTGTGTGTGTTTGTGTGCGTGTGTGACAGCTGCTGTCTATGTTACGCAGAGCGCTTCCGTAATGTCTCTGGGTAATAATTAATAAATACATCAAAATGACGTCTAACACTAATATAGCTGCAGCAGTATACTGATCTAAGAGCAGCTCCCTCTCACTAACACACTGATGATCTAACAACAGCTTCCTCTTTCATGCCTCTTCCTGTCATTACAGGATTAGTTTATTTTATTTTAGTATAAAATTATGCCAATAATGGGATATTCTTAACCACTTAAACCCTATACTTGCATTGCTACGCATTGTGAGCTGGTAGAACTGCTATTTTCTGGGACGGTTTTCCCCATAATACGGATGCTGGGGTTTAAGTGGTTAATTATGCGAATTGAAGTGGTTGGGAGCTGACCAGCCAAACATGCTGGGATAGGGATGCTGTCCTAATTCTAAGGGTGTGTGTGTGTGTGTGTGTGTGTGTGTGTGTGTGTGTGTGTGTGTGTGTGTGTGTGTGTGTGTGTGTGTGTGTGTGTGTGTGTGTGTGTGTGCGCGTGTGTGTGCGCCCGCGCGTGTGCGTGTGCGTGCGTGTCTCATGTTCTCTTCTTCTGCTGTTCTATCTTTCAGCAACTCTCTTCCTCTGAATAATTTCCTTCAAATGCTGTTCTTCTCTTTATCATCCTATGTCATCAACTGCCACCTCCCATCATCTTTTCTCCTCAAGCCATAGGCCTTTTTCTGTCAGTTTAGCAGTTCTGTATATAAAGATATTTACTGACCTGTGAGTGGCGACTTAGGATTCTGAATGAAAGGCTGATGCAGTTGCACCTTCCCACCAGCAGGGCGCAGCAGGGGTGTCAGTCAGGTAGCTGCATGGAGACAGCGGCCAGCCAAACTATTTTCTGTATGTTTGTATGAATAGGCTACTGAGTGAACTCTTTGTTAGCTGAACAGGTCATGGACAGCTGTATGTGTGTGTGTGTGTGTGTGTGTGTGTGTTACTGACAGTAACACACACACACACACACACACACACACACACACACACACACACACACACACACACACACACACACACACACATACAGCTGTCCATGACCTGTGTACTGTGTGTGTGTGTGTGTGTACTGTGTGTGTACTGTGTGTGTGTGTGTGTGTGTGTGTGTGTGTGTGTGTGTGTGTGTGTGTGTGTGTGTGTGTGTGTGCGCGCGTGTGCGTGCGCGTGCGTGCGTGCATGCGTGCGTGTGTGCATGTGTGTGTGTGTGCGTGCGTGTGTGTGTGTGTGTGCCTGTGTGTGCATGCGTTGCTGTGTGTGTGTGTGCGTGTGTGTGTGTGTGTGCGCGCATGTGTGAGACCCAATTAAGAAGTAGATAGTGAAAGCCAAAAGGAGAAAATATAAAATGTGAGTGAGCAGAATTCAGAGAGAGAACAGAACGGTCAGAATGTCTGTGAGAATGATGAGATGCAGAAAAAAGGAGAGAGGAAATGGCGCGCATCCCAGACTAAATAGCCCAAACAGAGGAGAAGATGACAAAAGCGAGATGAAAGGGGGAAAAGAAGGGCAGGGTAAAGGTGGAGCTGAATGCCACCCTGTCATCAGGGAGATATCACTGCTTATTCAGGGAACACAGTCTATGAATAGCTCCATAGAGCAGAGAAATCCACTGAATGAAACCATGGCTCCCTGACCACCTCAGGCTCCAGTGTCTGGAGTGGACACAGCTAAACAACCACACACACCCTTTTTACACACCTGACCTAACCTAGGTCGTTGTTCTTCATGCATGGGGTCTGGTTTTGTTGCTGTCAGGTGGAAACCTTGTATGTCCAAAACCTTTCCTATTATTAACTGAGGCCGATTCTACAAATGCCTTCTAAATCACTAGTTCTCACACTTTCAAGATCTTTCAAAAATAGCAGATGTGCAAGCTCGCAGTGAGCGTTGTGACGTGCTGTGAGCTTGTATATCTGCTATTTTTGAATAGCCAACGCCAAAACTCAGCAATGCAGCTCAAAGTGCTTTAAAGAGCAAGAATACAATTACGGAAAAGTACAACTAATTTAACAATAAAGAAAAAAAAGTAAAGTAAAAGCATAAAACAGCATTAAAATAATAGCAAAACAGTGAGGACATGAATAACAACACAGAGATTTAAAAATCAACCAAATGGTCTTACCCCCCAGCAAACCCAACCCTGTTCATACAGAGTTTTGCTTATAATGCTGTATAATTTTGTGCAGAACACAGAGACATTTCCGTTTGGAGTTAAATAGTATTGCATGCAAGAGAGAAGAGGTGATTGTCTTGATTGTTATTATTCGTCTGAAGAAAACAATTTGTGCAGAAACAATGTGGCCAATCGTCATGGCTGGAGAGAGATCATTATTATAAGAGTAACTGTTAGTATCACCATCAGTATAGTTGTTGTTTCATGCCTCTCGTCTCCTGCTAGTTTTCCAGACAGATCACAACAACAGAAATCATGTTTGGTCTGTGTGGTTACTAGAGTAGGGTATATGCATGTTAATGAAGGAGCGTGGATTTTAAAACAATTCACAGTTACAGCTTAAAATATGCAGTACTAAACAACAATAACTGTTTGATGTTCCAAATGCCATAACAAACTAGTATAGATGATGGCTGTATATAATACTCTATTGTGTGTTTGACAAACACACAATAGAGTATCAATTATGTTTATATACAGTATGTACACATATGACAAATGGGATACCATGATAATGTCCACCATTTAAACATTTAAATAAAACTAAATAATAAACACAGCCAAAGAAGAACAACAACATAACATTACAGGAAATCGATTTTTTACAAAAAAAAAAGTTAAATACGTGGACAAAGGATTTAGAATGTGGCTGATATAGCGATAACGAAACCATCCATAACATCTTCATGGTTAAATGACTCAATGTTTTAATGATGAGCTGGCATAGAATCACAAGATATCTGTCAACGAGCATGGACCAGAGCCCAGGAGTAGACCAATGAAATTAACTGTTTGAGTTAAGCCTACAACAGATGGCATTTTCATACCCTTGTTAGACAAAAATAATTACCCTAACCCTGTGATCACTGGTACAAACTCATCATTGCAATTGTTTATGGTCATCACATTCATGTTTGTGACAACTTACTGTCTGATTAACAGTTGATATGAGTTCATTTTATTGGTACTGTATATATGATTGATTGATTGATTGATTGATTGATTGATTGATTGATTGATTGGTTGGTTGATTGATTGATATACCATATACCATATATTTGTACATCTGTATCTGTCAAAAATATAAAACGCAAAAGGCATGAGAGCTAATTTCCATTGTGGCCCATACCAAAACCTGTATACTTTCTTGACCAGGGTTCCCCAGGGCTCTATACTTAGTCCCCTCCTTTTTTCCCTTGTAGATTGGCTATTTTCGTTCATGTGGTTAAAATAATTTATTCATATATAAACCATAATAGCTCCAGGGTTTTAGTGCGAAAGATGTAAGTAAGAGACATGTAAGGACACTGTTTTATATTTCACAAATGTCTTCAGTCAATCCCACTCAGTTGCCTGTCAAGACTGTTCTGATAATGTCAACGGCATTGCAGGCTCCCCTGAATAAAGGGGGGTTAAATCTCCCCAACTTTAGGTTGTACTACCTGGCCTGTCAGTCCCGTGTTGTTTGGTGTTGGCTAAACAGTGAGAGGGTGGCCACACCAGCATGGGTTAAATTGGAGAAAAAATATAAATTACCCCACTCCATTACTGGCAATTCCTTATAGATACACTAAAATAATCTTAAAGCTATTACTAAAAAACTGATTATACATCATACCTTTGAGTGTTGGAAAGAATCTGTCAAACTTTTGGGAGCTCAAAATACCTTGTTAATGAGCATGCCTTAGGCTTAGCGGAACAACCCTCATGTCCCCAAAGATATTAGAGACGGGATTACTTTAAATTGGAGCGGGGAATCAGAGAGACTAGAGACCTGTAAAATCAAAACGTTTTTGCTGACTTAAATGTTTGGAGAGAGAAATTCAACTTACCATTAAAAAGAATAATATTTACAGCTACGGAATTGGGTTAAAAAGAACAGCAACAGCTATCATGTGAAGGGAAAACCATTATATTTCCAAAAGGTGGCAAGAAGGGATAGTTTATTTTTCTTTTTTTCATTTTTTTCTTTCCTTATTGATGACATGATTATTATGTAAATGTATATATTTTTTTCTCACTGTTTTCATTTCTTTCTTATGCATTTCCCCCTTCGTCCCTTTCTCCCCTATTGACTCCTGTAACGACCAGAGATTATTATTATTATTATTTTCATGCTTGTTATAACCCAAATGCAAATGCAAATATATACGGTAAAAGATTCATGCATTGTTAGACTTTTGTACTAGGTGGGGTTGGGGTTTTGACATGAAATGACATGAAGATGATTAACTTTGTGATCTAGTTTATATTTCTGTGAAGGATTTTGTAATTGTCTATGTAAATGAATTATTGCAAATAAAATACAAACAATATTCAAACAAATGTCTTCTGTATCCTCTCTCTCTACCAGCTATGGGGACCATGTGCAGCATTTCAAAGTGCTCCAGGATCGTGCGGGTCAGTATTTTGTGTGGGATGAACTCTTCTCCTCTCTTAATGAGCTGGTGGACTTCTACCATAGCAACAGCATCGCTAAGGAAAGGACCGTCTTTCTGAGAGACCCCGAACAGTTTGCCAGGGTAAGAACTGAACTAGACTTTCTTCCTAGTTTCTCTGTCTGTACTGTCTGTCTGTCTGTCTGTCTGTCTGTCTGTTTTAAGAATGGCCTCTCTTATATAATCACACCTATTTCACAGAATTATCTCCTTCTCACATTTTCATTTCTGTCGTCATGTTCTAGAGACCATTTCAAAACCACATCTGTACCTTTAATCTAGGTCAGTGGAACTCAAACGGTTTCACACGAGGGAACCACATTTTTCTCACTGACCGTGAAATGAAGACCCGAAATTCTAAATAATGCAATATTCCTCTATAAAGCTGTCATGACCCTGCTCTCTGAGCACATTACCGACTGCTTTGTGAGTCATCACCCACTGGTTAGGAAAGTATAATCTAGGCCAGTGGTTCTCACACGGCGTGCCAACTCCGGGTCACGCATGTTATGGTTGTGCCTTGAGACAAGTCCAGGTGTACCGTGGGATTCTGTGACAAGTTCGGCACATTATTATTGCAAAACAGATTATACAACTGTAACTATACCACAAAGTATACATTATTTTTCATTTGCTATGTCAGTACTTTGTGTGCACTCATTTCCGAATACAGAGGCTATTCTATACCCTAAAAATGACATCTTTATAGGTAAACGTGTTACATTTTAAATTATTATTTGTATTTTTCTCATTAGACATTTCTTTCACAAATGTTAAAATTTGTGCAACGGTGTTGTGAGTTTGTAGATCAGCTATTATTGCTATATGATTACAGGTGTACCTTGACATTTTTACTGGTGGGCCTTAGGCACAGAAAGTTCAGAAACCATGCACTGATCTAGGCCATCCAGAGTAATTTGAAGTGATAGGCACCAGGAAGAACCTGTTTACTAAAGCAGATGACTGCGATGAGCATGTTTGCCTCTAAGCAACGTTCCTGACCCAGTAACTGTGCATTAAATCTAGGGTAAAGGTAATGCCTTAAATACCACAACCTGCCCCTTTATCTGCACACGAAACAGCCATTTTATTGGGCAAATAACCATTTGAAGTTGTAAACCTTTTAATGGTCAAGTCAAAATGTCTATGGACACCTGTATTCATAGCTAACGTAGCAGATCTACAAGCTCACCATTTTTGGTACTTTCGAAAATTTGTGAAAACATACATTTTCCCAAAAAGTTAATTGATAAAAAGAAGTTGTCGCCTATAAGTCAAAGTGGTTGCAATTTATTTTCTAGCGTATAAAGTTTGCATCTGTACAGGAAAATGACTGCACACCAAGTACTGATAAGGTGTTTATAGTCCATGGTGGTACACCCTGTTCGAGAAGCACTGATCTACAGCAGTGGTTCCCAAACTTTACAGGCCGTGACCCCCCAAAATAATCATGTTTGAACTGGGGAACCCCCAAGGTAATATTTGACAATTTGGCCAATGTTTGACCCCCCAAATTCATCTTGGGACAACCCTGGGGGGTCAAGTTTGGGAACCACTGATCCACAGGATGTGTCGTGGCCTGTACAGGACAGCACCAGATCGGCCTGACAACCCTTGAAAGTGTTTATTGAGCACACCTGGTGTTAGATGTGTGTACCATGTTGTTATCCTGCCCTCCATGTGTGATTCTATCAGCAGCTGCTGGCTCGGCAGGCCTCCAGGCAGGGCCTCCAGCCTAGCCCTTAAGACGTTGTTGCCTCAGGCAGGAATGTGATCCTATCCAATCATGGCTATACGTATTACTGTACCATACATCAGTGGTTCTCAAACTGTGGGTCGGGATCCCCAGGGGGTTCCCCACATGATTTTGGGGGGTCCCTAAATGACAGTGAAGTGACAATTTAATGACTTTTAAGACTGTTTTAGAAAAGAAAAATACCATTACTCCATCAAAAGAAATCAAAAAATGATATACAAACTGGTCAAACAGTGGCCAAATTGTCAAATAATAAGAAAGAGGCAACAGTTGTGAAAATAGCTGATCTACAAGCTCACAATGCCTATTTTCACAATATTTATCTGTAGAACCGAGTCAAACTAAATGTAATGCCTCAACTCCAACACTCCAAGGAATACAAGTGCTTGTCAGGGTGGGGGGTCCCCAGTTCAAATATGATTATTTTGGGGGGTCGCGGACTGAAAAGGTTGAGAACCACTGCCGTACATTACCATTGCTAACAGTACCATACTTTACGTCACTGTCGCGTAGAAACCTTGTATGTCTAAAACAGTTGATTTTCAGGAAACAGGGAAAAAATAACCTATGTGTTCCAATGGATTGAATGTAGTTATTATTTTCAATATATTGAAATGTTTGTAAAACTCCCAGGCATACTTAGCCGCTTTCAACGTTTCAGAAGTTTTCAAAAGTTGTGGGAAAGTGGCCAATCTACAAGCTCACAACACTAAACTTGCATAACTTGCATCGTGACGCATTGTGAGCTTTTAAAACGACTGTTTTCAGCACGTTTAACAGTCTTGTACCACGAAGTAGGGTATTAATTTACGACAAAGCATAACAACTTGAAATAAGGAGATAAAAAGTTTCTGCCCGACAGCAACGATTACCAGTGCAACCTTGACTCAGGCTGTCTGTTTAATGCGAACAGATATCACTTTAATGGGGATCTGAATATCTGAGCATTCACCGCTGAGTGTGCTTGCACAAGCCTTCATTATGTGATGTTATCAGAGATGGTCAAGTACTCCTTTGAAGGATTACCACATAATAACATGCACCATTTTCCGCTGACAATATCTGGCATAATAACCCCATAAACCGATTATTAGGGGCCTGAGTATGATATATTTTATCTGGAATGTGACCATTTTAGCCACAGCACTCCTTATCCAATTTCCTTTTACTGTTTCCAAGTAGCAATAAAGTGAATAATTAGTTTTTCCATGGTATTCTAATATTCTGTTATTTAATATATGAAGAGAGATTCATGAGCAGTGTAAATACCTTTATGGGATATGACCTGTCATTGGAAGACAAGGACAAAAGGAATTTGTTGCAATCCTCTTTCAGCATTGTACATGTTCTGGCATGAGCGTGCGACTTTGTTGAATCTGCAATAATTGCAAATAGCAATTGCGAAGAATTCTCCATTGGTAGAATATAATGTACCATGAAGCTGACATTTCTGTCTATTAACTATGATATGACATGCTTCAGGTAATTCTTCTGTCACATCTCATTAAGTCTCAGTCCGAGGTCTTTAAAGGGAGGTCAAACTCTTGATATCAGGTCATTGCCAAACAGTCAGTATTCATTACATCACATTATGTCACAAACATGCTCTGTTTACCTACAATGATATCCATTTTAATAATAATATTACCATTTGATTTATAATGCACTTTCCACTTGAAACAAATCTGTTAAAACATTAGCATTAAACACCACAAAGCCCAACTATAAAAAGACACATTAAGGCATAGTCCCTACGAGGTCAAACCAGCGAGAATGCTTTGCTAAACAGGAAGATTTGTTGTCCTCCTCCCCCTTTGGTTGCCTCCCGTGTCCATGCCTAGAACCGGCCCTGCAACTGAGCAATGCCTCCAAGCTTAATTAAAATCAGCCCTTTATTCTAAAGTTACCTGGCTTAAAAACAAACCTACACACATACAGACAGAGCCCCGCCACGCATTGCTGTGGTTTCACTTACAAGATTAACTCAATATTACATGAGTCAGAACCATGAGTCACAACCATAGTGCTCAGACATTGTTCCTTAGAAGATATGGGGGTACAACAGTACACAGTAAAATCCTCATCGTCATTTATTTAGCAAATAACGTCCAAATTGAACACACAATACACAGACATAAAAGACATCCCATGTTGTTTGTAGGCTGCATAAGGGTCCATTTGGTTACATTTGTTAATTTTGTTTACATTTGTGGAGTTACAAATGGATAAATGAACACTGATGATTTGACTGTGTACGTGTAGTTTCATCCAATCCGTCATTCTGCATTAGATCACAGCAGATTAGTCATAGCTTGTTCACTGGTTTCACCTGCGGCTGTTTCACTGAAACAATCATGGGACATGTACCACTTCTACAACCGTGTTTAATTATACGACTACATCATTAATTAACTACATCAGAGGTTCCCAAACTTTTTGAGGAAGTCGATTAACACGCTGCAGTTCTCATTAATGGCCTAGAGGGTGACGCTATTTCCCCCCTGCTGGATGCAGAAGAATTACCACGTCATTGATTACAATGGGGATTTGACCAGACTTTACCCTATGATTTTATTAGCTTAGTAATCATAACTGGCTCTACTGAAGGAAGACCCGCGCTCGCTACCCTTCCAGCCTTCACATCGGCCCGTTATAACGCCAACAGGAGGCCGGTTTTTGCTAAAGAATATATTATTACTCCTACAGATTTTGTCCAAACCTCATGCAAATCGGTACACATTATCTCTATGGTCATTTGATCAAGACGTATCTGTCCCATTTTTCATATTCCATCCTAACAGGCTCAGAGATTGGCTTCCAAGGTTTGCAGGACTTTGATTTGATTTGATTTTTTAATTCATGACATTATGACATCACATTATGTTGTGTACTTTTTGCAATATGTAACATAACAGAAGTCACTGGGGCTCGGGTTGGGCTGAAACCTTGCCCATATTTGCAGTCATACTGTCACGGTGCAAGGCAGTGAGTTGTAGGACCCAAGCGCAGACAGTGACGCGGAGACAGAACGGATCAGATGCAGGGGTTTTATTAACTAAACAGGGAAAGCAAGGCTAGGTAACCAACAGAACACTGTGACAACAATAATGAACCAACAGACTAGAAACAGAGGGGCATATAAATAGACAGGGACTAACTAGGCACAGGTGAGAACAAAGGACAATTAACACATGATTGGTTGGAACGGAACAAGACACAGGTGAACTACAATTGCAAAGACATACTGGTGAGACAAGACAGGAAGCAACAACTAGGGCAGACAGGAAACACCACAACAACACTACAAAATAAAGGTACAAGGAGAACAGGGAACAATACAACAGAACGAGTGGCCAAAAGGGTCCAATACCATATAAGGTTAGACAAGGGCTAAATAATAAAGTCACAGTCCACGGTCCGAGGAGCGGACCGTGACACATACGTCATAGACCATGTGGATCCAGAGATCCACATGATTAGATTTAAAGACGCACTGAAGTGACATTTTCGGACATTTTATTTTGAAGGTTCAGCCCGAAACGTCGGCTCAACGACTCTAATCCAATCAGAAGGTCCCATCCCTTCAGGCTATGGGACGTTGGATCTCAATCACTTCAGCCGTGGGCAACACGGCTAGTGTTTGTTTACAAGTGAGAGAGAGACGGCCAGTGAAGCGCGTTTGCTACTACCTGGCTTATTTCTAACTTATAATGTTTTCAGATACATATTTTAGTGTGCAGATGAAGTTTAAAATGAGTAATACACTCATCTTCAATGAGATTCAAAACGGAGTATCTCTGTAATTAAAATCAGCTGTGTTTGAAGAACGTGCAGCTATGGGAATCAAACAGGTGCATGTAATCAAGATTCATTTATATTCACGAAGGTCGAGTTATGTCATCACGCAGCACGTTTTCGTTTACAGGAAGTAATTAAGATTGGCTTTTTAGGGACTTTAGATGTAAAAATACACAAAAATGTTTTTTTTTCATTTTTTTTGGCATCTATTGTTAGGTATGCCCATATGATGACCACGGATATGCTCTAAAAGTGTGAAAAACATATTTTTCATTTCACTACACCTTTAAACTACGATCTATTGGCTATTATTACTGCTGAAATGTAACATTGGTCCAAGCAAAAATCCACAATCTGTACTTTAGGCCACCAGGCACAGAAGATGCTATGGCTCTCATTATCCATAATGATTAACAGTAATCCTTGACTGAGAATTGATATATATCATCTCATTATCAGATCACCGTCCTGTGATTTATGTCTGCCGTGTGTCTGACTCTGCATTGACTTGCCCTATGGAACAAAGCTGTTATTCTAATTGTACATCTTTCACCATGGGCTCACACTCTGAGTCTCTCACTCTGGCTCTCTGGCTGTCTAGCACACAATCTTATTCATTCTAGCTCCCTCTGACACCACGTTCCCCCTCCTTTTTCTGTGTGGGGGGGGGGGGGGCAAAACAACATGGGGTCAGTTTCACGGACATGACCTAAGCTAGGTGTGACACAAGAACAATCTCCCCATTCCTATACCGAGGCCCAGCAACCACTTAAACCAAATGACAAAGAGCGAAAGTATTTGACACAATGTTGAATGTTTTGCACATTTCTGCCTATAATGACATTCCCATAATAGGGATGCCAGGTTGAAGGTGGTTCATCTGTATCCACGCCACGCGGCACGCAGCAATGTCGCACCTCTGCTGGTACCGCTGGCCATTTCCCAGCTAATTCCTTATCAGCTCATTACACGCCCACCCCCCCACCCCCACCATCTCTTATCTCCTCAGGCCAGAATCCAAAATAATACCGTGTCCGATTTCTTTTCCCCTCTCCAAACCTCCTCTGCCTCGTCCAAGTGTCGCTATCTGTTCAGTCACTAAGCTTATAGTACAAATCATTGGTGTCGGGTGGAAACCTTGTATGTTCAACACTGCTCCTCGTTTATTGTTATTTTAAAACTATTTAAACAAAATTGTGAAAATAGCCAATCTACAAGGAGATCGGCCATTTTCACTACTTTTATGTGACACTAGTATGATGATGAAGTAGGGCATTCATTTACAGAAAAACATGAACAAGTTGGAGATAAGAGGTTTCTGCCCCCGACTGTGACAAAATATAACTTGGACCATATTTTGACAGCTTGTCATCCTCACATATCGACATCCATGTCAGGTCAAGGGCGCCAGACTGTTCTGCTCTGGGATCCAGCACCGCACACGTCATTCCTTGTTCTTGCTTTTTGCACTCATGCACCTACCAAGTGCACCACCGTCTGTCTATATGTACACTACAGTATCTAATATGTACACTACCCATAGAATGATCCATGAAATATTATTGCCATATTTCTGCCTGGTCTGTGCTAACAGACGATACAGTACATGACCCGTCTCATCACAGCATACAAACGTCCAATACTGTTACACACATTACTGTTAGGATTTAAAGTTCATACTGGAGCCACAAACCACCAGGAAACAAGGTTGCAATCAAATATCCAGTTTATTTAGCCGGATACTGATGAATAGTATGACAGTAGGTTTTCATGATGATGCCATGGTTCTAAACAAAGACACAAAGAAACAAATTATAATATCATGATAAAATATCAAACATAAATATGGCCTTTAAATCATATTATACATTAAGGTATATCATCAAAATAATAATTGGCCAAGTATTTATTTCATAATATTAAACATCTAAATATCCATATAACTCAAGTTCATCAATTCTTCAATATAATCATATAATCCACATCACTAGAAGTAAAACACTGGAACTTACATTATACCAGGTTTAACAGACGCATGGCAAACATCAGTGGTACATCAGCAGCACACGGCAAACACAGGCCGGCTGCAAGTGTTTGGAAACAAAGGACTAGGGGGGAAATGGGAATCCAGTCCTGATTTTATAGTGGGAGGAAGTGAGGTCACCACCACAGGTACCAGTCTGAATCCCATTGTGGTGTCTCCTTGTGGAGCGGAGGGGAAATGAACCTTGCAGTTTCTGACATTACACATATCCAATACACATGTACTACTACTGCTCATACCTGGTACTGCATCTACCCTATACTCCTTATATTACTAGTACGACAGCAGTGGCTCAGGAGTCAGAGCGGCCGCTTAGTTTGATCCCGGGCTCCCCTATAGTTAGTGTCGAAGTGTCCTTGAGCAAGACGCTGAACCCCTAATTGCCGATGAGCAGGTTGGTGCCTTGCATGGTTTCCTCCGCCATCGGTGTATGAATGTGTGCATGAATGGGTGAATGTAATGCACAAATGCACAAGCATTGTAAAGCGCCTTGGATATTAATTATATTCTTTATTTTTATACCATAGTCTTATATCTTTCTCTAATCTACTGTATTTACATACACAGTAAAATCCTTAGTGCTGATGTATCAATGTGTAACTCAGAGAGTGTACAAATGTAACCAAATGGACCCTTACGGAATTTCTCCTGTGGTTAATTCCTCATGATGTGGTCTTTGTGATTCTCTGCATGGCCTTACAGTAAATAACCCATGTGGTTTTGGAGACAAATCTGTATGCCATGTAACGCACAACCGTAATGCCTGTAATGCAGCCATTGGTTCCACAAATGGAAAAACGGGTCCTTCATGCGCTGTCACACACTCACGTACACACTCACGTACACACTCAGGAGTCTAGATCAATGAAACAGATAAGGGAGCGTATGAGAGTGATGATAATTTGTGCGTGTGCACGTGCGTGTGCGCACGTGCGCGTGTGTGTGTCATAACCACATACAGGTTTGGTGTGCATGCGGGTGTCTATCTGTCTAGCTAACAAAGGCCACAACAAAAACACTCAAGCATGATTGGTATTCCTTCCTGCATTTCATCTCACCCTCCTTCGTTCAGATCACATGCACTCTCCCTCGCGCCAGCGCATCTGACAGCAAAGATGTTCTAAAGTGCAATGTGGTCTGCTTAAAATAGACACTTTGAGACACTTAAATAACTGACTTTGCTTTGTTTTGATTTCCACGAGTCAACAAAGATCAGAGGAGACCGGAAAGGTCTATGGAAAGTATCACTTAGTAATCTCTAAGAAAGAAACAGGGTCAAAACTAAACAGAACAGGCCACCATTACATAGAAAGTTCTAACTGCTGTTGTTTCTGCTTTTCGTGAAAAGCAATTCACGTTGCCTCCATTCTTTTAGTGAAACAAATTGTAACAGGACTCGGTAGCAGGAGAGCGACAACATCAGGATTATTGGATTACCAAGCCGTTTATTTTGCAGTGCGTTACAGAATCATCCAGTCATACTTTTTGCCATGCCATGAAATAAACTCAAACAGTAGAAACTGTACCGCTACACAGAAGCAAACTGCTACCTGTGAGAGCAGTAATATGCTGTCTGAAGAGAATGTGTGGGGATGGCTGATTTAACAGGTATGTAGTCACACCCAGCTCCAAGTCAAGCCAATTAGACACTGAGCAGGCCAGGTGTAGCTGCTTAAATCAGCCATCACCCACCTGTAGTCGTTTTTGGTGTTTTTTTCATACAATAGAGGAAAACAATTTCACTGCTCTGACTGCTGGGCTTTGGTCTGTCTGTTTGTTTCGGGGACACATCAACAAGGGGTTCTAAGGGTCAGTGGATCTGTCCGTCAGCAGGTTTTCTTGGTTCAGATGTGTCTGTCCTTTGTCTTCTGTCAGTGTGTCAAGCTGCCTGTGATCCTAATACATTGACTAAGGGCAGGTACACACTGTAGGACTTCAAAGTGGTCGGGGAGTCGTCTGATCGTTAAGCATTACACACTGCAGGAGTTTATTTCTTGAAATCGGCTGTCATATATCATTGTGGTTTTCACCCTATAGATTGATCCCCGACCAGGGATTACACACTGTAGGATAGTTCACTAGGATGCTGTCCAGAGTCAGCCCCATACATACATTTGTGTTTATTCCAATTCATTTTAATCGATGTATCCCGTGATATGCCTCTCTCCCTCTCCCTCTCCCTCTCTCTCTCTCTCTCTCTCTCTCTCTCTCTCTCTCTCTCTCTCTCTCTCGCACGTCAAGTGCGCTGAAGCAGTTGCCAAGTCCGCTTATTATAAGCGACTTTGGGATTGTTTTTCTGTAAAGTTGCTTGAAAGTGTAGTTGCTTTTTTTGGCCTTGTTTCCTAATGTTGTTTGAACCAGTTGTTCTCAAACATTTTCATGGCAAGGACCCCCAAATTAATAATAATAATTAATTGTCCGCAGAGGCGCAGACCTCCCCCTTCTGAAAATATGTTGTGCCATAGACCCCCATACAAGATCTGTGGATTTGGAAAATATAACTATCTCTGTGCAATAGTCTCAAATAAACCCCCCCTTGTTGTGGCGGAAAGCCGCCGCAGAGCAGATAATCGCGGCCATATCGTCTCGCGGAGCCTTTCACACACAGCGAGCATTAGCTCGCCGATCAAAGACCGATCTGTGTCAGATCGGGAGGTTTTGTCGGCGAGCGCCAAAAAAGGTCGGCGACAGCAACATCGGACCAAATGTCCTGCAATGTGTACCTGCCTTAACTGTAGGACTGCAGCACCCAGTGAAATGATATTTAGGTCTTCAACTAAAAGCAGCCAAATGATCATTCAACTGACTCTGTGCATTATTGTAGTTCCCTTTTCCAGAAGGTGGCATATCCATTTCCTGTTCTGTGTCAGTTTCCCATTGGTTCGTTTGATTGGTTCAGCAACAGATTCAAAACCGGAAACTTCCAGTTCGAATCTGACCAGGAAACAGGTCTGACACCTTCTGGAAAAGAGAACTACAGCCTTTATTAAACCAACATGTTTCGACCACAAGCGGCCTTCATCAGGGCTGATGCACAGAGCCTATTGATCTTCTGCTATCAATGTGATCATCATCCACTGAGCACCGATCACAGCCAAACCAACCTGTTCTAATCTCACACTCACACTCTCTTTCTCTCTCTCTCTCTCTCTCTCTCTCTGTCCTATATCTCTCTCTTTCCTTAGATGATATGTTTAATTGTTCATGCGTATTTATGCTAGCGTTTATTTGTTGTGCCTCTAACATAATGCATCAATGCTGTCTCTCTCAGTCTCAGCAGGACTGGCCTGGTAAACGGTACCTACAAATGGAAAATAATAATGTTGAGCAAACTAGTAGACACTTTCCACTACACTGTGCAGTACATGGACCCATATTTAACCTGCCACACACAAAAGGGTACATTTTTATACTCTGAGAAATGAACACTCAGGATTTTACTGCGCGGTTGCCTAGGCTATGTAGGGAAAAGGATTTTTCAGGGCAGCAGCAAGAATTGCTGACAGATCATTGTATTCTAGGGCAGTCCAATTAAAATGTACGAAGATGAACGACTCGCTCTAGAAAAAAACCCAAACCAGACACTCCAGGGAATCAAAATTGTAATATCATCAGCTGACAGGTCTTATGTTTGGACTATTATGTCCTGCAAAGCTAAAGGCCAGTAGGTGCATGAGTAGAGAACATGAGAAATCATCTCCGTTCAACACTTCAGAAGTTGTTTCATGTTCCGCTGATGCAAAGGGAGGTACCATTCACGGCTGTAATATTAACACGTAGGAACTTAACATACTACAGGACACAGTAAAAGTACAGTATATAAATTACACTAATGTACGGGTAGACAACATGTGTCACAACCTGGCCCGTGGGCCATGACAAATTGAGGAGGACACAGTGGTAGTGCTTAAAAGTAACAGTGGTTTATTTAAACAAAAGGAACTTAAATAATACTTTACAAGAGGAATGAGGTGTGTAGTTCAGTAATCAGTAGTGTCAGCAATGTATGGATGCGTGTTCAATGTAGTGTGGGGTGTTGTAGAGTGTGTGAACCTAGTCAAAAGGGAAATAAACAGAAGCGTGCTGTGATCTGGTGAGGGACCCTTGGAATGGCTGGCAGCCACTGTTTTATAGGGCTGCAGGGAGCACTGGCCAGGTGCTCCCAATACACCTAATTAGGAACCCCAAGTTGGTCGACGCCTATAGGATATCTGTGGGAGAGAATATTCACAGGGGAGTACACCACACAACCACACAGGCCCTGCAAGCCAAGCCAAAGGGCCGTGACACATGTCAGGTCTTAGTAAGTTAAGAGGAGAGAGAAGGGACTATAATATCAGGTATCTTATGATAAATATTTGATTAACTATCGTTTTATTTTTCTCTCCCCCTCTATTTCATTTCCATGTCTATCCGCCCCCTCCCTCCTCTCTCTTTACTCCCCCTTCCATCCTCCTTTATTTTTTCCTGTCTTCTTTCTACTCCTCTCTCCATCACATTTTCTCCGTCTGTATCTCTCTCCAACCCTCTCTTTCAACCCATCCTCTTCCTTCTGTCTTTTTTTTAACCCATTGAGACCTGGAACGCATGTGTCATTTTTTTATTTGAGCTGAAAAGCATTATTTTACACTTTGGCTATTCAAAAATAGCAGATATACAAGCTCATAGCGCGGCACCGAGTGCCGTGCTATGAGCTTGTAGATCTGCTATTTTTGAAAAAGTGTGAAAATGTGTGCAAATGTTTAATATATATATTGTTTTTTAACATTTTTAACTGATTTTTTTCTCCCCATTATCTCTCTCCCCTCTCTCTCTCCCTGCCCCTTCTACACTTCTATCTCGCTCCCTCCCTCCGTCTCCGTCTCCCCCCCCCCAGCGCCCCCACCATGCCCACGCTCTGTTTGACTACACCCCCCACCACCCCTCCCAGCTCCGCTTCCTCCGCGGTGACGTCATCGACCTCCTGGACTGCTCCGACTCGCAGCGCTGGATGGGGCGTTGTCACGGACGCATGGGCTACTTCCCCCCGGAGTACGTCCAGCCCATTTACCACTGACCTCTCCATCCAAACGTATAGGCCGCCCCCCCTATATCGGCCAGCGAGCTGTCCGTCACAGACTGACCCCGCCTTCCTCAAAGCTATATCCATGCCCCCCCCCCCGCTATTCACCGGACCTCAGATGACGATAAGGGCTCGTTGGACCAATGGATTGACCCCTATGCACTTTTATAGACCTGACCCCTCTCACTAAGCCTGTCGATCGCAAACCTCAACCAATCATCTGCTATAGCGGCTCATCAACCCCTCCCTGTTGGACGCGAACCACTGACTGTTCTTCAAAGCTGTGGATGACGACGGTTCGGAGAAACCCTGGACCCATGCACACTGTGGAGAACACACACACACACGCACACACACACACGCACTCGCACACACACACACACACACACACACACACGCATACATGCACGTGCACACGCACACACGCACACGCACACACACAGACACACACACACACACACACACACACACACACACACACACAGAGTGCATTGAACAGAGTAATGCTCTGGGGGGGGGGGGGGTGTATGGTAGAACTGGGTTGTCTCCATGGCTGCAGTGTAGTGTGTTCAGTCCCAGAGGCAGACCCAACAGAACACAGTGGACCAGATGAGAACAGAGACGCTTTGTGTGGAGGATATGGGACACTGACACAACAGATTCCTCTATAGCGGAGCTGCGCGTGTGCGCGCATGCGTTTGTGTGTGTGTTGCAGTGATACTCACAAGATAGGCGCATAAATAGGTGAATATGCCCAAAGACCGTTGGTGTGTGTTGTGTGGCCGAGTGTCACTCAGTGTAACACTTTGGGATAGAGAGCCCAGTGAGCAGAGAGAGAAACACTGCCCTGATACCTTGTTTTTGAAATACACTTTAAATATGAAATGCTTAAATTGGTCACTTGTTTATTTCAAACTCCTCATTTATTTGTTTGTATGTACAGTATGTAAGTATTTATTCTTATTAATGTGAAATCATAATATACCTGGCATTATGGACGGTTGAATAGACCCGTTTTAACAGTTTAACTACAGTATACTAGGTTATGACTCCCTCATGTCATGTGACTAGCAGTAAGCACTTGGATCTGTCTTCCGTATACTGTAAGTAGAAATGATTTAAATAAAGTTATACATTTCACTCTTCAAACCTTTTTGAACTGTTTGTACTGTTAGCCATCTCAAATGTCATGGCAGGTTCCTTATTTTTGGAATATGTACAGTATGCACTATGCAGGTATCATCTTTAACTTCAGTTTATTTGTCAGTTGTCACATCACAAGTTTACAGGTGTAAAGGAGAGAGTGACATAATCTTTTTTTTGTACCAGCTACCCAGGAGTTACATAAATATCAAACAAAACAATACCAAATATAATCATAAAGTATGTATTCAGAAACATTAAGACAGAGTGCCTTGTGCAGTTTATTGTGCAAGTAAAATACATCACATATTGTAGCAGCAGATATCAAATTTGTATGAGAGATGTGTGGGAATTAAGTATATACATACATAAAGTGATAGTGGCAGACAATGTAATGGGAGCCTGTAAGACTGATTTGGTAACAGCCAGGGCTCAACGCCTGGTCAGCAGCCTGACGGCCTGGCTGTGAAAACTGTCCCTTAGTTTGTCTGTTCTGCGTCTGATACTCATGTATGGCCTTGCCTGACAGTAGCAGGCGTGTGTGTTTGCGGGTTTGCATCACGTGTCTGCGTTTCTATTGTGTGTACGAGTGTATATGCATGCATGCATCCTCATTTGTTTTTCCACGAATAATAAAGTGTTTCTCTGTGCGTGTGTGTGTGTGTGTGTGTGTGTGTGTGTGTGTGTGTGTGTGTGTGTGTGTGTGCGTGCGTGCGTGCGTGCGTGTGTGCGCGTGCGCGTGCGTGTGCGTGTGTGTGTGTGTGTGTGTATAGGCCTACTGTAAGTAAGCGCTCTGGGCTATGTATGGAATGCTGTGCGGTGCTGACAACCTGTATCACACCAGGATGTCGTGTTTGAGCGGCTCAAACAGGAAACGAGGTCACATCCCACAATCCTCCTGTGCATCATGTCTCCTGTCTCTCCTTCCTCTTCCTTGTTGTGCCATGCATGTTCTTCTTCCCCCATCCTGACAGTCAGTCAATAACCAACTGTCCTCAGTGGGGGGGCGGAGGACTCAGAGAAGAGAGACGATGTGCAGTCAAAGGTGTCCCAAATATAGTAGCACCGTTTTTTTAATTCATTCTTCAGTTCTGTTATAAAGTGATGAGTCACTTGACACTTGGGAGGTGTCATGTGCAAATGTGTGTGTGTGTGTGTGTGTGTGTGTGTGTGTGTGTGTGTGTGTGTGTGTGTGTGTGTGTGTGTGTGTGTGTGTGTAT
>NC_139948.1:25179444-25186944 GCF_963454915.1 Gymnoscopelus microlampas
ACAGGCACAGTCTGTTTGTCTGCGGATTGGCACTCTAATGACTTTATGAGAGCAGTGAAAGCGTTTGGTATTTGGCAGCATTCTCAACCCCTCTGAGATGACCCAAGGCAAGCCTCTCCCTATCACACAGGCTTGCTTCAGAGAGCCCTACACATCACGTGTTGGAGGTGTACTAATCGTCAACATATCAGGTCACACCTGTCAGGCGGCGCCTATACTCTCACTGTGCTGCCGGGAGCAGGGAGGATGACAGCGGCGGACCCAGTCTGTTCACGGAATAATGGCTTAGAATTAACCCAAATATGGCGAAACAAAGGGATTATAAATCAAAGACAGGGATTATTTGCAACACGTCGTACAATATCTGGGTCTATCTGACATCAAACCGCTAAACTACTGTCAGGAGTTTGGATGAGTCTGTGCAACTTTGTTTAACCGTGTCTGGAGAGGTGCAGTGATAGAACTCGCCCTTGAACTTGAAGTATCTGACTGAACTAGTTTTATTTTATCGTTTTTTGATCAGATTTTTTTTCCTTCTCCGTTTTCTCCGGTGCACGCGACTACACACTCTTGGGATTGAACCATGGCTCTGTCACAAATCCAATGCCTGGACGACAACCACGTGAACCCGCGGACGCACGAGGCCAAACCCGAGTTCTTCTACTGCGAGAACCAGCGGCTGGCGCTGGAGGCTCTCCTCCGGGAGGACCAGGACGGCCTGGAGGCGTTCGCCAAGTGCCTGAAGGCGCGCGGCCTGCGGGGCTTCCTCTCGGACGTGGAGCTGCGGTATCTCGTGGGAGCGGCGGAGCCGTACGACCCGGGGTCAGAGGTCTACGCTCTGGACCCGGAGGACGACGAGCCCCCGCTGTCCTCGCACTACTGGCCGGATCTGTCCGACACGTCCATCCCGGAGCTGGAGCTGGGATGGCCGGACTGCGCCGCCTACAGGGGGGTGACGCGCGCTACCGTGTACGCGCAGCCACCGCTGGAAGGGGCCGGGCACATCAAAGAGATTGTCAGGAAAGCAATTGCGCAGGCGCAAAAGGTAGGCTATTCAAAATATTATTTTTTATGACAGGGCAAACGGCATGGTAACCAGTGGTGTAAAGTAACTAAGTACATGTACTCAAGTGCTGTACTTACGTACAATTTTGAGGTACTTTTACTTTGCTGGAGTATTTTCCAACTTTCAATACTTTTACTTTTACTTCACTACATCTCACAGGCAAATATTGTACTTTTACCCCACTACAATTATTTGAAAACTTTAGTTACTAGTTACTTTGTAAATTTTGATTATTATTACAAAACATACATTAACCACTTCAGCCCAATATACATTTCGGCCATTTGAAAATAGCCTATGCGACGCATTGTGAGCTTGTAGATCTGCTATTTTCAAAACATTTTTGTACATTTTATATTTTTGAAAATGTGGGAAATGGGATATTCTGCATAATGAGTACTTTCTACTTTTGGTACTTTAAGAAGGCCTACATTTTGATACCAATACTTTTGTACTTTTGCTCAAGTACATTTTGAATTCCAGAATTTTACTTGTAACAGAGTATTACTGTACTACATTGCAGTATTGATACTTTTTCTTAAATAAAAAATGAGAGTACCTTTTCCACCACTGATGGTAACAATCTTGTGTCTCAAAGATGACTGAGGTTATTAGTGTCCATAAACCACGTCTGGCATAATTACTAGTGGCTATGTTCAAGGTTGCATTTTGATTACAATGAAATCAAATTGTTTACCAGGCTAAGTACTGGTACTAGGACTGATCTTTGTATTGGGTCAGGTGGTTCCAATTTGACTGAATTGGAACGTTGTTTACTTTTCAGGCTTATCAGGCTGCAAGAGAGTGTCAATATGATGATCACGTGACATGATTTTACCGATAATTCTGAAATTAGGGGTGTGTGTGTGTGTGTGTGTGTGTGTGTGTGTGTGTGTGTGTGTGTGTGTGTGTGTGTGTGTGTGTGTGTGTGTGTGTGTGTGTGTGTGTGTGCGCGCGCGTGTGCGTGTGCGTGAGACGCCTTCTACTTTGACACCCTGCCTGGGAACATATTATTTGAAAGAAGCAAAGAACTGTGAAGCGCAAATAATACAGTAAATACAGTATATTGCATTACTACATTCATTGTAATGCTGCAATAGCCAATAGCTACCATACAGGTGGTAAACCGATAAAATAACTAGCACTGTTTCCTAATAGTGAGTTTCAGTGGTCTGTACCCACAATGGTCCCTTTTGTACACCTGTCTCAGTTGACTCAGGAGCTAAAGATCCTCCTTTAGTCTTTCCCCACCTCCTCATCAAGTGGGTTTAAGAGGTGAATTTAGCTTACCTCTTCGTCACAGCCTGAGCTCAAGGTGGGCGTAATTAGGCAAGCCAGTACTCATCATTTGCCTGTACAAGTCCAGGATGCTGTGCAGATCTAGTTTGGGGCTCATTGCCGTGCTAATATGCAAAGCTCCTGCCTTCCTCTTTTTTAACACCCTCAACTTGTTCTTGGTTCCTGGGGCCAAGTTGGGACTCTTGTTTTAGGACCGTCTCAACATCACAGACATTTTAATCAGGGAACACCAGTTACTTCCATAGAAAACTAGCACACAAAAGTAGTTACACAGTAAAAGCCTCTGCGTAACCAAAGAGACCCTTATGCAGCCATTGTGTTGCATTTTGTACACTCTCAAAAATGTAGATCTATTGATCTACATTTCTATGGGAGAACATTAAAGCTAATGTAATCCAAGTTACTGTATTCCAAACAGGAGAAACCGTCCACATACTGAGATGTTTCACTGGTTATAACAAACTATGCTTTAACCACCACTTAATCACAAGAACACATGATAGCTACTGGCTACAAGGGAATACGTGATGAAAGATTTTTCAGCTATTATAAGAGTTCCCCATTATATGATGAACTCATGTTTGCTACAGTACGTAATAGTTGTTGTTGTTTTTTCACCTATTTTAAATAATGAGCAGAGAGGCATGTTGTTTCTATATTAGTACTAGGATCTGTGTCAGTCTCAGAGTACACAATGCTAAGATAATGAGGAGGGAAGCACGAGAGACAAAGTGCAAACTGATTACGTTTACTATCAGGGCTTGAACAGAATTTCACACAGGCTTTTCACACTGCGTTGTAGATATTCCACTAACATGGGAACAGACGTTGGTGTGTGTGTGTGTGTGTGTGTGTGTGTGTGTGTGTGTGTGTGTGTGTGTGTGTGTGTGTGTGTGCGCGCGTGCATACGTGCGTGTGTGCGTGCACGCGTTTGTGCGTGCGTGTGTGTGTGTGTGTGTGTGTGTGTGTGTGTGTGAGCTTCATCTTTCGCCAACTTAATGACAAGTTAAATTTAAAGAGCAATGTTGTCAGTGGTATGTGCTGACTGACTGAATCCTCCCATGGGCCATTCTTCTCACAAGTTTTGACAGGAATAAAATGATTCACAACTTCTTAATTATTCACAACTTTAGTCATTTATTCCTGACACAACTTGTCATATTTGTTTTAGCAGACCCAGCTAAATACATTAGTGTGATGTGTATTCCATGAAAATGGCATCTTCAACTTGTTTTTTGGAGCCAAGGAAGAACGATTAAAAGTCTTTGCTCCGCTTCAATCAGTTTTGTTAAAAACCACAAACCAAACCAGAAATCTTGGTGTAGTCATGGACTCGGAATTTCAACAGTCACATTAACATAATTACAAAGTCAACCTACTATCACCTTAAGAATATCAAGCTTTAAAGGATTTATATATCTCAGCAGGATTTGGAAAAGCTTGTCCATGCATTCATCTTCAAGACAGGTGCAGTTGATTCAACTCTTTTGTGTCATGTCATGTCTTTTTTATTTAGATGTCCTTTTAATGGCTGGGTGTACGATTGTTTATTTTACTCATTTGTTTTCTTTTTTTATAATGTTGAAATGCTTTTATGTTTTTTTTTTTTTACCGGAAAATACTTGTGACTGTGTCTGTGAATGGTGCTCTATAAATAAAATGCACTTACTTACTGACTTATTTACTTACTTACTTACTTACTTACTATTACTTACTTACCAAGAATGTGGATCAAATGACTCCATCTCTTCTTTACACTGGCTGTGTCTGTCTCAGAATTTATTTAAAAAATACTGCTACTTTTGGTTTATAAAGCATTGAATAGTTTAGGGCCATAATATTGTGCTTTATGGTGAACCATCTAGACTTCTCAGGTCATCTGGCACAGGTCTTATTTCTGAACCCAGGTCTACTTTATGAACCCCTATGAATCATAACTTGACACAGAGAAGCAGCATTATTTTTCTTTTTTTGTACCACACACATTTGGAACAAATTCAACACACTATCATAAACCTGCAGCTCTGCTACAACACACAGTTAAAAAAGAAGAAGCTAAAGACCTTTCTGTTTTCCGCTGGCGTTCCACAGGGGCTTTTTTATTATTTATTTTTATCATGTTCAAATGTCCTTTTATAATTGTTTCGCTTGCACTGAATGCTCTGTGTCTTGCAACAAAACAGTTTGAAGGCTAGTCCGCAGACACCAATGCAACTCCTTGCAACTGCCATTGGGGATAATGGTTGCAAGTAGTTGCATGGAGTTGCAAGGAGTTGCATTGGTGTGGACTGACCTTTGGCTTTAATGTCTCTCAATGCGTAATGTTTTGTGTAAAGCACCTTGAATTGTCTTACAATACATTATTTGCCTTGCCTACTGTAGGTGTAGCTCCTCTCACAACATTGAAGACACAGGTCGGTTCTTTATCCTCATCCCTCAGTCATGCCGTGAGAACTACATGTTCACACAAAAAATAATAACAAGCATACAATCAATACATTGCACTGTAAATAACAACATACATAATACAAGACAAGACATGTAGAAATGCGCAACGCGCACGTTAAGAGTGTCCATCAAACACAATGGCAACATCAAAGCTAAATCAAAAATAGAATACCTCGTTGGCCGCTTGTTGTGGAAAAGAGGTTCTTTGTTCTTGAGTTGCTTAAAGTCCTTACAATGTTCTTTTGACCGTCTGTCCTTGGTTTCAGACGTCTTAAATAACTTTAGCAGCGCGATACACGTACACTGCAAGTTTACAGAGCTTAGTCGACCAGGTTTGTTTTCACCACCTGTCAGTAATGACATGCAATCAATGCATCAATCAGTAATAGTCCGGTGTGCTACTGACAGACAGGGAACTTTTGTTCCGCCCCAGAAGTTTTAATCACATCATGTTTTTACATTTTTTAACCTTAGGCCTACATGAAATCAATTATGACCCAAAACATGTATTTATATCATGAAATTAGGAATTATACTTTATGAACTTAATGACCATTCATTTTCTGTATTTTAGCAATTTTAGTATTTTTATAGTTTGCATTTTAATAACAGCACTTACACTAGGCTTGTATGCTAATCTGAGGTGAAGTAAGGTAAGGTAAAGCCTTCTCGCACCCAAACTGTCAGACATGAGCGACAGAGCCATTACACGCCTACAGAATCCCTCGCAAGAGCAAATGACACTGATCAAACATCACTTCACAATATTGCCATCTGGACAGATATATAGAACTTTCAGATGGGAAAAACTTTAGTTTAGCAGGAGTCTTTTTTCCCCCACTTTCTAATTACAGCATTAGACAAACTGCCTCTGTGACATGTTGTGTGTTAGCATGAATGGATGTATTTTGGAGATTCTTTGTATTGTCTTTACAGTATTATGTTGTGGTGTATGCTACTGTTCCAGTGTTGTGTTTCAGTTGAACTGGCTGTGAAAACAAACTCTGGGGCAATACAGACTAATCTAATCTAAGCTTTGATGTCCCCAAGGGGCAACGTTTGTTTATGTATCTGTGTGACTGAATATACACACATGCCTCCATGTGCACGCGTGCATACTTGAAAGTATATTCATCCCAGCGTGCATGTATAGCTACTCTACTTTTGTCTGTGTTTACGCCTGTTGAACATGCGTGTTCTTGTGCATGTATGCATGTGCATCTTCCTGTCATTCATTGTGCATGCGTGTGTGTGTGTGTGTGTGTGTGTGTGTGTGTGTGTGTGTGTGTGTGTGTGTGTGTGTGTGTGTGTGTGTGTGTGTGTGTGTGTGTGTGTGCGTGTGTGTCCAGGTCATAGCAGTGGTGATGGACATGTTCACGGACGTTGACATCTTCAGGGACTTGCTGGACGCAGGCTTCAAGAGGAAGGTGTCAGTATACATCCTGTTGGAACGCACTGCGCTACCTCACTTCCTGTCGATGTGTCAGAGAGCCGACATGCACGCCGGACACCTGAAGGTGAGTGACTACAGTGCACCTCAATATCTATACATGTATGTAGTACAGTCATATAGTTCTCAATAGGTCTCATGTTGGGAGCACTCTCAGAGTTAAATGAACTCCCTGGATTTTACCGTGCAGGGTTTTGAGTTCAGCAGGAGCCAGTATACTAAACCATTAAATCAGCAAATCTGATACAGTCTCATCATGACCCATTGTTAGGAGTCTAGGGATAAGGGAAGCAACACAACACCACAGCTGTGGCTCAGCAGGTAGAGTGGACAAAGTGCATAATACCGGACAAAGTGCATAATACAAACAGGACAAAGTCAAATCAAAACACAATTCCCTATCTAATGGACAGGAGAAAGCTTACCTCACTTTAAGCTTTGGAATTATACTTTGGGGTGTGGATGATTCTCATTGTTTGTGTTTTTCTTCTTTAAATGTGGGAATATGTGACCTCTGTAAGCAGTATGCATGGATAAATACAAGCAAGCACTGTATTTATTGCTGTCATTGTGGCTTCTTGTAGCATCATACTCTCTCTCTCTCTCTCTCTCTCTCTCTCTCTCTTGTCTCTCTCTCTCTCACACTCCCCGTGTAGAGACCGTATGTCGGCCCTTTCACTCTCCTTCAGCCCTCCTCTTCCGGTGGTGTGCCTTTGTTTTCATTCCTAATAACAACAACTCTACACGTTGTAATGGGAGTTGCCAACAGATTCAGCTGCAGAGCTCTGAATCAGTCTTGAGAGATTAATGCGGCTTTGACCCTCAGTGTTAAATGCCAGGTTGAGGGATCACTAAAGGTTGCCATTGTTCGATTCATATTTGGTGGAATGTACAATGATTCAGAGGCGTATTTGGCACTTTGTTTTGTGACAGTTTTTGGCCATTAGCAAAGAGGATGTTGTATATTCCAAGCTGCATTTGGCAGAGATCAGTTAGATGGTTAATATGCTGAGAGCAGCATCAAGCAGATCAGGCTAATGATCTCATTTGCAGTTGACTGAGTGTGGAGGCTGGACAAAATACTGCTCCTTCTGGGTTAGACTGGCACTGATAACATACCTACATTCACTCTCCAGACACACACACACACACACACACACACACACACACACACACACACACACACACACACACACACACACACACACACACACACACACACACACACACACACACA
>NC_139948.1:25189444-25244444 GCF_963454915.1 Gymnoscopelus microlampas
GAGAGAGAGAGAGAGAGAGAGAGAGAGAGAGAGAGAGAGAGAGAGAGAGAGAGAGAGAGAGAGAGAGAGAGAGAGAGAGTTTATTTAGTACTATAATTGACTGCAAAGTTGAACTTTTACACTGTTTTGTTTATAAATCTCCTTATTCTAGTAGGGCTATATCCTTGACTGTACATACATTTTATGTTTGTTTTATTTGACACTTGCCGTGGCAAAGTAAATGTATGTTTCCCATGTTTCCCATTAGATATTTACATATTTGGATCCTTTGTGTTCTGCTGAACCTTTACCTCACTGACTGGTTGTTAGTTATTAGTCATGTTCGACAGTTTACACTTACACTTGCTTAAATGGCTTTGTTTTGCTTTTGACATTTACTTCTACAGTACCAAATAGTCTCACACTGCGATTTGTGTGTGTGCATGTGTTTGTGTTTGTGTGTATGTCTGTTCTATAGCTTCACCTGGATGTCGTCGAGGCTGGAAAAACATATGATCAACTCGATTACAGGCCAGGCGGTGGACACCTTTGATAGATTGTTCCGTGAACTCTATTCAACTTCCAGTACTGTCGACCTCCGGCAGGTCGCCACGGATGTTGCACCAGAACCGGAGCCCCTCCAGATAGTGCCTGAGAAGCCAATCTCTGCTGCTCTTGCCAGGAAACTCCACAATCCCAAATACGCCCTGGTTGCTGCGGGTAACAGTCCTGCCTCCTCGACTGGCTACAACAGTCCCAACTCCCAGAATACGGGGATTCTGGATTCCAAGAAGAAGAGGAGGAACAAGGGGAACCCAATTGCTGCAGTTGCAGCTCCTGCCCTCCACCCTGGCCTAGTCGATCTGGAGAAGGCGTACCTAATCCCCTATTTGCCCACCTGGCCAGAACCTGACCCTCCCAGCGATGTGATCGGCTTCATTAACATAATCGATAACAGCCGGCCCAACCAGGTGCACCTGCAGCGGTCTGAGATGTTTGGAACCAGCCATGCTATGAGGTTCAGCAGTCCGTTTAGTATGCCAGAGGAGAGCCTGCCAGAGGTTGCCCAGCCGAGAGAATTCTCCTCTAGACACAAGGACAAGGTCGAAGACACGGAAGCAGACACAAGACCGACCCACCAACTCAATAGCGGGCCTTCTGAACTTGACCCTAAAGCACTGCCAACTGAACAGAATGTGCAGACAAATGAAAAAGTTGCTGAATTGAAACGCACATCTACGCACACCAAGACAGACACTAAGAAGGTCGATGCTGAGCACACACTCAGCAACAATGTGTCCAGTCTCAATTCTGGATGTAAAATGCTTGCTGAGCTGACGTACTCTGTTAGCACCACAAGCAGCCCTAAGGTGGAGCCCCTCCCTGTGTTTGCTGGGCACACCAAACCTGTCTTAAACACATGTACTCCTGAACCACAAAACACACACACACCTGAGCACAACCTTGCACCAACCTCTGACCCCGATTCCTCACATGTCCATGCTAGACAGACGATAAACCAACCCCATGCACTGCTACAAACAGAGGTTGTGTCAAAGTCTTACAAACATACAGAGACCATAGCGGCACGTGAAGACCTGAGAAGACCCTCCTTTATCACAAGTCCTCTCATCAGGACAGCCCCAACCCCTCCTGTCACCACTTCCTCCATCTCCACTTCCTGTGTCACTACTACCAGCGAAATATCTTCTTCCATGAACCGTTTCTCTCCCAACTTGACCTCATCGGCCCTCTCCACCTCCTCGCCTCTCAACTCCGCCCTCCCTGTCCCTAAGCCTCGAACCGTCCAGCTGATCATCAAAGATGGTGCAGGCAGAGCTGGCGTGGATGTTTCAGAGATCAGTGTAGTAAAAAGAGCTGTTGGGAACATCCCCCGTACTGGCCCACTGGCAGAGCCGCTAGCAGGTTGTGTAGTGCCCGCCACTCAAACCCCACCAGGTGCTGATGTTGTATGGCATTCTGAAAAAGAAACAGCATCTGTGCCAGAGCTGCAGAATAAAAGCAGAATAAAAACTGGGGCACAAGCAGAAAGTGGGAACATGTCCCGAAAATTCAGAGAAGAGTGTTATATGGCACAACAAACAGGGGCTGTGAGTAGTGAGAAATTGGACGGGATTTGCAACGCAGTAACTGGAGTGCAGAGTGACTGCGACAGCCAAGAAGGAACACAAGTGACCCCTAGAGGGACCAAAATACCGGCCAAATCGCACATTTTGAGTAGCGATAAATTACAAAAAGAGAACATGATTGTGAAAGGAATAAGACGGACAGAATGTGAGATTGCGATATCAACCAACAGCCATGTTACGGCAAAGCCACTGGCAGCCTTTGTGACTTCCTCGCTGACACCTGCTGAGGTCATTGGAAGACCACTAACTAAATCCTCTGAAGATCCAAATGAAGACACTGGGAATGTGACACAACCAAACACAGAGCTTGCAACAGCAAAGGAAGCTTTGAGAACCTTTCAGAATGGATTGCAACCGCAGAACAAAGACCTGCCTGATGTGATAAACTCTGTAAATCATAAAGCTGGCACACGCGATCCTTTTTCTGCCAACCACATGCAAAGACATCATCCAGACATCGGTACACACGTAATTAGGCAAAGTGTTGACGGTGTCGTGCAACCAATTGCTGCAGACGTTCCTGATAGCACCGTGCTCATAAGCACACGGCCACCACGTGACCACGGCACGTTACAAAACTCCCAAACTCACTCTGGAATAAAGGGAGGCTCACGCAAACTGGAAAAGGACATGTGCTTACATTTGCCCGACTCGTCCACTCACACAGCAGAGCTGCACTCACCCACGTCTGATAGACAGCTGTCGCGCACGCCTACCCCCGACTCACGCACACAAACTCCAGACTTCCGAATCCGCACACCCTCTTCCGATGGGTACGTTTCCCCGAGAGATGACTCCAACCTCTCCACCACCTCAGAGGAATACTATGACTGTAGCGAGTTTCCATCCCGTGACCCGGGCTTTGACCTCTTGATCAACCGAGGAAATTGGGCAGCAGAGGATCATGTAGCAGATACTACTACTACTACTACTACTGCAACTACTGTTATTTCTGCTCCTACTGCCATTACTACTGCGACTTCAGCTACTGCTACTTCTACTCCTATTACTACTTCTGTTACTGCTACTTCTGCTACTTATCCTAATACTACTACTACTGCTACTTCTACTCCTATTACTATTAATACTGCTTCTGCTACTTCTACAGTTACTGCTGCTGCTACTCCTACTCCTACTCCTACTACTCTGATTACAAATACTGCTACTGCTGGTGCTACTAGTCTTATTACTACTACTTCTAGTACTACTACTCGTATTAATACTGCGCCTACCACAGCTCATATTACTACTGCTACTACTCCTATTAGTCTTACTAATACTACTACTCCAACGCATCCTCCTGTTACTACTACTGCTACTGCTACAGCTACTGCGCCTATTACTACTAGAAGTACTACAATCAGTACGTCTGCTAGTATAGACAGGTCTGCACATATGAATACAAGACGTAGAAATAGTGACTCTCACACATGTTTATCTGCGAGGGCTGAGCCCCCCCTGGCTGCATCTCCAGCCTTATCTCTGCGTCATACCCCAGACCCAGCTGACAGTCACATTTCCAACAAACCCCAAGCCGTACCCCATGCCACCCCAACCCCCACAAACACCTCGAGCCCTACGCCCAGAACTTCTGCCAGAGTGCTTCTGGCAAAACCCTCGCTCGTGGCCAAGGAACCAGAGGAGCCTGCCATGTCCTCCAGCTTGCGATGGAGAATAGAGGAAGACCAAATAGAAAGAGAAGGGCCAATTGAAACGCTGACACCGGCCAAGGGGCTGGTAGGGCTTTGTGTGGGAGAGGAAGCAGAGCAGAGATCGTTTACTGTGACAATGAAACAAAGGGGGTCACCCGCTCATAGTGTAAAGTCAGTAGATTCCTCTCACGACGGATTTAAACCTGAGGAGTCTCACACAGAGGAAATGAAACAGACGGATCTGCCCTCTGTCTGGGAGAGGCTGGTGGGACAGTCTGCAGGCTGGGAGAGAGCAGCACAAACACCAGTGCTAGGACCCAGTGGCACGGACAAGAGAGACAGGCCTCCGGCTGCAAAAGAAACAGAAGGAAAGAAGGTATTAAAACTGTGGACGCAGAGTCATACAAAAGCATATTTCAATGTGTTGCATTAATTTGTGCTCTTGTATCTTAATGTAACTGAATTTACTTGTATTTAAATATTCCCACATCACTAGGGCCCCACCCAGTTTTTGACCACTCTGGTATAACATGGACTAGCTCAGAGAAGGATCTCAGTTTGGTGCCACACTATAGTCTGCCTCCATCATTGTGGAGCTAAAACTATGCCTTATCAAATCTGTGTCAGATATAAGATGTACTGTAGCACTCTCTGTCATCTTTTGTATCACGCAAACTGTCAACCAAGTGCATCTTTAATATTTAAAATGTATGAAACCATCTATGTGTATAATTTTCTCTATTTAGGTGACTAAATTGTTGGTTGCCACACATGCAGCCTTGTGAAAAGACTTAATCATTGAGGAACCTGATGTGTATGCACTATGCACAGCCAAGCTTCACTGAGTTGAAAATCATGATGCTGTTGACTGTCAAAAGCAGACTGTGTAAATTAAAATGAACATGCTTTTTAATGAACCATCTGTTCACAGACATGGAGGATTGATGAGTTGGTAAAAGATTGATAGAATCCCAAATTAAAATAGCACCCCAAGCACCTTTTTGTCCAATAGTAGTGTTTAGCTCTATTATTCATTCATGTTTTAACTTCAGTTCAGTCATATTTAAAAGTTGAAATGAAACTTATAGATAACTGGATCCCTTTCTCACCTGAGTTACCGTTTCATTGCCATTAGCAAGTATGCAATGTTTTTGTCAAAGTGTACATTTTCACACTGCATTGTGCTGTAGTGTAGGTCACTTGTACAATCATGAGGATTGAAGAAATGGTATTTGTGTAGTAATGGAGTTATAAACCCCACTCAAATGTTTTATATCTAATTTATTTGTTCACTTTGGTCACTATATCTCTTCTCTTCTCTTCTCTTCTCTTCTCTTCTCTTCTCTTCTCTTCTCTTCTCTTCTCTTCTCTTCTCTTCTCTTCTCTTCTCTTCTCTTCTCTTCTCTTCTCTTCAACCTCCAGCTTCTACGAGTCACCTACGGATTACCTTCCCAATCCCGCACGTCTCAATCCTCAAGACCAGCTCGGCCACTCAACCCGCAGACCGCCAAGGCGGTCCACAGCAGCCTCCAGACTCAGGATAACACACCGGCTCCCCGCAGACCACCACCCAGAAAGACCCCATCAATGCCTGGAGCTGGGTCTGTGGGTGTGGTTGGCCCTGCGGTTGGTGGGATTGGAGCAGGTAGGAGACAGGCGGAGGAACCCCATAGCCGAAGCACCACCCCGCAAGGGAGGACAAGGACTGGACAAACACAGAACCAGCCTCCTTACCCCAAGCCCCAAGTCTCCTTCCTCCACTCACATTCCAACTTACAGTCAAAGGTCTCCCCCCAGTCGCAAGTCCATTCCCCACAGAACCAGACAGCCTCCCAGGCCCAGCCCTGTTTGAAACAGGGCCCGGAACCAAGGGCTGGGTCTGTGGATCTGTCGACGTCAGGAGAGGAGGAGGGTAAGGCTCCGTTTGGCTTCTCTATCGGCAAACTGTACAGTTTGAAGGGCCTGAAAGACAAGATTGGAAAAACGGCCCCAGCAGCACCAAAGAAGAAGAGAGGCCCCAACCCTCCCACGCAGGGACATAAGGGTACAGGCTAGCCCCTGGTGCCCGAGGGACTTAAAGGGATAGTTCACTCAACAAAAAAAAAATGTGATGACCAGCGGAACGGTAGGCAGCAGTTCTGGTAGGAGACACAAAGGAGACTCTTTGTGTCTTCTAACGGAACCGCTGCCGGTCATCAAATTATTGGTTTAATAATTCAAGTCTCCATGGGGTGACTAATAATTGAACTATCCCTTTAATTAATGAAGGAGCTGTGCTGGAGGTTCTATGCTGGTTAAGATATTCCCATCTTGAATCTAACAAATTACGGGTGATGTATTGCCTCATGACACCGTGTTTCTCCCATAATGCCTTGCAACAGTTGTCTCTTTAGCTGAATCTGGTTTTGCGTTACATGTGTGTTTATTGGCCAAAAAACGTGCCAAACACTGAAAGTTACTGTATGTAAGAAAATATTGCTTTTGTATTGTAATTAATGGAGTTTGTGGGCACTTTTTTAATGAGATGTGACATTGTTTTTGTCATTTTAACTGCCAACTGTGCCTGGATAAATGTTCAATTCTAAAGCTCATCACTTTTACGTACCGACTGATATGTTGCTGCTAGTTCAGTGATGTATCACAAACCACTGGCAGTGAAAGGAGGGAGAGTGCTCCTAACTTACTGGAATATGATCAGCTGTAAAGTAAAGTGGTTTACGTATGCTGTTTGAATTGGAATCTATGCATGTGCACTCCTATTCTTTTTTCTCTGCCTCTCTGTGTGCACCAGGCTGTGCACACAGGAATTAAAAGGTGCTTTAGGCATTATTCATTAGAATCCATGTACAACTAAAATATTCTTCAATTAAAGGTGCTGTACGTGTGTTGTGTTTGATGAGTTGTTGTTGTTTTTATATACATATAGTTTACACTAAATCCTCTTTAGATTCAAAATGTCTTCTGAGTTTTGTCCACGAGGGCCAGACAAACAGCTGCACAAAACAGCCTTGTAAATCTAAAGTACATTTTCTTGTGGTTGCAGCACCTCGTGATTTATTCCAGAGAGTGAGTGGAGAGTGCACCTTGCTTTTTGCAAGATAAATAAAATGTATTAACAATAAGCTTGGGTTTACTGTTTCTCTTACCATGACACTCTATTATAGTAGAGAATTGTTGTGCTAATCCTATTATGACAGTTTAATTAATACTTAATTAATATCCACACCCGAGAGTCAGGACTTAAATCTTTGTGATGGTATCAAGAGAATCATTGTTTATTCTTTGACAGTTAATTTAAGAATGAATTGGTAGGCTCTGTGAATCTTTTGAGTATTTGTGCTGTATCTAAAATACATTTATTTCCTTCCTTGTATTGCCAACAGTTGCCAAACTGAAATGTGCAGATGTCATCCAGAGCTGTCACTTTTAAACACGAATAACTCTCTCCAAATGCTACAAAGCAGTGAACCAGGGCTCACAATTCTTTGTGATGTCATTGGAGCTTATTTATTGACTGAATGAATTGAAATCAGTCTTCTGCAGTGTCTGAGAGAAGATTTAAATCCAAAGTAGCTTTATTTCATGGTAATGCCAGGAGTTCTACGCCAGAAAACATACCCATGAGACCATAAAATCACTTTGAGTTCTGTCCCTCTAACCACCTATTTAATATCAATGATTCATTTCAATGATATTACAAACTAGGATTTACAAAGTGGTAAATATGGACATAACATAACAAAATGATCTCAACTTCTATCACTGGGTATTATAGATATCAAATGTATTCTCAGAAGGAACAGCTTGATTTTATCTTTTTGTGCTCTTGATCACATCATCTATTTCTAGCTCTCTCTTCTGTCTAGCTTTGGGAGGCACGGCATGCCTGTTCATAAATGAAGAATGAGATACAGTATGTGTGATCCCATACACACAGATCATACCAAAAGCTATTTCTTTGCATTAAACAACATAGTGGTTCAATTCAATGTTTATGCCATGTAATTCAATGGGCAATGTTGGTCAAGGTCAAGCCATGGTTCGGCACACCACTGATGCAACAGCTCTCAAAATGCATAACTGAGAAAGACTGGTAATTTAAATAATAAATAAAAAACTTTCATTGTCAATCATTGCACTTTGGAAATGTGCTACACATGCTAACCAGAACACACACACACACACACACACACACACACACACACACACACACACACACACACACACACACACACACACACACACACACACACACACACACACACACACACACACACACACACATTTGATGAGACTTTCCTTTTACTTGTGCACCTCTCCTCACATTCGTGTAGACCTTTCAGTGATGTAAACAGTACTCACATGTTTTACTTAAGTAAAAGTACCCATACTGCAATGTAGAAATATTCTGTTACAAGTAAAAGTCAGGAATTCAAAATAGTACAAAAGCATTGGTATCAAAATGTACTTAAAGTACCAAAAGTAAAAGTACAAAAATGTTTGAAAATAGCAGATCTACAAGCTCACAACGTGTTGCGATGCGCTGCGTTGTGAGCTTGTAGATGGCTATTTTCAAATAGCCTAGGTATAAAATAGGGCTAAAGTGGTTAGTGTATGTTTTATAACGTCATTATTTATATCTGCATAGTAACTAGTAACTAAACTTTTCAAATAATTAGTAAAAGTACAATATTTGCCTCTGAGATGTAGTGGAGTAGAAGTAAAAGTATAGAAAATTGGAAATACTCCAGTAAAGTAAAAGTACCTCAAAATTGTACTGAAGTACAGTACTTGAGTAAATGTACTTAGTTACTGTACTTTACACCACTGCATTCGTGTAGACCTTTGACTGGAGAGGACGCGGTTGTGACTGCTTCTCCAACATACCTCTCTCTGGGTATTGTGTATTGCTAAACAAATGTTAAATCTTTTGTGCATCCTTTTGTTGAACGTGAATTTAATAGGTTGATATTGCTGTGGTGCTATGTGATGTAGTGCGCTAAGCGAGCAGTGTCTCTTAGAACATGCTTCCAGTGCTCAATGGTTCCATTGATCTGTGATCACTGAGTGATATAAAGACACTCCTGTGTGTGATATCTCTCACAAAGGAATTCTGTGAACTTGCTTGAAGTCAAGCTGTGTTCCATCATCACTAATGAGTTCTGTTCGGTTGCTAACTGGGTGAACATTGCTGATAGGAAGGTGGTGATCACTGTGGTTCTAATGGAGGGAGTAAAGGCAACCTCTGGCCACTTTGTGTAGTAGTTGATCAGTGACACTGCATAGCAGCAGTCCCAGCATGCCAAATCACATGGTCCGACAATGTCCATTCCCACTTTCTTTCAAAGGGACTGGCTGATGTGGGACAGCGTGCCTCTTGGCACTTTTTGTCATTCATATGACATGACACGGGCCAATGCTGTGACTGTCCCATGCCCATGCACTAATACAAGTCATGCAGCCTCTGCTTCGTGCGGACAACACCCTGGTTGGTTGTCCACCTTTCCAAGGCTATACGAGCTGCTTCCTTATAGGGCTATAGGGAGTAGAGGTCGATTATGGCTCTTTTATATCATGACATTTTGGACTGACAGTTCATCTCTGGTGTCCATCGAGCTATGAACATTTCTCTGTCCAAGTTTTGCCTGAAAGTGTGGTTAGAGCCTGGTGGTCTGTACGGAGAGTGAATCTAAGGCACTTTTGTTGCACTTTGTAGTACTTTGTCGCATTTAGTTGTTTTGTGACCATTTGCCCTGTTGTTTGTTGACTAGTGTTCATGCCATTTACTCTGATCATCTTGCACTTTGTAAGCCGCTCTGGACAAATGTATGTGCTAAATGCCCAAATTAGAATTGTTGTTGTGGTCGGCGAAGGTAAGCAAAAGCAACAGTTTTGTCAGGGTGTGTTATGTTAGTATGGCACCAAGTCAATTATCTGACACGTCTGTAGACACAATGGTAGGGAGGAAGAGGGACAGTGCTGACCTGCCAATGCACTTTTTGACCATGTCAAAGCTTGACTGCATTGGTGCAGTCCATATGAACATGTCATCAGGCAGGAATTCAGTGGGATGCACCACCAGCAGGCTGTGGTCACCAGATAGTTCTGAACCCCCTTGACATAATGCTAGCACCAAAGGCATAATCTTGGAGAATGCACTTGGGGCTTCTCACAGTCCATATGAAACCTGACAGAGCCTGAATGAACATTTTTGCGATGCCCACTTTCTGTCCAGTCACCTTTTCAGGTTTGATCTGGTGGCCACAGGTGGGAGCGTGCCATCTGTTGGAAACACTGTGTTGTTTCTAATACAAAGTAGTTAACATGCTGCACTGTAGCTCATATGCAACCTTGCACTGGGACCTCAGCTCTCGTTCAGGTCACTAACCTTTTAAGTGGCTCAGACAGTAGCACATTTATTATGTTTTGTCTGTACAGTAGGTGTTCAGGAATTATACGGACACATCAGCAGAGCCTGTATTGCACACTAGCTCAGCAGAGCAGGAAGCTGACTTTGCATTTATGGTCAATGTACATAAAAACAGTACCACTCTTATTAATCACACTATGGAGCGGTCTATAGAGTGATTCATAGCAGTGGATGTAGTCATGTGGTCATCATTAAAAACCCAGGCTGATCTTAAGACAGATTTATAATCCAGCTGAAAGGACAGAGATCTTTCTGCGGACATGTAGCGTGTATATCTCATTGGCATGTTAAGGGTAGTATTTACCTACAAGCCAAAAGTAAATAGTCAGGTCAGGTTTTTGAATGCTTTGGTCTATGCTGCAGGCAACACATATTACCGTCTCTATACATGCTGTAGTGATGGATGGAATGAATTAATTTGTATTCATGTTATGTCAATGTCATGCTAATTGTCTAGAATCGCTACTGGAAATAATTTCTGAATTGTTTTCTTGGTCATAAACTTAGATGCAGCATGAGTCAGAGTCATGAGTCACACACATGGGCACACACGTGGGCACACACATGGGCACACACATGCGCGCGCACACACACACACACACACACACACACACACACACACACACACACACACACACACACACACACACACACACACACACACACACACACACACACACACACACACACACACACACACACACAGATTCAGTGTGATAGGGAGGGGATGGAGAGAGGAATGAAGAAGGGAGGGATAGAAAAAAGAAACTACTAATCTAAAGTGAATGTAGCAGCAGGGACAACGAGAGGACAGAGAGAGAGGGAGAGAGACAGAGAGAACTACGGTCAACAACAGAGAACATCTGCTCTTGAAATCTGAAACGATTAGGATGCAAAGCGGGAGAGACAGGAAAGAAATGGAGGGAGAGAGAGAGCATGAGAGATATCGGTATTCATTCATCCATTTGTAATTGTACTAACGTAACCAAATGGACCCGTCATTTGTTAAAGATACTTAGAGAGACTGGCAGAGAGAGGGAGAGAGAAAGACAGAGTGAACTACAGACGTTAATGCACAGTGTAAATAATAATGCTTCATGTTTTATGTACAGTAAAGCACTTTGAATTGTTTTGTTGTTGAAACGTGCTATACAAATAAACTTGCCTTGCCTTACAGACACACAGAGTGAGGAAGAGAGAGACAGCTACCTATACAGACACACAGGAGAGCGAGAGAGGCAGAGAGATCATTTCCTTTTACAAAAGTAAAGTGGGTCAGTGTATAATAGACTACCTGTGCCCAACACTTAACACAGCAGAAACCAAATTTGAGACACTTCATCAGAACCTCTCAACTCTGTAACCAAACACACTTTGTTTTATAGATGTTATTCCTGTGGACGATTAGACTGCAAGACACGCTCACAAGCGCACGCACGCATGCACACATACTGTGCCATCCGGATTCATGGTGAGATCATCCACTGAGCTGAGCCCTTCGGGCTTATCATAAATGATGTCTGACTCCTAGTTAGCCTCAGGGGAAGCAATAGAGACACGGATGACACAATGAATGGACCCACAATGGTACGCGCACACACACGCACACGCACAACACATGACATGAATCATTCCTTAACTAGCTGCTTTTCATCCTCTGTGTCGATGACCGTGCCAAGTGTTAGCAGCAAGCAAGTGTTTAACATTGTCTGTCTGCCGCTGATGAAAGAAACAAACATTTCTTTGCTGACATTTCTGTGTCAGTGACACACAATCGTTGATGATGATGATAACACCCTTTTCACCTGCTTGAGACCTCTTTGTCATGGTTGTCTGAGTCAGATGGGATATTCTGACTCACTTTTAATTCAATAAAATGGCTTTGGGAGGCAGGCCTTGATTCAGGCCTTATTGCGCCACAAGTCCAAACTTGTTCCAATGTAAATGCCAGTTAATTATTGTGCGTTTTTTCCATGTGAAAATTAAGGGACACATACAGTATAAATACTATTTACAACCTGTACAAGAACCACTCAACTTTGAGGGGGCACGTGGCGCAGTCGGTAGCTCTGTCGAAAAAATGGGTTACAAAAATTGTGGGATAAAAAAAAAAAGAAGCATTCAACAGTGAACGGTGACCTACAGTGAACTACAAGGATGGCAAATGAAGCATATGGTGTTAGTCATGACACGCCTCTAATCAGCTGTCAGCCTGCTGATTGAATAATTGTTTCTTTCACGCTTTTCTACACAACACTCATTTCCACAACAAGACAGACACACAGCAAATGGCCTCGTCAAAACGGGGACACGCACTCCTGACGTCACAGCCTTGAGTATGGGAAATTTTGGGGCGTGGAGGATTTGGTGTTCAAACACCAATTTCCTAAATGTATAACATATTTATTGTTCATGAGAAAAAAATATTATTATAAATTTGGTGGACAGGTCACTGTAACTTCATGCACAGCAAAAGGGACACAAGAGTAACTTACATAACAGTGTCCAGTGGTAGCTTCTACTGACAGACTTGGACAGATTTGGACTCGTGAATTTCATTATGCAAAGAACTAATTTCCTTGTGGTCAACTTACTTACTTATATTTACTTAATTATATACACCCTTGTGTAAGCACAGAGAATTCATTTTGTGGTGCGCTATGGGCTTGTAGATCTTCTATTTTTGAAAAATCATTGAATATATATATATATTTTTAAAGCGACATTTTTTTACTCAAATATTTGCTTCTGAGGGTCCCTGTAACAAAATGTTTTGAGATGGGGATCGGCGGCCAAATACATAATTTTGGGGGTCCTTGACATGAAAAAGTTTGAGCACCACTGATATAGCAACATAAATTATGTTTTTCAGAAAACTGTTTGGATTTAGAAGACATTTGTAGAATCGGCCTCAGGTCTTAATGGGTGGTACTAGTCAGCCGAACTGGCAAACCGGATGCCGTGGGAACACTCCCTGCTGAAGTATAAAATAATAATTTGATTATAACACTTCACCCTGGTGAAATATGTGTCTGTTTGTCTCCACAGCCACAGAGGAAAGATAAGGGAATGCAAGGTGGTTTGCATAATTTACCGTTCAGTCAGCACTTACAAAGTGGCCTTTGTAGCCATGCAAAGCTGGTGACAAGTTATGCCATAGATCTGTTTTTCAGATTATATGTACCTAATATATATACATTTGACTACATTTATTAATATGTAATATAGTAATATAGTATACACAATACGTAGCCGAATGATAATAATATGAAATGGCTGTTTTAGCTTTGAGTCTGATGGTTTCAGACAAGGCTGTTCTTGCTTTGTTTTGTCTGATGGGTTCACAGTCCAGCTGTACGACCTCCAGCCCTAGCAGAGCCTCTAGTCAGGAGAGTTCAAATTAAACTTATTGCTAAAATGCATTTGGGGAAACTCTGCTCTGCCACCAGCCAGAGAGAGAGGGAAGAGAGACAATGAGCAAGCGAAGAGAGAGGGCGGGACTCGGGAGGGAGGGAGAGAGAGGTAAACTGAAAGACACAAAGGGAGAGAATCAGATGAGAATCAGATCTGAAAGAAAGAGAGAGATACTGAGGGCGAGACATCAAGACCTGTTGAGACAGGGAGCAGCAGGGAGGGAAATGAAGAGTCCTCGCCTCAGCTTACGGCCACGCACACACCCACACGCCCTCACACACGCCCTCTCACACACACACACACACGCCCCCTCACACACGCCCCCTCACACACGCTCTCTCAACGCAAGTGTACATATGAATATGCAGCACATAGATGCAATCTATGTCACTCCATACTTGGTCATGCATGAATGCATAACCAAACATAACATGTGCACACGCACACGCACACGCACACGCACACGCACACACACACACACACACACACGCGCGCGCACAATTCACAGCCAATTCTCAGCCTTGGTATGGAGCTGATGGTTGGAGTGGCATTAATTAATGCTGGCAGGAATTGAAGAGAGGGTTAGCAAAGAAATGAAAGAGAGAGGGAGAGGGGGAGTTTATTGAGCATTCTGTTTGTCAATTTATATATTCTAAAGCTGCACACTGTCCATAATTGTCAACATTTTTCGATGTGACGTGTTGTCAGCCTGTAGATAGGCTATTTTTACTATTTGTCATACAATTAAGTATACAGGGCTTAAGTGGTTAAATAAATGTTTAAAAAAGGGCTTTGTTTCATGCACACACTCACTGCCCTAGATTGAGCCTATTTCAAGTATGTGATGAGCACGGACTTTGATGTTTTTCGACAGAAGCTTTTAAAGGGTTTTTATGCTCACAGGTTTTTACATACTGTATACTGTACATATGCATAGAGTTATGAAAACCCCAGCAGAGGTTATTCATTATGAGATCATAGTGAGGCAAAGGAAACAGAAACAGGACACACAACAATGACCCGTGACTTCCTGTGAAACAATACAATCTCTCAGCCAAGACACACACGCACGCACGCACGCACGCACACACACACACACGTGCTCACATACAGTACACTTCCGAACAAGTGAGAGCAACCACACATAGCACTGACAAGTGCAACACATGGAACAAATCTTTAGTCACTAAATGTATCTGGAAAAACAAACGGCCTCATCGCAAAGACAGGGGACTTTCCTTGCTAATTTTAAACTGTATTATTGGCCTTTTAGAATGCGGCCACAAACAGATTGGTTTAACCACAATTCTGGTACCTTGCCGTCCTCTTGAAGGGGTATTAACACTCCCCCTCCCCAAGAGGTAGGCAACTGTTTGCCAACGTTTCACCTGCTCAATCTAAACATCGGTTCGGCCCAATAAACTTGTCTGGTGTGCAGTGCCACTATGAGACCAATGACTGGAACCCCTGTTCACTAATATTTAGCAACGAGAAACTCCTGGGGCTGCCCAATAAAATGTTCTCATTGGTCGAGAACTCATTGGGTGATGTCTTTGGTCTTCAGTCATTTAATGAGTTAGTGATGCCATCACCAAGTCATTTGAAAACCACTGTATTGAACAGCATCACTGTGATGCTGTTTAATACAGTGGTTTTCAAACGTTTTAATTTCAAGGACCATAACTCTCTCGGAGTTCCAGATCCGTAAGGGTCCATTTGGTTATCAGTCATTTAGCAGGGGACCCCCTTGAACCCCCTGAAGGACGCCCGGGGGTCCCTGGGCCCCACTTTCAGAACCACTCATATAATATACTATTACCACAAACGTCTTTTTAGAGTCCCGTGGAAAGAAGCTATATAAAAGCATTCAGTGCTTGTTCTGGATAGCGTACGTGGTATGAGGGGTTTAGTTAGCCTTGCGTGGCCAGACTATATCACTGCGTGGATATGAGTCTGGTGCTTCTATGAGGACGTTTTTTTTCAAGGGGCGGGATCAAAAGAATGGCTCTGGATTGCAATTGGTTAGACCTACAACCAACTACCAATTACAGTCTCCCATATTTGAATACTGGGCCCTGATTGGTCACCCCAGACTTCGGGAGCAGGAAATGGATTCACAACGGAGCGGTGCCAGACCCAAATTGCAGAGGGCAATTCTTTAGCGGCGCTAGCCGCTCTATACCTTTAGTGAAAATGGTGTTATCATCCTGCTCTATACCTGACTTTGTCCGTGTGCGTCAACGTTCTGATTGGTCAGGTGCGTACGTCAACAAAGTGATTGGTCAAGCTTCACGTGACACGTGGCTATAAACACATTATAAAAACACATATCGATGACAAAATTTATCAAAGGCGCCGCTACCTTCACACAGGGTGTGATTTTTTTTTTGCACTGGCAGATTTGTCTGGAATGTTTTTGGGAAATAACTTACTATTTAGCTGTGGGATATTCCAGATTTGGCTCCTGACATTTATTGGGATAGGGTTTGACATTGAGGAACCCTGACCAACAACAGATCCATTATAATGTTATGCACATGACTCCTCAAAGGCTGTGCATCATGAAAATTATAAACAATCAAGCGCTTTCTTCTATGTGGTTTGGAAGTGTCCGAAGGTTGCTGTGTTCTGTGAGAAGGTTGCTTCCAAACTCTCTCTATTGCTGTCTGTAACTGTACCCCCCTCTCCTTATGTACTGATTCTTAGTATCTTTCCCCATTACATCTTCCTCTTGTTTAGAAATGCATTTATCCATCTAAAATGATTGCCAGTCAGACAATGGGCACTAAGGTTTGTGGATAGTGTTTATTTGGAACTCTCTACAGTCCGTATGAACAGTGCCAGTGGTGGAAAAAGTACTCAATGTCTTTACTTAAGTAAAAGTATCAATACTGCAATATAGAAATACTCTGTTACTGTTTCAAAATGTACATGAGTAAAAGTGCAAAAGTATTGGCATCAAAATATACTTAAAGGACCAAAAGTAAAGGTAGGTCGGCTATTTTCAAATAGCCGAAGCATATAGGGCTGAAGTGGTTAATGTATGTTTTGTAATAATAATCCAAATCAATAAAGTAACTAAAGTTTTCAAATAATTGTAGTGGAGTAAAAGGTACAAAATTTGCCTCTGAGATGTAGTGGAGTAGAAGTAAAAGTGTTGAAAATTGGAAATACTCCACTAAAGTAAACATTAAAACTGAACAGTGCCAAGGAGGCTATATTAATGAATGTATGGATTTCTGCTTAAAAATAGTTGAGTGCATTTTATTAAAGTTTTTCCTTTTTCCTGGTTGTTGGGTTTAAATGTGGGTTCTTTGTCTTTCTTTTCTTTTCCCTACTGTTGCTGTTTTTCTGTTCTACTAACTCTTTGCTCTAGTCACCCAAAACCCATATTATCCACTCAACAAGTGAAAGCATCCCATAGCGGTTGCATTGGGTACAAATTATTATGCACACGTTCACACAAACCTCACTACTTACACTATGTCGCCACCTGCTGGCACTCAATTGTTAATCACTAACCACATTGGCAAAAAGCACGGTAGGGCAGGGTTTCAAGGTTCAAGGTTTTCAGGCCAAGGAGCAAAGACCCCTTAGCTGAGAGAGATGTGAAGCAGGGACCCCCACTACATATTGTATAAAATTGTGTTGTATATTAAAATTCCTCATAGATTTCATATATTGCTTCATAGACTTGTTTGACAGCAGCTATCATGTTGGATTCATGAACACATCCACTGCCAAGGGCTAATCTCAGAATGTACTCACCAGTGCCAAGGTTTTATTGTTGTTTTTTGTTTTTTTTCACGTCGCCATAGGCCCCGTTAAAATCCTTTAGAATGCGCGATGGACTGTTTGTAAACAACGTGCATATGTCCCTGTGTCTACGAGCGCAGACCACGTGTCAAACGGAGCCGCCATGTTTGAGTTCTGACCGTTTATGTTAACATGGGAAATGCGAGGAGAAAAAACTACACAGCCTAAACATGGGTTTTAGTGTGCGCCTTAGAATGGAGGCCGACGGGAAACAAAAAACGGGATCGCACTTCCGGTCAACTTCCGGTGGTGTTACACTGAAAATGGTCCCCCTAGAAAATTGAAAAAAAAAAATCGAAAAAAAGGAAAAAGCACCCGGACCGTAGCACTACGGTCTCTGCGCTTAACAGTTGGATTTAACGGACCGTAGGACTACGTTCTTGGCGGTTAATGTGTTGTTAATGTGTATTTTTAGACATTGATTTAACCACTTAAACCCTCCGTATTTAGTAACTTGACCTTTGGCTCTGTACTTGGTCTGCTAGGTACAGAGTAAAACTATTACTTTATGTCTCCCCTCCTCTCCTCCCCTCTATCTTTTAACTGCTATGATGGGCCTGCACAATTAAGAATTCCACCCACCTTACTTGTAATGTGATGTGACAATAAAGATTGATTCTGATTCTGAGTTAGGCTACTCAGTGAATGACAGTCATGCAGCAAAGTATAAATCAGGCATTAGTATACAGCTAAGGTTGTACTTAGATCCTGTGCTGGAGTTTGGAAGTCTTAGTTTTGACACTAATCGTATTGAGTTAGGCATTATAATCTGGACTGAAGCTATACCCCATTCTTTTGCATTTAACCATTTAGCCCTATATACTGTATGGCAAATAACAAAAATAGCCGATCTGCAAGCTTGTTGTGACACGGCGCATTGTGAGCTTATAGTTTTATTATTTTTGGTATTTTTTAATTATGTTTAACTTTTCTTTTTAAGAATTTAGAAAACATTTTTTAAAGAAAAATGCCCAAATAGCCCAAAATAGGGATGCCAGGGTTATTGTGGCTAAATTGATCAATAATCGTTCATCAAGTTAATTCTGAGTGACGTGGCAGTTCCATTAGGTTTGTGTGTGTCAGAAGTCAGAACAGAGTTAAACCTGATCCTTATCAACATCAAACTCATTATTTCTCCTACCAGAAGGGGAAAAACTAATCAAATATGGACCAATACAGCTACATAACAAGGTCCCCTCTTTTTCCCCTCTGCACAAAATAGCAAATGTTTCCCCAAATTAGGGATGGTAGACTTTACGTGGATAAGCACTACAATAGGACACAGTATCAAATCTGTAAAGAAGGTATTATTGGAAATGTTAAATTACTAGAAGTTCGGGCCGCTACGCGGCCCGAACGTCTAGCGTGACGCGTCGTTCACTTTGCAGTGCCACCTTACAGGCACCTCACAGTGTGAGAGAGAGTTTTGTGCTCTCCTAAATCCACGGCAGGCTTTGAAAGTACCCACTTCAGAAAGAGGTGACGTGCATCACCTCTCCAATGACCAAAACCCACTATGGAAGCCGTCGAACTGGTGCGATCTGACGGCATCCTAGAATTTATAGGTAGGATGTGATGTGATGTCATGTGATGTCATGCTGTCGTGAGATTACGTCACACTGGCGTTGTCATCGTGATGTCAGATTACGTCACACTGGCGTCGCATACATACTGACAACCGACATGGCGCAGGATTCAAATTGTATATATATACTAGAAGTTCGGGCCGCGAACGTCTAGCGTGACGCGTCGTTCACTTTGCAGTGCCACCTTACAGGCACCTCACAGTGTGAGAGAGAGTTTTGTGCTCTCCTAAATCCACGGCAGGCTTTGAAAGTACCCACTTCAGAAAGAGGTGACGTGCATCACCTCTCCAATGACCAAAACCCACTATGGAAGCCGTCGAACTGGTGCGATCTGACGGCATCCTAGAATTTATAGGTAGGATGTGATGTCATGTGATGTCATGCTGTCGTGAGATTACGTCACACCGTCACACTGGCGTCGCATACGGACAACCGACATGGCGCAGGATTCAAATTGTATATATATAGATAGTTTTTTTCATGTTGACAATGACTACCAATTGTGGCGTAAAGGGCAATGCATGCTTAATGATTCATATACATACAGTATGTGCCCAAAGGCAGAAGGTTAATGACACTTAATGAGGTCACATTAAAAACATAAGTGTAGACCATCACAAAGAACCACAAAAAACGCCAGTTATGAATTTCTATAGGTCATTAATTTATTCAGTCAGGGCTGAAAATAAATACAAAACATTTCCCGGAACACTGTGACAACAAAGACCTGCTTCAGTCAATTACTGGTTACCTGGATTCCATTTCATTGTATTATCACAGCTTCAGCTGTGCTTTTTAAATCTTCAACTAGACGTGTAAAATAAGTTAAGTCTAGCGTACCTGTTTCACCTAATAAAACTTTAAATAGGACTGCAGTGTCAATTTCATACCCTATATCCATGTTTAGAGCACATTAAGGTGGAGTTTCAGTGCTTCTCAATTTTTTGGTGGGATAAAACAGTGGTTCTCAACCTGTGGGTCAGGACCCCCATTGGGGTCCCCACATGATTGTTTGGGGGGGTCCCAAGATGACAGTGTAATGACAATTTAAGGAGAAAAAAAAACACCATTACAGCATCAAAAGTAATCATCAAACAATACTATAAAAACTGGTCAAACATTGACCAAATTGTCAATTAATATATGAAAGAGGCAAACATTTTGAAAATAGCCGATCTACAAGCTCACAGCTTGTAGATCTGCCATTTTCACAATATTTATCTGTGGAACCGAGTCCAACAAAATGTAATGCCTCAACTGCTACAATTCCAAGTGCTTGTCAGGGTGGGGGGTACCCAGTTCAAATATGATTATTTTGGGGGGTCACAGCCTTAAAAGGTTGAGAACCACTGGGATATAAAACCAACTGTAGAATGGGCCCTGAGATTACAATGAACAAGCACTTAGTTTGTTTAGCCTAATTTATACTTCCCAATATCCTTAACGTCCACCTCTGACATAAAGACTGAGATTAAACTCGCTACCGCTTCAGTGTTCATAAATTAAAGTTTTTCTATCACTGACAAATGAATCCACACATTGCGCATATGGCAGAGCAATAACTAGATATACTTTTCAGTGGCACGTTCAGAAAACAAACCCTAAATATGAAAATAATTTAATTAGCCTGATTAAAACAATAAACCTTTTTTTTTAAGGCCAACTTCTGCAAATATTGGGGGCAGCGCTGACATCAGATCAGTGCCTCTAGGGCATCTCTATGGCAACTACACAGACATATGGCTAGCTACAGTAGCTCTATTAATTGAATAGCATTACAACAGAATCGCTTAACTACTAGATCAATAGCAAAATAAGCAGACACAGTGCTAACGAAACTGAACCGAACTACAAAGTAGAAATGTGAGATCAGATGGGATGCGTTAGTCCTAAACGTATGCACACACACAAATAAATGTGCTCAACCATTCAACTTGTCAAACCAGTTACACATTCGTTTAACTAGGGAAACCATACGTATTTGAGATTGAATTAGTTACTATGACCACAATGAGTTAGTTTGGTTAGTCGAGACACAGTCGTTTAAAGAAAACCAATTTGTCAACTGTGTTTAGAATAGTGTGTGTGTTATTGCAGAAGGCACAGGAGCTCTTTTATAGAACAATCCCATCTCTCGTGGGAGGAATAGACATTCTAACGACTACAAATATGCCCAGCACAAAGGACCTAGTGTACATACTCCCTGCTGCACGGCCCACTATTTATATATGTATACTATATACTCTATGTACGCACACACGATGTAAGAGAACATTCGAAGACCTCAGTATAGAAGTAGATAATGCAGAAAGGAAATTGAGAAATAGAAGGAGGCAAGTGTGTTTGAAGAGAGGGCAGTCATCGGCTATTTAGACTGGAGGGTGTGGATCCAAGAATTAACGCCGTAGGTAGCTATATGTATGGGACTCCCTAAAAAACGCGTTTCACATGGGGCGGTGCCTTAAACCCTGCGTCACGTAGTGTTGAACGCCTGATGTGTGTTCTCTTGGCATGCATTGGGTCGTTGTCTTGTCACCTTGTCAACGTTGCTGTACGGCAGAAACCTTGTATAATACATAATTCTACTTTTCATGCTTTTTCGTAAATGAATGCCATACTTCGTTACAATACAGTGTCAGACACAAGTAGCTCAAGTTAAATGTGTCTGTGTGTCTGTGGGAGCTTGTGAGTAAATAATAACGGGTCCATTGGAACACAGGTTATTTTTTTCCATTTCCTGAAAAGTAACGGTTTTGGACATACAAGGTTTCCACCCAACAGTGATGATAAGCTAGCAAACCCATAACCTAAAATGTTGTTCATTAAAGGAGCACGGAACCCATTTTCAACCTTCTCTTCATATAACTGGTCTTCACTAATGCTCATTATAAGATGGTCCCCTTTCTGTCTACTCGCTGTGTCTTAGGCCGTGGACAGTTTAGAAACCTGATACCCAATGACATCATTGGTAGGCGGTTTTGTTCATTTCAAACAAGATTTCAAACTATTTAACTTTTTATTGATGCAAGAACAATGGATAGTATTTCAGCATGCTAACTTTCCAGCAAGACAAAATGGTATAGTTTCTATTAGCTTGGAATCCCCATCGATGATGTCATTGGTAGGTAGTGCTCCTTTAACCAAATCACAAACAGAAAAAGAGTCTGTTTTCAGTTTAAAGACCATTATAGTCTTTAAACTGAATCATACAGTGACGATAGTCAATAAACGGCCCACCTCCACTCACCCCATCTCTGTGATCGCCTCAGACACACCCAGGCCCTGTTTCACTAGGACATATATCGATGATATGGTGGCAAAAACCCATTTCTCTAATGACATCACAGCATGACTCAACGTGTGACCATCGCACCAGGCTCAAGCCCGCCTCGGTCAGTGCGCCTGTCTTGTTCAGAAGCGTGCATTGCTACGTCCTGCAAAACGATACCTGTCTGAGTGAATCACTTGGTTTTTAGTGAGTCCCACCCATGTACAATATGTGTGTGTGTGTGTGTGTGTGTGTGTGTGTGTGTGTGTGTGTGTGTGTGTGTGTGTGTATTCGTTGCGTCATCCACACTTAAGTTACAAGGATGTTGGTGGCAGTTGACATGCGTGTTTAAGCTTGCAAGCTACAGGTCCCAGTCATCGCGCTCTATGCATCGATGAGATAAAGAGCATGTTCATTCAGTCATAAACCGGGAATAGATTTGGCATGTTAGTTTGAGATGATCGCTTCAGTCATGCAACTAGGGCAGGGCAATATATCAACGTTATATCAATATCGTTGATCTGAGACTATAGTTTATCTGCAGTGGTTTTGAATATCTTAATATGGCAAAAGTTTAGTTTTTTCCCCTTGTTTTAAAGGCTGTAATTGTGATGTAAATGTCTGGACTCACCTGACTATTCTAACAGTTCCATAATCAATCTTTATCCAGTTAGTTGTTATACCCGCTTAGTTGTTTTATGGGCATTCCTGATGATTTATGAAAATCGCATTGTATAGATACAGTATTTTGTGGAAAGCACCAATAGTCATCACAATATCGATAGTGAGTAATTTGGTCAAAAATATTGTGATATTTGTTTTTGTCCATATCGCCTCCAGCCCGACATCCAACCCTGTCTTACATGACTAGTATGAGGATATGCAGTTGGCAAGGATATTGTGTATCTGTGTGTATTCTACATGGCAGAACAGATTAGACATTGATACTGGCAAATATGAGTCACCGTGTGTGCGCACGCGTGTGTTCAGTCGTCCATTGCTATGTCGCGGAACAGGTAGGACATGGACTCTCCATTGTGGATCCGTCGAATGGCCTCAGACAGGATCATACTGATGTCAACCGTCTTGATCTTTGGACATTGAAGCTTCTGCAGCTCATGTGGGATGGTGTTGGTCACAATCACCTGAGTGAGTGAGTGAGTGAGTGAGTGAGTGTGAGAGAGAGAGAGAGAGAGATAGCATTAACTGTAGTGCAGTGATTCAAACATTTTCATGTCAAGGACCCACACATTAATGTACTTGGCCGCAGTCCCAGATATTGTGCCAGGAAACCCCATACAAGATTTTAACAGCAATTTATGTCGGGTTAAAGTGGTTAAACTGATTTTGCTATACTAACAAATTTAGCTGTGGATCACCTGGAATCCCCCTACCCTAAAGGACCCCACTTTGAGAACCACTGGTGTAGAACACATGATAAACGAAGATCAGCGACGGGAGAGGGGGTAAAAGCGTACACGCACAAACACACACACACCCTCCCTACCTCATCGATGGCAGACTCCTCTATGAACTTGGGGGCATCTAAGGAGAGGATGCCGTGCGTCGCCATAACGAAGATCTTGTACGCTCCCCTCTCCTTCAGCGTCTCTGCCGCTGCCACGAAACTGTCGACATCATCGATGATGTCATCCTGTCAGAGGAAATAAAAACTGCTTTGTTATCGTTCTTAAAGGCCTACAGCAGCTCTTACTGGAACAAACAGGTATACAGCATAGTGGCTGTACCTTGTTTTCGTCTACAGTGGATGAGGAGACCACGTCTATTTTTTATATTTTATTGATTGTTCCTTTCAGATCAGTTGCATTCATAATCAGCCTTATGTCAGTTTCTGGATTATGGAGTCTAGTCTACCTCAGCCAGCAATATGATACAGTATATTCAAACACAGGCTGCTGATATTTAAAGTACCGGCACCTTTTTCTTCCACATGAAGCGCTGCCCATGAAACTATATTTTGTTCATGCTGTATGAGCAACTAGTTATGGTTAACGACTGTGCTGACCCATCAGTGTACAGTACATTTTAATCTTGATCATTAGGTTTTAGCAAATTACTATAATGCATGACAATCTGCTTCTCTCCCTCTAGTTATTTGGGTCGGTTAATTACAAAATAATTGGGAACAGAATTCCCAGGACAACGCTTATTCATCAGGAACATTTATGATCGGCAGTCTGAGTCCACTCCACAGGCCTATATCTTTATTGCGAAAAAATATTGCTGAGGTCAAAATAGTGTCCTCATGCTTCACTGACTCCAGGAAAGAAAATAAATCAAAGCTTTTACATAATATTTACAAGCCCAACTAATTATATTCACTGCTTCACTCGGATACATAAATCCATATATGGCGATTTTTGCCTCTGCCAGCAGGGAGGGCAAAGGAAATATCTGAACATATATGTTTTTATATATGCACCTGCATATAGTATGTCTCTACAGATATGTACATATATATCCATATATGTGGACATATATAAGCTATATATGAGACATATATTTCCTATACTGTATACGCACATATATGAATCTGAATAGGCATATGTGGCAGCATATATTCTGCATATACTTGCCATATATATATATTGGCCAAAAAGCATTATAATTAAAAAAGAATCGTCCGGCCGTTGCCCCCTGTAAGAATCGCCACTGCGTGAAATGCATGGCTCATGCTGCCGGTGGACATTGAAACATTGAATAACATGGATGCATGTTCGCTCCCACAGACTGGACTGCTTACAGTGAACATTGGACTACAGCTACAGTACTTGCTTCTGGAATGCCTCTAAGGTAAACCAGGGCAATAACAGCTGATAAAAAGGTGGTTCTGGAATGTCGGTAAGATAAACCAGGGCAATGACAGCTGATAAAAAGAAAAAAGCAAGTTTTTGGCAAGCAGTTAGTCTATAACTAGAAGTGGTATAACCTGACATAAGGGGAAATTAAGATTTGGGGAAGTCTATTTTTGAAATATAACTGTGAGCAGCAGTATATATGTGCTGTCACAGCAAAAAAAAAGCTCAAGTTTCTATACTGGCTGGAGGCAGCACTATTCAGGGAATTTTCTCCTTGATTCTTTTTTGGTCAACACTGGGAAACTAAGCCTGGAGGGATCTCAGCCAACATTCATGTAACAGAAAATATGTGCAATATGTGTAAAACAAGTCTAATAGCCCCACTAGCAGGCCTCTATGAATGGCAAGGGACAGTTAAAAAAAATAACAAGCAGTTCAAACATTATAAAATGTCTATCACTGGCCTCTGAGGGAAAGGAGTGGGGTGAATCTACACTAACAGAAGCCCTAAACGCCCCAATGACCAAACTATCGACAATGCCATCCCTTGAGCCTTAGCACTAGGGTGGGGGTAAAATGTGGTATGATCTGATAGCAAGTAAAGAGGTGGAAGGAAGGAAGGAAGGAAGGAAGGCAAGACCATCTGTAAGCCTCATTTAACTTTGTTGAGCACCGGTGTCACGCGACCAAAAAACGCCACGTAACCAAGTATAAATGAAGCACTAGAGCCCCACTGCTGGTGGGGGAAGTATAGTGTACACATGAATGGGTGCAGGTTTTGACCTAAAAAGAGCAAGCAGTGTCCATGTAGCCATTACACACACATAAAAGGTGTAGATGTGTTGTATCTTACCACTATAATGGCGATGCGTCCTCCCACATCTCCCACCACAGTTATGGGTGGCTTCTCTTTAGGAATCAATACTAGACCACACGGAGAGAAGATTTGGAGATGTAAATGTAATGTGAATTTTTCATTTTTTTAGAACTGGACCTATCACCATGTGATCAACAGAGCCAGGAGGTTGAATACTCCACTGTCAAATATGCTCATGTTTAGTCATTTTCTGACATTTAAAGTGTTGATTGATTCAAAACGTGTTAATTATAGGCCATACCGGCTGAGAAAACACACTTTTTCTGTCCCATTCTTAACAGCTGCTTTGCAGTTTGATCATAGAATACCCAGAATTCACTGGGAAGGCTTTGGTTCTCAAGGTCATTATCCCTATTGGTAGAGGGAAGATTGGCTGTATCTTTTCAGGTTCGCTTGACAATCTGTGGTGCTTTCGCTTTGCCGTTTTTGTGGTACGGTGTTGACATCCTTAGCACCATGTACTCCTGCTGATAAAGACAAAACAGTGGAGTATTCATTTGATTGTCGCGTTTCCAAGGCCCCCGTTTGCCCTGCATAGCAGAGAGAATGTCTGACAGTACTGTGACACTGACTGTCACAATACTGAGCTGTTGACATTCTCTATCACGTCACCACCACTAGGTGGCAGTATCATCACTACAAACACAAAAGACTGATGGGTTGATCAATTGTGTATCAATATAAGTTTTTCTTTTTTATGTACGGCACATATTTCTATAGTATAAGGACACGTAATGATTATGAACTGTATCTTCATGTGTATTACATGGTATCTCCATGCTGGGGTGAATGGCTCCAGTGGTTTTGACAGTGGGAGGTGAGTGCCGTCCGTCCACCATGTCAGACTCTGCGTCTTGTGCTTCTCCGTGGATCACTGCTATGCCCAGACGCAGACGTTCTGCAAACGACTGGGCCCTTCAAATGCACGTGAGCACACACACACACAAATACAAAAATACACTAATTAAATGTGTACAAGCACTGTAAAATCCTAAGTGTTCATTACCGGGTCCATCTGGATCCATTCATACACTCTCTCTTACATTAAAAGAGGATTTTACTGTGAGAAGGGAGAGAACCATGTTTGCCTTGTTCACGTTTTGTGAGTAGAGGATGCGAGTAGAAATACAGAGTGGCTGTAAAGTGACAGTTACAGTTTTATGAAAAAGAGGCCTCTACCTTTTGGCTGAGGCTGGAGATTTGGCCACGATCACTGCATTCCTATAGTCAGGAATCTGTAGGGTTACAGTAGGCATGCAAACTGGTTAGGGGTAAAAAATATTTTTAAAAATAAAGAGAGAGAAAGGAGAGGAAAAACAGACAGTGCCACTAGGGGGGTTCAGGGGTATCCATCAATCAATGAATTATCAGTGTGTGTGTGTGTGTGTGTGTGTGTGTGTGTGTGTGTGTGTGTGTGTGTGTGTGTGTGTGTGTGTGTGTGTGTGTGTCTACCTCCTCTTGTATGTACTGCAGCAGGAAGGGGGAGGCTCTCAGGTTGTCTACTGGGATATTGAAGAAGCCCTGAATCTCCTTCTGATGGAGGTCCATGGTGATTAAATGAGTCAGACCTAGAGTACACACACAATGACACACAGGTTTACATGTGCTATGTATTCATTCATTAAAAAGCTGACATAATGTTGGTCACGTTAGGGTTGTCAAACATTTTATGTCACGGTCCCGAAACCTGACATGTATTTGGCCGCGGATCCCCATTACAAATGATTTTGAGCCAGGGACCCCCATAAGAGAAGACATTATTTTGTTAGGTTTAGTACAAAATGTTATAACTGTCCAATGTCCAAGGGTGGGGAGATAACAGTGGAGAGAGTGTGAAACCTATGATCTGAATAGACGTTCTCATCTCTAGCCGGTGAAATGTTAGTGAAATGAAACTGTTTATCATTTTGCTAGGGACCCCCTGGAACCCTCTCAAGCGGTCCTCCGACCTCACTTTGAGAACCACTGACAAAAAATAAATAAAATGCTCTCACGTGCCCTCAATGAACTTGGTATACCTGTATATGTAACACTCGTTGCACCTAATCAAGAATTGATTGATCTTGCTGTTCATTTTAAACATTGCTTAACAAATGAATGATCAAAACCTTGACCTGCAATTCATTTTGATTGTCTGCCATGATGGATTGGCCAGTGGAAATAAAAAGCAAATATGTTACTCTCTTAAGCCTAATCACTAGCGTTACTTTTTTATTCCCCTTTGAGAGAAAACTGTTATGGACTTATTAAAAGTAGCTCTTTCAGTTAAAGAAGAAATATGTTAAACAGTGTAGGGTGAGTGAAGGCTGATCTAAGCAGTCATACCTGGCCTTAGTCAACTAACTAGACTCTGAGCTGGGTGTGACAGCACATCTGCTGAGTATCGAGCCAATCAAAGCACACAGGATAAATCAGCCATCCATATGCACATAAAAGAGAGAGCGCCTCTGTCGAGACAGATTTTTATGTTATGCTTTAACACATTATTCCCAAGTGGCTCCGCTGTCTACATAATGATTAGGCATGGCAAGCAGTTACTTGGAAATAAAAAATAACTTTGATCCAGATTCCTGCTGTTGTCTGTCTTCTGCTACTGATGCCTTTTGCTAACAGTCTAGACTAGAGTCTAGTTAATTGAGTCTATTTTTTGTTATCTCATTATAGTCTTTGTTGAATCGGTACCGCCATGAAGGTATTTTTCATTTCACTAAGTCTTTAAAATTAAATATGAGATTAAAGTAGTCAAGCAACAGCATTACAATTAATCCAGGTTTATAGCGAAAACTAAAACTAAGATTAAAAGGATAGTTTAAATGTAAACCTGATTATTTTAAACTAGGTTTAAAGTTTTGTGCAACTGGATGAATTGATAAACCTTGATTTAATTCAGGTTAAAGCTTAATCCTTGTGGGTGCAACCCACCCTACATCTGGATCTCATTAGAACTACTACAATATAGCACCACACACACAGTCTCACCAGCTTTGCACATCATGGAGGCAATGAGCTTGGACACGATGGAGCCTCTCTTCCTCATCTTACACTGCTTGCTGTAGGGGAAGTAAGGGAGGACCCCCGTGATGCTCCGAGCACATGATGTCCTGCACGCATACACCAGGATTAACATCTCCATTATGGTTGTGTTCACATCCCTGGTAGAGGAGAGGAGAGGTATTATGAGTTAGTTATGTTTGTGTGTTTAAGGATAACCTTGTGTTTAACTTTGTGTGAGTGAGTGAGTGTGTGTGTGTGTGTGTGAGTTATTTCATACTTGGACACAGTCTGGATGACAAAGACATCTTTGCCTCGTACCGACTCCTGGACCTGCACCCGCGTTTCTATGGCAACAAAGAGGATGTGAGAAACACAGGGCAGCACACAATTCCTCACACATGGATGCACGGCCATGCACACGCACTCGCCCGACACACACACACACACACACACACACACACACACACACACACACACACACACACACACACACACACACACACACACACACACACACACACACACACACACACACACACACACACACACACACACACACACACATCCCAGGACAATGCCTGTCAGCCTCATTATCATCTAAACCTATGCCTCACATGCAAACACACACACACTTGCATGTAAGCACGCATGCACACACACACACGCCCTGCAGAAGCAAACATTCCAACAATGTGCTTCCCACATAAAAGAGTGATTAGAAAACGAAATGCTTCCCAGCCACAACCGAACAGAGCATCACGAGTATCTATTGAACACAAATATTATTGTGCACCTGGCTGTCTACCGTTTCCACCCAGCTGGACATTGAATACACTTGTGGGACACCCCTGCTTTTTCTCTTGTTTTAGTCTCAACCTCCTTGATTTCTACCAGTTAGTCCAATAATGAATACCAAAGAAGGGGAGAACATTGATCAAACTGAAATACAGAGGGGTCTAAGGTCCTCTTACCTCTGTTATCTTCCTGGTACACCTGTACCTTTCCAAGCTCAACCCCTAACCGCCTGAGAGAGAGACAGATATAACAACAGGGGGGTAAAAGGGGGGAAAAGGGGGGAAAAAACATGACATGAGATAAAAAGATTAATGCAGTGTCTCCTCTGAAATGAACACACATTATCCAAAAACCAAAGGTCCTTATGGATTTGTAATTATTGTGACAGCAAGGAAATGGAGAATGAGTTCCACTTTTTGTTTTATTGTCCTTTATATCATGAGTTGCGACCAAAAATATTCAATATGTGTCAAAACTTGTGTGGTAAAGTGAAGCAGATAGATGTAAATGTTTCTTTTTATCACTATTCGCATTTGCTGATTAAGCTTGGGATAAACAAACATATGATGTGATACATATGATATTTGAAAATACTGCTAATTTGGCAGCTTTCAGTTATTGAGAACAGAGTAACATTGTATAATTATGTTTTTTTCACATGTGTCTTACTGTAATTATTTATATACTATATTATAATATTATATTATTATATACTTATAATCCTGTATAATGCCACAAAATGCTTGCTCAGGGTGGGACAATGTCGGGTCCTGAGTGTCTTGAGAACACCAAAATAAAAATGTATTAATCAAGTAAGTAATTCATTCATTCCCAGCCTTCAGAAATGTACTGTATCTCTTCCTGCCTGAGAGCAAGGCCAAATACCGTCTTTCTTCCTGTAAACATTTGCAGACTGTAAACGTCTTAGTGGAGCATGGGGACATTTCACAAAGCTGTGACCTCCGGTTATCTAGGCAGTTTTCGACATCCTCTGTAAAGTAAAACAAACTAGTGTAATGGTCCCCGCTACCCTGCTGCTACTCACTCAGCGATCCTCTTGCCCAGCTCACGGCTGGCAGGGTGTGAGTTGGCGGTGAAGATGACCAGGCTTTCCTTGATGTGGTTCATGTCTTTGGGATCTCGGCCGCTGCTCTCCTCGCACTCAGGCAGTGGATCCCTGGGCACCCACGCTGCACTGAGCCCTTCCTGTGGTGAAGCACAGCCAGTGTCAATAGATCAGATGTTCAGCCTCAAAGCCGAATAAATGTTGGCACTTTGTAAAGGGCAGATCGTAATGGTGTGTGTGTTTATACACACACACACACACACACACACACACACACACACACACACACACACACACACACACACACACACACACGCACACACACACACGCACGCACACACACACACACGCACAGTAAGCAGTAAGCAATTACATACATTATTTTTCTTTTTTACTACTAGTACTGACCATTGGTAGTTGGCTGCTTAATGATGATCACTGAAGGTCATACTGTAGTTTAATGACATTTTATCATGTAACTTAAAGGGCAACATAACCAACATTATCAGCTTATCGTTGTATTGTGAGAATGGAGGACAATCTAACTTCCCAAATCCCAATGTGTTGTGTTTAGACACTCTCTGTACTGGGATATCACCACCAGCACAGCCTTACAACACATTTTAATGAGTTTTATGTACTGTAGCAAGCTTTCACTGTAGGATGTATTGGGAAGTGTTACAGTACTTTGGATTTACATGAAATAGTAATAATGTTGCCCTTTAAGACCTTGGGTGAGAAAGTGTTATCATCACTGTTCCAGACAGGAACTTTTGTTTTAGTTTTTTAAACAAAACAATGCTCGACCTCTCCAGTTATAGACTTTATTCCCCACAGTGGACGCTGTGGTAGATGGCATCATGGTACGGTAAATACCAATGGTGATGGCCTTTTCAAGCCTGCTTGAAATCACTGCCTGCCAGAGTTCGCTAGCCTGGTAAACCACCTGGTCACGGAATTCAATTTCATAAAATGAAATGCGATTTCCGCCACCGGGGTATGGTTTACCAGGCTATAAAATAAAATATCACAATATTCTTGTCCAAATACAAATAGGCTATATCATTATCGATACTGTGTGGATGAGTATTGGTGCTTTCCAAAATATTCACGAAATGAGATCTTATAAATAATCATAAGTAATGCCATATACTAACTAGGGCTGTCCCCTTAAAGTCAATTCATTGATTGGTATGATCTTAATTGTCCAAGACTTTATTAGTTGATTAGTTGTTTTTATACTTTTCCCATGCACATTAACTCTAGACATCCTGTACATAACCCTTCATTTCTACCAGTCTATATACAATGAAGGGAAGCATTTGGGGGCAAATGTGCATTAGTGGGCGTGTCTGTGTCAGTGACAGACAGCAACAGTTTGTGAGTGTGTGTCTGTGTGACCTAAGCCAAATTCCAATACCGAAAATCTCGGCCACTCGCTCACTCCCACTCGGTCACTCCGACTTCGAACCGGAAGTAGTCGCGGTCCAATTGTTCATGTGCTTCTTGGAGGAGGCGAGTGGAGTCGAGTGGAGTCGGCGAGGAGGCTCTCCACTTCCGCATTGAGCGAGTGTACATCAAGTGTATGCTCGACCACTCTCAACAGCTCCTCCGCGGCAGACTTCCGCATCACGTGTACACTTTTTTTTGTTTTTTTCCCCTTCTCCCGTGACACATACATGGTCCTCCTCCTCCACATGTGCCGAAAACACCGGCCGCACCCCCCCCCCCCTCGCCGCTGCCGCTCACTCGTTGCGCATCTCACACACACACACACACACACACACACACACACACACACACACACACACACACACACACACACACACACACACACACACACAGTGTAAAGTAACTGAAAAGACCGCAACAAGCCACTGGCTTTATTGCGTTGTTGAATGATATAAAGCATAATACAATTATACATTGTAATATATTGTGCACACTTTCTGTCTCAAAAGCTGTTTCTATTCGTGCATGCCTCAATGCAGTACACGGACAACTATAAATGACTGAGACAAAGATTATGTTAACATTTTTAACTTCTGGGACGAAGAAAAAGAAAAGAAAACGGGAGGTGCGCGAACAGCGCGATGGAGAAGAAGGACCCGCCGATATTTAATATTGTTTGTTGGTGAAACAATCTCGACTGATACACATGAAAGAAGACCCTTCACAGCTAAATAGAGAATCTTACATTTTAAGAATCGGTTCAGAATTGAATGAGTACGACTATAGTTAAATGTGAACCGGTTTCTGCTATAAATATGCATCCACCGTTCTGCGCGCCCCTTGGCTGCGACGTTTCATTTTTGCCACGCATCTACACTTCATGGAGTACATTTTTGTACTGGGGTTCTGGGGACTGTACGAGCAATAAGAGGGACAGGTCAGGATTAAATCAATAAATGTAAGTTTGCTCATCCTGGCGCTCACTATTTCAGGAATAAATGGCTTTGCACAATAATGTAACTATAAAGAGAACGATGTGGCCATCCATCCACATTGATGAATTGTCTATTCTTATATTCTGTATTATTCTATACCTGCATATTATTCTATGCATAGTATATTTTCATCCACGCCTCTGCTGCTCTGGTCCAACTGTGTGAGGCGTCATAAGTGATCGCGGAATTTGCCGTCTCTTTGAAATGACGCGCTGAGTGTAGTCCGATCCTTTGAGGGCAACCGCTCGACCACTCGTCCTCTCAAATAATCCTCGGCTCCTCGCAGGGGCGGGGCTTAGGCGCGAGTGGAGGAAGCGAGGAGAGTGAGCGAGTGACCGAGTTTTGGGGAATGGAATTCAGCTTGAGAGACAGACAGTTTGTGGGTGTGTCTATAACATGTGACTGTGTCACTGAGAGACAATGTGGCTGTAACATGTGACAGACAGTTTGTTGGTGTGTGAGAGACAGACAGGCACGAAGGCTGAAGTTAACCATAAGCACATGAATATACAGTAAGTAATTCAGAAGTCTTCAACAGTCCAACTCTCATAATATTAACATCTTCTACTTTCAAATGGCCGAAAGAGCTATAGTGGTTAATGTATGTTTTGTAATAATAATCTAAATCTACAAAGTAACTAGTAACTGAAGTCTTCAAATAGTTGTAGTGGAGTAAAAGCTACAATATTTACCTCTGAGATGTAAGTGGAGTAGAAATAAAAGTACTGAAAAAGTACTTGGAGATACTCCAGTAAAGTAAAAAATACCTCAAAATTGTACTTATAAGTACAGTACTTGAGTAAATGTACTTAGTTACTTTACACCACTTAATATAGTAATGCCGTTATGACATTTACTATAATCCATGTGAGGATAAAACGTGTCATGGAAGGTGGATTGCAGATGAGCAAAAATATTGTGATATTTTATTTTGTATTTTAAATGTAGAAAAACGAGCACATTACCATGTCCATGTTATTCTTCATACACGATCCAACGGATGCTACTAGCGTTAGCTTGCAGAAGTAATGGGACTGAGACTCCCTCTTTCTTGGGTGTTTCGCCCAGGTGGGCGTGGTTATATGCCTAAACCTAACCCAGTGGTTGTCAACCAGTGGTCCGGGGACCACCAGTTGTCCTTGGGGGGGTGCCAGGGGGTCCCCAGTGAAATGTGTTAACATAGCTTTGGCTATTCAAAAATAGCAGATATACAAGCTCATAGCGCGGCACTCGAGCTTGTAGATCTGCTATTTTAGAAAAATCTTTAAATTGTGTGCATATCTTTGACTATATATATATTAAAGCGAACATTTTAACTGAAATCTTTGCTTCTGGGGGTCCCTGGCACAAAACATTTTCAGATGGTGGTCGGCGGCCAAATGTATATCAATTTAGGGGTCCTTCACCCTTGCCAGGAAAAAGGTTGAAAACCACTGACCTAACCCCATAAAAACTATGCCTCAAAACCACGCCCATCTGGTCGAAACACCAAAGAAAGAGGCTCTCTCCCCAGAAGTAACATAACCCTAAACCCCCCGATTTGGACTTCGTCGTATGACTGTGTAGCTCGCGCGGAAAATCGCAGATCTACAAGCTCAAAATGCGTCACTGGAGTGACGCGTTGCGAGCTTGTAGATTTCCTGCGAGCGACACCATCATCGTAGCGCGTAACATTACACGATCATGTGTTATTACCAGAGGAGAGGAGGATGTTTTTATTCATATTTTAGTGCATCATATATATATTTTACATAAATTCACTCACCAGTTTGCGTTCGTCGTCCGGCTTCAACCTGCAACCGGTGTTATTATAATTATTATTATTGTTATTATATAATCGCAGCCTCCAGCACGCAGCCCACCTCAACCTGTTCCCTGAATCCCCTCTGTCTGAGCCTGCTGCCAGTGTTGCCAGATTGTGCGAGAGAAACAAGCAACCGGGTCTATGAAAAGAAGCCCAAAAGAAGCCATATGAGTGCTCTAGCCTCTAGCCATCTACAAGCTTACAAGCGTTGTGAGCTTGATTGAAGATCTGCTATTGTAGATCTTCTATTTTCAAAGAAGGATCTTTAAAAAAAAAGTGAATATTTAGGAATATCTTAAAATACCCAAAATCTTGTAGCCTATGGGGGTCCACTCCCTGGCCCCCAGCTTTTTAAACAAGCTTGGTGCTTTATGAGGCTTCCAGTTTAGTAGACCTTGTATTGTGAATTTGTACTTCCATGTACTGTTGTTCTCATGTCTTACTAAATAAAGTACATTAATCAATCGCAATGGCACAAAATATTTGCAGAAGGTTGGGTCGACTACAAATATACATATCATTTTATTCCTAAACATGCAAATGTTTGAGAACCACTGGTTAAACAACATTAGGAAGCAACACCAAATAAGCAACTACACTTTAGAAACAACATACAAGCCCAACCCGCAACGCAACTACCAATATTTAAAAGCAACTTTACAGAAAAACAAGCCCAATGTTGCTTATAATAAGCCGACATGGCAACCCTGCCTTCTGCAGCTAGCGTAAACATTATTATGACTGACGTTCACCTCGGCCAATCAGAGGGCAAAGGATGAGTAACGTACAGAAAGGGGAGGATCTTATGCTACATAGCGCGCGCGCGTGTGTGTGTTTGCGTGCGTGTGTGTCATATCAAAAGTAGGCTACTCACATTTTTTACTTATACTTAAGTAAAAGAATCAATACTGCAATGTGGAAATACTCTGTTACGAGTAAAAGTAAATACTGAACATTGAAAATACTCCAGTAAAGTAAAAATTCTCAAAACTTAGGCTATATGTACTTAGTTACTTTCCACCACTGCCTCTTAGTAATTATTAGTTCATTTAAAAAAAAAATCTTAACACTGATACAACTTGGATGCAAGTATTACCTCAAAATATCCTCAGATAAAATGTATGAAATGATAATAGTTACTAAATAAAATATATAAAAGTGTATGTCCTGTAATCAGCCACACGAGGGCAGTGTTGCCATAGTGTCAAGAGCACCGGCGTGTGGGTGTGTGGGTTCTCAAGCTGAGTATTCACAGAATATCATAAATATAAATATTTAAGATTGTTTAAATACTATATACATTTATATACTTAATTACTTATTTGGGGTTAAATGTCTAGATGTAGACATATTTAAATGTTTAGACATGTATTGTATCTAAAAGTGCAACTGGAAAAACCTTCAACCCAGCAACACAGGTTTACAGAAGTAAAAAGTGTGTGAAATTCGTTTTCGTGCAAGTTCTAACATAATTTGTTATTTCCATATTTCCAACATCACAGGGAGGAACCAGTAGAAGTACAAGGGCAGAATGATGATGTTTCTGGGGTCCTGGAGGTAAGATCAGTGACAGAAGTACTCACATATTTTACTTAAGTAAAAGTATCTGTTACGTAGATATACTCTGCTACAAGTAGTCCCGTATTCAAAATTTAGCCTACTTAAGTAAAAGTACAAAAATATCGGTATTAAAATATACTAAAAGTACCAAAAGTAAATGTACTCATTGTGCAGAATGTCCCATTTCACAAGTTCAAAATGTATAAAAACATCTTTTGAAAATAGCCGATCTACAAGGTCACAATGCATATTTTCAAATTACCACTGGATAAGATAAGATAAGATTAACGGTAAGAATAACTCACAGGAGGAATGATTGGATTTATGCATATGTCCAGTGTGAGACTCTAGATATATTAATTATATTTTAATTTCTTCGTATCTCTCTACTTTTACCAGTTCCTATCCCTGCTGAATTTACCACACAGGGATCTATAATGGTCTATCATTTATGTTTCTAAACATGCTTGTTGATATCTTCTTTCTCTTCTTGTTCTCTCTCATCTTCATCTTCCTCTCCTCCCTGTACTCCTTCACTCAAACCTGGAATGTGGCCCTCCTCTGATACCTCCCCCTGTTCTGTTTGTTTTGCCTTGAACTGTGTGTGTGTGTGTGTGTGTGTGTGTGTGTGTGTGTGTGTGTGTGTGTGTGTGTGTGTGTGTGTGTGTGTGTGTGTGTGTGTGTGTGTGTGTGTGTGTGTGTGTGTGTGTGTGTGTGTGTGTGTGCGTGCGTGTGTGCACATGCGCATGTGTGTGTGTGTGTGTGTGTGTGTGTGTGTGTGTGTGTGTGTGTGTGTGTGTGTGTGTCTCAACAGTTACTGTTGCTGTGTGTTGATGGTGCAAACATCTGACTCATCCTTTTAACCTGAAGCAAGTGGCACAAGTGTATATTTGGTGGGGAATGTCACTGCACTCCCCCGACACACACACACACACACACACACACACACACACACACACACACACACACACACACACACACACACACACACACACACACACACACACACACACACACACACACACACACACACACACACACACACACACAGGCATTCTGTTAGTTTAATGGACAGTGCTAAGTGGCTTTTCGACTAACTGTTTCCTTGTCTGGCCGTTGATTGAATCCTGTGTGGACCTTCCTTCCTGTGTCTCCTAAAACACACTGTCTAGATAAACAACGCTACCAGAGGTAGAGAGAGAATAGGTGACACACAGAAAAATGGGGAGAGAGAGAGAGAGAGAGAGAGAGAGAGAGAGAGAGAGAGAGAGAGAGAGAGAGAGAGAGAGAGAGAGAGAGAGAGAGAGAAACAGACAGAGAGAGAGAGAGGCATTTAGGACTAAATCCCACAATCATGCACTTGTTTAGTCTAAAGCTTAATTTACTCCATTGCACATAAATGAGGCTTTAGTTTAGTTTTACTGCATGGAGTGCATGTGTTTTATGAGGATGCTTTGGCAATACAAGAATGTTCTTTTTTGGTCAGTAAAACTATTGAATTGAATCTAAATTAAATTGAATCAAGAAGTAAGAGTCAACCTATGCCTGTTGTAGAAAAACCAAGGGCACCTCTTTCAATTGAATTGTTAATGTCATAGGCTAGCTTTTTGTGTTGTTATGTAAGGATTTGTGGAGGAGGTGGAGAGCAGGATCGAAGGACCATACATCGCCCAGTCGCCCACACACACACACACACACACACACACACACACACACACACACACACACACACAGACACACACACACACACACACACACACACACACACACACACACACACACACACACACACACACACACACACACACACACACACACACACACACACACACACACACACACACACACACAGGAGAAACGATTGGAAATGAAAAACAGGGTGATTTGAAAACAGAAAAAGAGAGATCACAAGGCCACGTGTTGGAGGATGCATGTCAAGGGTACATTTACTGATACACACTCTCTCCTCTTCATCGCTGTGAAGTAGTGTAGAGCAGTGGTTCTCAACCTGTGGGGCGGTTCCCCCAGGGGGTCCCCCACATGATTTTGGGGGGTCCCCAGATGACAGTAAAGTGACAATGTGAGAAATTGTAAGAAATGTTTAATACCTAAAAAGGAAAAGGAATGACATGAAAAAAGATGCGTTACTGCATCAAAAGTTGATTAGATTAGGTGTACTTTATTATCCACAAGGGAATAGTTTTGCTCAGGTCAATGCATCCATTCAAGACAAGACAATACATAAATAATGATATACACCACAATTAAAACACCCAGCAAAGTACTTCAATTCTATAAAAAGGAAAGCTAATTATACATTTAAAAGGGTCTTTAAAAGAAAGCAATGTCCTCTCCACACTTGTGGAATGCCCATAATGTGTTTGTGTATGCTTTCGTGTGTGTGCATGTATGTCCATGTATATGCATGTATGTGCATGTATGTGCATGTATGTACAAGTAATCATCAACACACCATAGGCTACTATCTCCCTAAACTAAACTGGTCAAACATTGGCCAAATTGTCAAATAATATAAGAAAGAGACAAAAAAAAATCACCTTATGAGCTATTTATATTTGTAAATAGCTGATACAAGATCACAACGCTTCAGAACCGAGTCAAACTAAATGTAATGCCTCAACTCCTACAATTCCAAGTGCTTGTCAGGGTGGGGTGCTTATGTTGGTGGGGTACCCAGTTCAAATATGATTAGGGGGTCCCCAGTTCAAATATGATTATTTTGAGGGGTCCCCGGTTCAAATATGATTATTTTGGGCACTGATTCTAAACCTTTTTATTGTCAGGGACCCCCAGTTTGATATGCAATATGCATTTGGCCACGGACCTCCCTTTGATAAAATTGTTATCTCTGGGATTCCAGTCTACAAAATCCTCCAGGCCCGAAAGAGTCCCTTTCCTAACTATAAATCATTTAGCCGGGTAAACTGGGCCCCATATTGAGAACCATTGGTGTAGAATAGTGGTTTCCAGTCAAGGAAAATGTTTGAGCATTTGAAAAGATTTTAGTAAAGGGTCCTATCTTGGCTGGCGCCTTACCCCATAGCACTACCCGCTACCCGTGAATTACGCACAAGGCAGCTGGCACTGTCCCTAAACTGTATCTTACGGCCACACGGCCCGCTATACATTATGCCGACTCCGTTATTTGCGCCTGGCGTGTTGCATTATCCCTAAAATTGCTATCTTGCCCACACACGTTTGGGAAAGTGCATAGCGGATTCTAAAACCACCCGCTATGCCAAATTTGTTTGGTAGAGCACGCCTGCAATGGACAATGTCAGGAGTCGGCGCACAGCGGCACAACATTCCCAAATAGTGGGTTTTGCCACTTCGGTCCAATATAGGGCCCTTTGTGCATGCCAGACCCCTATAAGTGAAGATTTGTGTTAGATAAAATGTAGTACAGTCTACAACCAGTGTTGCCAGATTCTGTGAGAGAGATTCTGTGAGCACTTTAACATATACATCAGCTATTTTCAAATAAAACATTGCGGGGAAATTATAATACGCAGATCTGGCAACCCTGTCTACAACTGTCCATACTGTAGCTGTGGAGACAACAGTGCAGGGAGTCATTCTATACATTATCTCATTGGGCTAACTTCTATGACTGAAATTAAACTGTTCCTAATTGTGTTGGGGACACTGTGGAACTCCCTCAAGGACCCCCAGGGGTCCCCGCTCCCCAGACCTCACTTTGAGAACCACTGGAGAAGAGTGCTAGTATGCAGAGATAGTGTGCAGTACTTGAAGTGCATGAGAATATGTTGCAAATAATACATCTATTCTATATTATGTCTCTCCTACTGTATAACAGATGTAACCAAAGGAATGTAAACCAAATTGGAAGGATATGGGTGATACATTTGTCTAGTCTTCCTTTTTCTTTTAATCAAGAAAAATTTAGAATAATTTTGAAAAATAAAAATAGGCCTACACAAATTCTCTCTGATAGGGATCCCTGACACAAATGTTTACAATTTTTGAGAACCCACTATTAGTTTAGGACTGAACCCCCGGACAGCCCCCCCCTCTGGTTGCAGCACGAGCCATTTAGCAGCGAGCCATCACCTGCAGTGGTGGAAAAAGTACTCACATTTTTTACTTTAAGTAAAAGTATCACTGCAATGTAGAAATACTCTGTTAAAGTAAAAGTCCGGAATTAAAAATGTCCTTGAGTAAAAGTACAAAAGTCTTGGTATCAAAATGTATTTAAGTTCCAAAAGTAGAAAGTACTCATTATGCAGAATGTCCCATTTCAACAGGTTTTCAAATAAAATAAAAATAAAATGTATAGAAATCTTAATGAAGTGGTGTTCAGCCCTATTTTTGTTTTGTAATGAATAAAAAAATATTATATTTGCCACTGAGATATAAATGGAGTAGACGTAAAAGTACTGAAAATTGGACATACTCCAGTAAAGTAAAAAAAAAAAGACCCGAAAATTGTACTTATAAGTACAGTATTTGAGTAAATGTACTTAGTTACTTTACACCACTGGCCAGCTGTAGGGCGCGCGTGCGTGCCCACCCCCCACACGCGGAGCAAACAGTGGAGCGCTGAACCGCTCCAGTACGAGCGCACGCGGAGAGATGATGGCTGCAGCAGCAGCAGCAGCAGCATCATCGCTGGATTGTGTTTACGACACATCGCACGGGAGCAGCGGAGGAACGGCCGTCTTTAAACGCACATACATTTATATTTGTGCTGTTTTATAGGCTATACGCTTAATTGTCATCAACGGCTGCGGTTAATATCCCGCCGTGATTAGAGGCCGTCAGAGAGTGAACAGAACGTGCATTTATTTAGTAGCCGCTGCTACCGTACGTCTGACGCTGTTTATCTCTTTCTTGAGTCGGTTACGTTACAAATAGCTCAGTCGTTCTCGGCGGTGTTATTTTACATTTTACAAGAATAATTAAGGGTTTTGGTGGAAACAGCTGCGAGGGGGACGCGAGGGGAGGGGGACGGGGGCGCTGCTACCGACCGACGAACCTCCAAACGTCAAACGTTTTTTTTTTTAGTGCGTGGCTGCTGCGTGCTGCCAGATGAGGAGCGAGGAAACCGTGGAAACGAGAGAGACCTGTCCGTTGCCATCGTTCAGACACCCGCTGCCAGGGGGAAACTGCAGCGACACTACCGACCCCATCATCAGGTCTCAGTAGCTGGATTCAGAAGAGTCGTTAAACGTTACTTCACCCATCATTTCAGTAGAAACTACCGTAGAACCACGTTCAGCGGTGGAAGAAGACGAGAGCATCCCTCCCCCCGCGTCTCTCTCTCTCTCTCTCTCTCTCTCTCTCTCTCTCTCTCTCTCTCCCTCTCTCTCTCTCTGTCTCTCTCTCCCTCTCTCACCCCATATGCTGGAGCCGTAGGGGTCTGGGTCTGTTAGTCTAGTCTGGGTTTTTAAGGGAGGGAGCGTCTGTTTGGTCGGGCGGTGGTGCTGGCCGGAGTGGCCGCTGGTTAGACGCACCTCCCCGGGGGTGTGAGGCTGGTCTCTGGAGGAGGATGCTGCTGGAATAGAGCGGTGCTGCTGCTCAGTGGAGGAAGATGGGGAAGGACCAGGAACTGCTGCAGGCGGTCAAGACCGAGGACCTGCTCACCGTGCAGAAGCTGCTGCAGAGGCCCCGGCCCGGGAAAGCAAGTAAGGCTGGAACAACATTCTCTGTGTGCTCTGGAATGAGGAACTATTCCTATGCTATGCTATTCTATTCTATTCTATTCCATTCTATTCCATTGACACTGGAGCTGTTGCCTGGCCGGTGTATACCATTGTCAGGGGGAAAAAACAACTGAGTTTCTATTCTATTCAATTTTGTTCTATAACATTCTGAATCGCTCCCCAGTGCTGGGAGTGGTCGTGAACCCCATTGGTTACAAATAGTTCGATTATGAGGTGCCAGTTGATCAGAGGTTCAGTTGTGAGGATTTCGCAAGCAGGTTGCTCTGACTGACAACTAACAACTGGACCTGCTGATTGTGTGTGCGTGCGGCCGTGTGTGCATGTGTATGTGTGCATGCATGTTTATCTGTGTGTGCATGTTTTATGTGTGTGTGTAACTGTGTGTGTGTGTGTGTGTGTGTGTGTGTGTGTGTCTGAGAGTGAGTGGGTTGGGTTGGGTGAAGTATCCCAGTGAGGAAGGCGAGGGTGGGGGGGCATGCACCGGGGTGTAGCAGGGTGCATCAGTGGAGTGATCGGAGAGTGATGGTCCGTTGCGAGACCCCCATCCCAGCGCACTGCAGCAGAGAGAGAGAGAGAGAGGTAGAGAGGGTGCGAGATAGACAGATGACAGGCAGTGACACCCGTGGCCTTCGGACTGTCAAGGTTCAACGTCACCTTCAATGTCACCCCTCCCCTCCCCTCCCCTCCCCCACACACATACACATACTCACAGACACTCAGGAGGACACACACACACACACACACACACACACACACACACACACACACACACACACACACACACACACACACACACACACACACACACACACACACACAGTCTACCTAGACACGACAATGTGTTATAGGAGATAACATGCCCATGTGTTTTGGTGGGTGATGAATGCTCTTTGCTTTTTGTATGTTCATTCAATGTGTTGTCTTCTGTTCTATTGTATTCTACATTTTGCACTATCTGCTCCCTTCTGCTTTCTGTTTAGTGTGCCTTCCATTCTATGAGTGTTTATTTTCTGCAGGCAATGTAGTGCTACTACAGCATCTACGGCCCACTCCTAGTGTGTGTGTGTGTGTGTGTGTGTGTGTGTGTGTGTGTGTGTGTGTGTGAGTGTGAGTGTGAGTGTGAGAGAGAGGTGTAACGGAATGAAATGTATGCCTCTCAGGATTGAGGGAGAAGAAGAGGAATGGAGTGAGTGAGTAAGGGGTTGGGAGAGAGGATGGAATAGAGAGAGATCCAATGTAGAGATAATACTGGATTGGAATGGAATGAGTTCCTCTTGGCATTAGAGAGAGAACATTTCATATCGAGTAAAAGAATGGAACAAGTTCTTCCCTTGGCTAAAGATAGAGAGAGAGAGAGAAGGGGGGGGGGGGGGGGGGGAGAGAGAGAGATAGATTGATAGATAGTGTGTGTTCTCCCTATGCAGACCGATGGGCCTAATCAATATATTCTAGAGCCCATTTGTAGCCTTTGGTGTTAGCCTGTTTGTGCTTATACGACTACATGAATAGACTCACGGTCAAGACAGCAAGAGATGCTTAAAGGACACTCTCTGAATGGTTTGAATTGAACACTTAAACACCACCAGCAGGTCGATTGAAAACAAATCCTTATTTCCAGCTTTAAAATGGACCAGTGGACTGAAAGCATTCCTCTTCCAGTATGTGTTTTCCTTTTCTTTCAGTGGGCAATGGAACAATAGGATGGAGGGGAGAAATACAGCAGGGGAACCAGAGCCAGGGGGAGCATGATGGAACATAGAGAATATTCCAGTCAGCTACAAAGCTCGGAACAAACACACTCTCTCCATGGCCACCATGCCATCTCTGGCTAGCATTACTCTGCACTTTGATTTCACCAGTATGCTAATCACTGCCCAGATTTAACCTTTACTTCTTCACTTTGCCAATTTGTTGACTTCCTACACTAATGGAAAAGTCTAAACTACGGCAAAGTGCAGCGCTGTATGGGCCAACTCCCCAAAACCCTGTAGGATTCAGTGAAATGCCCTATACATACAATACACCGTAAAGACATACAGCATAATAAGACAAGTATTTAGTACAGTAAATACTGACAGCTAATCAGTGGCTAAAAGAGTGCATATAGCTGTAGATAGACTATAGGTCAGTGTGTAGGCAACAGTGCAGTAAAATAATACAAACCCAACCCTGCTGGAAAAGACAAATACAAGACTTAGAGATAGGAGCTTAAACTGATGTGAATTGCCATAAATATAGACTGGCACTAAACCCATTAAGACCTGGAACGCATCTGTCATTTTTTTTTAGCTAAAAAGCATTATTTTACACTTTGGCTATTTTTGAAAAATTGTGAAAATGTGTGCAAATCTTTGAATATATATATATTTTTTTAAAGCAAACATTTTTAACTCAAATCTTTGCTTCTGGGACCCCCTGGAACAACATATTTTGAGATGGTATAGATATAGAAACATACGTTTTTCAGAATACTGTTGGGATTTAGGAGACATGTAGAATCGGCTTCAGGTCTTAATGGGTTAAATAAAGTCTGCGTAGACTATAGTGGAGCACATGCTCCAGTAGAATGCATTCCATACAGGTACAGTAGGCATCATTATAGGGGGTCTAAGGGTCTTTACCAAGCAGTCTGTCCGTAGTAGTACTACAGCGGTGTGCATTTCGGCCAGTCAACCAGGATAATCAATCATATACCTGACACCAAACAGTCATCACTGCCTAATAATCACATAATCAGTCATCAGCACTGCATTCGTTGGCACAGCAGAGAGCTTTCTGGTTCCATCTGGGAGCTTGCCCCAGTGTAAGCCATGATTATCCCTTCCCTGCCAGGGACAACCATGTACTACCACATAATGGCTTTGAATACAGGGGCAGGGCAGCAGCTACACTGCACTGTCACTCATTCTCCCTCCCGTCTCCCTCTCTCTGTATGCCCCTGTGGTATTTCCTGTGGAATTCTGTCCTTCCAATGCTGCCAGTGCTGTTTCCTTTTTGATTTATTAGCTGCGGTCACGCAGCTATTATTCTATTATAAGCCACTGGGTGGGTCGGTGGGTCGGCGACTCGGTTGGTTGGTCCTAAAATGTCAAGTGCAAACTGAGAGCTGGTCACAGCTCATCACGAATTACGTGCTTGGTTTCTTGTTAATTGCAACGACCCCGCCTTCTAAATTACACGCACGCGCACACACACACACACACACACACACACAAGCACACACACACACACACACACACACACACACACACACACACACATAGACAGCGCTTCATGACCTTGGGACCTAGCCAAACCGCTGAAAAGCTTTGTTAAAGTTAGGAGCCCTGTTTTCGTGTCCCTGCTGGCCTAAGATTAAATTCTGGCAGTGCCTTCACTCTAGGGATGGCACGATGCCACTTTACCAATACCAATACTACAACAAAAAAACGACGTGAAGATATCCTGCACAAAGCAGTGCTTCTCTCTTGGGTGCCAGCTGCTGCAGGGTAAACGACAGTAACAAAAAAAAGAAAAAAGTCAATGTTACAACGCCCACCACCATGATGCTAGAATTTACACTATTTCATTAACAGATTACATAAAAAACATGAAGAAGAGAACTACGCGTTTTCATGTTGCTTCACCAGGTTCGCCTTGTCACATGGTATATGCTGGAATATTGATTTTCTTTTGTGTTTGCTGATATATATCAGCGGATGCCCGATACCAATCGAAAACTCTTTTTTTAATCCCTCTATCTGCTCAACTACTGAGCAGATAATAAAATCGATGCTCTTTGCTTAACATTGCTCTGTAGCGCTGAGTGGCTACTGTTGTTATCACATGACACATGCTGGCATGTTGCTCAAAGTGTGGCCACAGTCATTATAAGTAAGTACCGGTACGTGTTTCAGGCTAGATTTGTCAATGGATCGTATCGGATTGTAACATTAATTTCTTCCAGACAAATGAACTTGTCAGAGGTAGCCTGTGGGCTACTAATGTTATGTCAGTCAGAGGTAACCTGTGGGCTAAAATGTTACAGTGTGTCAGGTGGACTCAGACACAGACAGAAACACAGAGACAGTAATGACAGAGAGAGGAGCTCGACACAAACAGCAGGGGACTCTTAACACTCGGGTGATGTTAACACTGGGCTGTTTGTCATCTGGCCCTAAACACACAGATCATACGATGGCTGTGTGTGTGTGTGTGTGTGTGTGTGTGTGTGTGTGTGTGTGTGTGTGTGTGTGTGTGTGTGTGTGTGTGTGTGTGTGTGTGTGTGTGTGTGTGTGTGTGTGTGTGTGTGTGTGTGTGTGTGTGTGTGTGTGTGTGTGTGTGTGTGTGCGCGCACGCATGCTTGTGTGTAGTGGGTCTGGAAAAGATTGTGCACGGCTGTAAGTCATTTACTCCTACTCAAGCCAGACAGACAGTCTGCACATACTCACCTGCATCACAGACGTGTACACACGCACGCACACACGCACACCTAGTACATACACACACAACACATAGATCACGCACGCATGTGGACACATCTGGCACCATCTGGAGAGCCATCGTCAGTTTGCTGTCACTCAACCTTTCTGCTGCAGATGGTACTCCATGGGGGGGGGGGGGGTCGCGTGTGTGTGTATGTGTGACACAGGGTGTGAGTGTGGCATGAGGTGTGTGTTTGTTTGCCGATGTGCTGTTTCAGTGTTGGTGTGGTGGATATAGTGGTGATTGTGGCCATCAATGTTAGTTGACCATTGATGTTTGGTTGTGCCCCCCACCCAATTAGAAAAGAGCATTTAAACATCAGGGGAAGTACCCCGGGCGAACAAAATGGTATAGTCCTGCTGGGAATGGGATTCCCCAACAGTGTGGGGAGAGAGTTGGCTCAGAACGTGGAAGGTCTGTTGCTGGTGTGCCTCACCGTTGTTGGTATGCAGCCATTCTGTGAACCACGAAAGGTCCAAGTTTTCTGCTCTGTGTTTTGGTTCCTATGAGCCGGGATAAACTCCAGTGGTAAATTCAGCCGTGAATTCTACCAAACCCTCAGCAACTGTCTTTGGTGAACAGAGTTTTCATCCATGTGTTCTATAATCCAAAGACCGGGGAAGCATCGGTGTCATTTTTGATTTTTTTGGCTATTCAAAAATAGCAGATCTACAAGCTCATAGCGTGGCACGGAGACTCTATGAACTTGTAGATCTGCTATTTTTGAAAAATCTTGAAAATTTGTGCAAATCTTTGAATATATATATTTTTAAAGCAAACATTTGTAACTCAAATGTTTGCTTCTGGGGGTCCCCGGAACAAAATATCTTGAGATGGGGGTCCGCGGCCAAATACATATCATTTTGGGGGTCCTTGACATGAAAAAGTTTGAGAACCACTGACATTTTCAGAACACTGTTAGGATTTAGAAGACATTTTGTAGAACCGTATATCAGGTCTTAAGACTCTTAATGGATTAAGCAGGAAGTTCACTCACGGTGTGGTTCAGCACAGGGAATGTAGCTGCACAGATTGTGCCACACCGAGATGCCCACTCGTCCTTGGTGCCCACCTATCCTGTTACCATACCAGGGAAAATATGGCAGGTGACCAATCAGCACAAATTCATCACAGTCATTCAGCTCTCTTTTATCACTTAGCTCACCCATGGAAAACATTATTACTTTGAGACCTGTTTCACCATGCATTGTAAGTCAACAAGGAGGCTATTTTGAATAATACATGTCTAATCAACAGTGCAACTACTGAAGATACACTGTACTCAATATTTGGAGTTACATAGTGGTTTGCCATGGCATTTAGTGAAAAAAAGAGACTGTGGGGATGTGCATATCCTACTCCTTTTTTCATATGCCATGGTATCTACACATCTCATTTTGAATTGATTTCAAGATTGAATCCTTGAAATCAGGAAAGACACACTCATCAAGATTCCATTACACCTCTCTCTCTCTCTCTCTCTCTCTCTCTCTCTCTCTCTCTCTCTCTCTCTCTCTCTCTCTCTCTCTCTCTCTCTCCTCTCCCTCCTTCTGTTTGTCACACGCACACCATTTGACCTAACTATCACTATCTTTTTCTTTCTTTCTTTCTTTCTTTCTTTCTTTCTTTCTTTCTTTCTTTCTTTCTTTCTTACTTACTTTTACTTCTTTACTTTCTCTTTCTCTACTCCCTCTTTTTCTTTTACTCCCTCTCTTTCTGTCCCTCTCTGCCTCTCAGTGTGTAGATGTGTGAGCTGAGCAGATGATTGCTTGTGCATCAGTGCACATTCACAAAGGAGCAGGCATGCAGTGAGAGACTCTCACTCTGACAGTCACAATATTGTTTGCTGCGTCGTGTCCGTCACATATACAGTGTCAGTGAATATCGTTGCTGTCGAGTGGTAACCTCATAATGTCCAATACCGTTACTTTTCAGGAAATGGAACAAAACTTTTCAGAAATAGTGAAAATAGCCGATATACACGCCCACGACGCGACGCGCTGTGAGCTTGTAGATCGGCTATTTTAGATTGGTTGCTGACTGTAACCACAAATATCAACTCTCTGTACTGAGCTTGTAAATAAGATTAATGTGTCGACTACTACATCATAATTGTACATTATTGAGTCTTCTGGGTATTATTGTATAGTAGACTACACCAGAGCATATACCAACCTATGGCTGGAGAGTGTTTGTCAGAAGCCATCTCTGATATGCCAGAGTGGAGCTACAGCAGCAGTTGTTTGTGTCATTAGAGTACTGTTATGACAGCATTATTTGTCATAAATTACAATAGAAAGAAATGTCTCAGGGCAGCAACTTGATCTCTTAAATAGTTTATTATATTACCCATATGTTTGGGTGGTATACAGTAGGTATCCTCAAGGCACCTGCGTTGGCATTACGTCTGCTGAAGGGATCAAGTTTTGATTCATGATTCTGTGTATTTACTATTTATCCATTTAGCCATGTTAAAATCAGAATATAGGCAGCGTAATGTACAGTATGGTTAGACTTAGATCATCATGCCATTTTTGGCTGTTCTATAGCAAGGTTTGCAGTTCTCACCTAAATGACAGATGGCGTGCGTTGGTTGCTGTGTTTTATTCAAGATAGATGTGACATCTCTCCGATATTCTGCAGCACTATGACAGTATTCAGCCCATATTTCTGTCATATTATTATGCAGTATTGTGTAAGGCTAGTTTTGTGAAGGCACACTGACTGCTGTAACAGCATGCAAACTTAAAGGCACAGACATATGTAGTTAGACTAAGCCTGGAGATTCTTGCTGCACTGTAAAAATCTTCTGTGTTAATTCATCCATTTGTACACTCTCTTGAGTTAAATTAACACGGGAGGCTTTTACTGTGTAGTACGCTGTTTGTTATCTTGTAATCATGATGGAGTGCAGCTGTTCCTTCCTGCTGTCCTGTTATCAGTAAGCTATAGGCTATTAAGTATAGCCATATGATATTGTATGGCTGGTACTTCATTCCCGGTCTCCAGTACGTTCTATTGAAGACTATATATAAATACGGCAAGACTGCATCTTGTGCAAGAGAAAACATATTATATAATTTCCTGCTAGTTTTGCTCATTTCGGCTTGGTGTAGGTATTGTGCGCAGTGATGGAAGAAGTAAAAATGTGTTTTACTTAAAGGGATAGTTCACCCCCAAAATGACTTTTTTCTGTTGATTACACACACCATGGAGACTTGAATTCATGGAGATTTTTTTGTTTTTGTCGCATTCCTAAGCCAATCATTTGATGACCAGCGGCGGCTCCGGTAGGAGACTCAAAGTGTCAACTTTGAGTATCCTACCAGAGACATTAGCATCTTTTCGCCGGTCATCAAATTATTGGCTCAGGAATGCGACAAAAACAAAAAAATCTCCATGAATTCAAGGCTTCATGGGTGTGTAATCGATAGAAAAAAAGTCTTCATATGATTGATAGAAAATAAGTACTTTTTTGGGTGAACTTAAGTAAGTAAAATGGTGGAGGATAAGTAAGTAAGTTGCGTCATGATCCAAGAGAAATCCAGAGAAAACATTTTTTTTATAGTACGCCTTACGGTTCAAGAGTTAAATAGGCCAGACAGACGGACAGACAGACTCACACCGGGTGAAAACGTAATCCTCCGCCTTCGGCCTCCTGGCGGGGATAATGAGGGACGATGGAAATGGTGGGAAATTGACAGCCAAGTTGCCACGGCTGTGCCAGAGCCCCAAATTCTTAAAGTTCCATCTGGGTATGTCAGAATGATATATTGAAGATGATGTATACGTCCAGGATGGCTGAGTCAGCTGCACATGTCATTCTGCTATGCTGGGTTGTGTTACTGAAATATTAAGGAGGCAGGACAAGCCAGGTATCTATGATAGAGCGATATGTCAGAGCCTAACGTGGGTATATGCATACTGCATATCTTCATTCATGCTAATAGGTCTAAGTGCAGATGGCTACTGTAGGTCAGACTTTAGTTTTATATACACTACAGTTAGGACTGTCACCATTACAAATTCAAGTTGACGATTAATTGTCATACAATAATTGTGATTAATGATTTAATTGAGTTTTTTGGCATTGAGCATTGGAACATATGAATACAATTTTAATTTTTGTGTGGTTGTTAAGCTTCATACTCACAAATTGCACAGGGCAGATATGACAAATAACTTAAATATACAAAGAAATTACTGACACATTTAACAATTTTATTATGTAAAAATAGCGGAATTAGCTGATGAAGATCTGCTATTTATGCTATTTTTGGAAAATGTTTTGAAAATGTTTGAAAACTTATTTCAACATGGAAACGATTATGACGATTATGCAAAATAATTGCATAATCAATTAGGCGATTATGTAATAATTGTGACAGGCCTAACTGCAGTAAATACTAAATATATATATATTTGTTTAAATCTGTGCAAAAGATAACATTTGAAGATTACACAATTACACCGCATATTTTAGATTGTTCTATTCTGTGGTAAGTGAATCCAGCTCACTTTTCTTGGCTCAATTGTCAGATGACTCTGCCATTATATAATGGAGTGGATTAATTGAATGATTGTTGAGATGATTGAGGATAACAGCTACTAGCCCAGCTGAATGCAGCTGTTGATAGGGAAAACACAAGGACCCCCTTGGTATTTGAATGACTAAGTAATATCTGACTCAGGTCAAAGCAAAATGAATCTTTGTTCAAATAAGTGTTAAATAGCTCCATATTCTGATTGTACTCATTGATGTAGAATGTTTTTTCAGTAACAGTAGTCTCCATGTCTCTCCAGCTCCTTAGTAAGCACTAAGCAGAAAATGCATTTTCAGGTCCGGATACCTATTTGATCCAATCAGGAGAGAGAAGTTGCACTTTGTAACATTAATTTAAAAAAATGGGGTGATTATCATCTCTGTCTCTATAATGGTATTATGATCACTCACTGATTATACGGTGAGGCTGAAGGGACTGAAGCATGGATGGATTTTGCCCATCATTCCCGTCTAGCCTGGCCCAGAATGGATTAGCGGTGAAGGTACTGAGAGACCAGTATTGGCTGGCTGTGTTTCCTGCATTCGCTCCAAACCATCATCACTCACTTCTTCTGCTGCTGACTGCCTCCCTGATTGAATTACAGAACAGATGGAGAGAGAGAGAGAGAGAGAGAGATATTTTGCTATGAGGAAAACGGGAAGCGACAAGAGCACACAGAATGAGAGAAAAGAGAGTAGGAGAGAGAGAATTATATGGAAGGTAAGATGTTGTTTGATGGGGGGAGGGGGTGGTGGTGATGATGAAAGACAGAGAATGGTGAAAAAGAACAGTGTGATGGAACAGAGGGATTCTTGATGGGTGTCATTTTCACCTCGTTGTCAATGTCACATACTCTGATAGTTTACTATGTTGATTGATACACAAACACACACGCACGCGGAAAGATGAGGAGGAGGGAGGAGAGAAGATGGAGGGAAAGTGAGTGAAGAGGAGAGGAGAGAAGAAGTGAGGAGAGGAGTAAGAGTGAGAAGATAAAGAGTGGAAGCCTGGAAGGCAGGGAAGAGGGGAACAGGGGAGAGAGAGCAAGAAAAGAGAGATGAAGGACCAAATGAGAGACGTGTGCGTAGGCGAGTCATTTCAGGAGAACATGCGGCAGATGACCAATGAGAGTGTTGATGTTCTATTTCATTCTATTCTGTTCTGCTGGCTGCCTCCTCTAGAAGAGATTATATTCTATTCTACTCTATATACAAGAGAGAGTATCAGTGGTTAAGTGCTTTAGTCTGGATGGATGTGAAGACCACCCAGACAGAATCAGCACCCGTTCACAGGGGTGGAACTATAAGCACCCGCACGCACGCACGCACGCACGCACACACACACACACACACACACACACACACACACACACACACACACACACACACACACACACACACACACACACACACACACACACACACACACACACACACACACACACACACACACACACACACACACACACACACTGCCCCCTTCTACCATCATGTTATCCTACACCTGGCACGGATCGGTACAGACTGTCAGCATCTCTCAGCTTATGCGTACACGTGCAACTTTGCAACTGTGTGCGTGTGTGTGTGTGTGTGTGTGCGCGTGCGTGCGTGTGACTGGGCATGTGCGTACATACTCACATGGTCCCAAGTGTGTGTCTGTGTGTTTATTCCACTTTAGTAGTAGCCGTGACTACTGAGTTGGAAGGCAAGGGAGGTTGACACAGGACAGAATGGTCACATGGTGTCTCACACACGCACACACACACACACACACACACACACACACACACACACACACACACACACACACACACACACACACTGTGCTTTTTTCTGGCATACGTGGATAGTTTAATAACACACAGAGTGAGAGAGAGAGAGAGAGAGAGAGAGAGAGAGAGAGAGAGAGAGAGAGAGAGAGAGACTGTTTGGAAGAGATGGAAAGCAATGGCTTAGCAGTTGCATTTGGGACCTTATGTAACTCTTACAATGAATCCCTGTGTAGGTGTGTGTGCATGCGGAGGTGTTACTGAAGCTGTGCTTCTGCAGTGCTTCACAGGATTTTTCCACTCATTCGCTCTCTCTCACTGAATTCATAACATTGGAAAGTGAGTGTGTGAACAGCCAATAAAAGCAGGGAATGCTGCATTGCTAAGGGGTTGGCCAGCTAAACCTACACTAACATAGTGTGGTGGATGCAGTTTAGCATCGCCTATGGCAAGGTTTTTTAGCCAGGCTAGCTGTGCAGAACTGTGGATGACAACGGTGATCAGTCAGTCTGTCAGTCCATCTGTACGTCGTCCAGTACTTCACTTCCAAACAAGATATCTCGAAAACCACTGGCCATGGAATTTGCTGTGCATGGCATTTTACTCTGGTGCCACACCCTTAGGCCAAAACACCACTTTACACAAGATATAGCTCAAAATCTAATGAGTGAATTGCCATGAAACTTGCTGAGGACACCCGTGCTCCTCAGAGGATGAACCCTAATCTTTTTAGTGACCTCATGACCTTGCGTTTAGTGCCATCCTCAGGCTAAATTGTCACATACATTATAGAGTACAGAAGTCCTGACGTCACTCGTCCATCCCCTGGTTCGTAAAGTAATTTCTCTATGGAGAATAACGTTCACATCATCTTAGAATCGTCTCATATAAGAATTGTGGTCCAAAAATAAACAAACTGTCTCTGCGATACTGTCAGGGAGGTGGCTCTGTATCATTTATATTCAGTCACTCATATTTGAAACAGTCTGTTTCTGGCAAAAATGTAACTAATTCGTCGGAAGTAACATTAGCGTTTTCTCACTGTCAGTTGATGGTTCATTCCATAAGAGTAAAACCGCCGGGGTCATTTGTTTATTTTTGGAACACAGTTCTTATTTGACGCGATATTAAATACGTCTATGGGAATTCAGAACGGGGGGGGGGGGGACCAGGTAGGATGTGTAAATGACGTCAGACTTCGGTGCTCTATCGTCAATAGTATAACAATTATGTTAATTGTTATAATATTTCATATTTGGTCTCTACCTGGGACCAAGCCTGTTTAAAACATTTAGAATTGGAAAGTAGTGGTGGTGATATCTATATATCACATATAGATTTTGTATACATGAATGAAGCTCCAGGAACTGAAGCTCAGTTTAGAATGGCATTGCACTCGTAAGTAGATCTGGAAGAGGTGGCGGTGCCTAATAGATTAAATGAATAGAGTGTAAAATGAACTGGATTTGACCTTGGCAGGAGAAACAGTGTGGCTAGCTGAGTGCAGCCCATGCAGCAGACTGCTGGGGCTCAGTGGAAAAAGGATACGATCACACATTTTTGTAGGTGACACAGTTATCTGCCAAACGTCTGAGTTACAATTGTTGCATCGTTGCTATCGGGCAGAAACCTTGTATCTATTTTTATATTTTTTTGTACATTAGCCCCATTAAGACCGGGAACGCATCTGTGTCATTTTTAGATTTCTTTGGCTATTCAAAAATAGCAGATAAACAAGCTTGTGGATCTGCTATTTTTGAAAAATCTTGATAATTTCTGCAAATCTTTGAATATATATATTTTCAAACCGAACATTTTTAACTCAAATCTTTGCTTCCGGGGGGTCCCTGGAACAAATTATT
>NC_139948.1:25254444-25271944 GCF_963454915.1 Gymnoscopelus microlampas
CAAAAAACAAGCGTGAAGCGTGACAAATAAAAATATCATTGCTGTCGGACTGAAACCTCTTATCTCCATATTTCAACTGTTTGTATTTTTTGGTAAATGAATGCCCTTCTTGGTCATACTACAGAGGGTCACACAAAGGCATCAAGAGTAGCAGATTCACAAGCTCAAAACGTGACGTGAAGCAACGCGTTTTGAGCTAGTGGATCTGCTACTTTTGCTATTTTTTTATTTGAATCCTGAAAAGTAACAGTTTTGGACATATGACGCTTCCACCTGACAGAGACAATATATATTTACTGGTAATATTTTGGCCTTTGGCTCTGGCTATAGCGGATCAGATCGCAGGTTTTGCATATACACTGTAAAATCAGAGTGTTAAATTTAACTCTGAGAGTGTACAAATACCTACAAAACACTTGGTCTTATCTAATAATTGATTGACTGCATGCGATTGTTACATAATAATATGAAAATATTATCATATTATACATTTTTTGATGATATAACTGAAGTCACGTTTATTTTCATGGGGTTTCGTGTCGGGGCTGCAGATCTTGTGCCAACGGGTCAGGTCAGGTTGTGGAACTAATTGCTCTCTTTCTGTAACCTACATACAAACCACACTTGTATTGTATGTGTGTTTCCCTTGCTTTTATTTCTGCCTCTCTCTCTCTCTCTCTCTGTCTCTGTCTCTCTCGCTCATTCTGGGTTAATCTATAGTAGTAATTTTGGACTGCTCCTGCTGACGCTGCATAATATCAGTTAATTACACGCCCCACTAGACCGCACGCACGCACACACACACACGCACGCACGCATGCGCACACACACACACACGTTTGTATTACTATACTTGTGAGGACATCAACACTTTAGGACAGCCATGTTATGAATGCCATTTAAAAACCGTAAGCCTAAAGCCGAAAAACAGCAGATCTACAAGCCCACAACGCGTCGCGCTGCGACGCGTTGTGGGCTTATAGATCAGCTATTTTTCGGTGCATGACACTGGCGCGCAACTAAGTATAAATCATGTTTAACTCTAATTCCAATCCCTAAACCTAACCTCTAAATGTCTAATCCTGACCTGAATGTTTTTCTAATTGTAAACTTATCTCTAAAAAAATTTTTTTTTTAACTATAAAACAACCATTTGTCTTGTGAGGACCAAAAAACGGTCCTCACAATGTATATTTCTTCAAATTCTACTATCGCAAGTATAGTAATACACACACACACACACACACACACACACACACACACACACACACACACACACACACACACACACACACACACACACACACACACACGCCACGCACAGAGCATAACCAGGTGATTCCTCTCCTCTCCTCCCTAGCTTGATATTGAGATAGCAGAATGTCAGAGCCGTTCTTGGTCTCCTCCCCCCTACCACACCTGCAGCTCGCTCTGATTAATGGGCCAGTCCTTTAACACAATTGTTTCTCAAACAGTGTTGCTGGACCCACACACACAGGCCCAGCAGAGAAGAACCATCACACACACAGACAGGAATGTTGTGGTGTTGATCAGTGGTTCTCAACCTGTGGGCCGGGGACCACCATTGGTGGGCCGTGGGGATTATTGTAAGTGGGCCTCCAAATAATAGGCTTATATAACATCATTAGTATTTTTTCTTTAACTCATTAACACCTTAAGCCGATTCTACAACCCTCTTCTAACAGTTTTCTAAAAAAACGTATGTTTCTATATCAGTGGTTCTCAAACTTTTTCATGTCAAGGACCCCCAAAATTATATGTATTTTGCCGCGGACCCCCATCTCGAAATATGTTGTTCCAGGGACCCCCAGAAGCAAGGATTTGAGTTACAAATGTTCGCTTTAAAAGAATATAAATATATTAATTTGCACACATTTTCTTGATTTTTCAAAAATAGCAGATCTACAAGCTCGTAGCGCGGCACTCGGTGCCGCGCTATGAGCTTGTATATCTGCTATTTTTGAATAGCCAAAGTGTAAAATAATGCTTTTTTAGCTCAAATCAAAAAGTGACACAGATGCGTCCCAGGTCTCATTTTGATACCGATAAATAGGTTCCAAGCTGGAACACTAATTGATTGATCGATCATGCTCTGAAAATAGCACGCGGTGACGCAACCCACCCATCTGACCACTTAACGGCAGCCGAAAGGCCAACGCTTTCGAGATGTTCGAGTAGGCCCTGATCCAGAAAAGGTTGATTGTGTTTGGCCCTGACTATCACTATGAATGCAGAATGCTGCTCCTGCTGCATACATGCTGTATCAGTTGGATGAGATTATACGGAACTTCCAGAACTTTCCTCTAATAGCAGGAATTCTACAATTACAATTCTGTAATGTTTTCAGCATGATGTTATGGTCTTCTTTGAGGGAAACACGTTTTATTAATCCATTAAGACAGGGGGAAAGCATCTGTGTCATTTTTAGATTTCTTTGGCTATTCAAAAATAGCAAATCTACTAGCTATGAGCTTGTAGATCTGCTATTTTTTTTTAGAGAGAATTTTCATGATTTTTCAAAAATACCTAATCATATTGACAACGTATGAACAGAGAGGAGAGAGAGTGTGGTAGAGAGATGGAGGAAGGGTGATGGTGCAAAAACAATCCAATAAGGTAGTGTTGTATAGGCTGCTGTTATTCAAGGAAGAGGAAAGTCGAAAGAGCGATTACAGAGAACATTTAAGAGTTTGGTAGAAGAGGGAGGGAGAGCTGAATCAAAGACATGGAGAGACATTTCACAAGTGAAAAAGGAGGGGGAAATGAGAGAAATATGCTGAGAGTGGTGCAAAGAAAAAGAATGAGAGAAACAGTATATTTATAAGAGTTAATATGGAGAGTGTGAAGACATGTAGAGGAGGGGGGACAGAGAGACAAGCCGACAGGGTGAGAGGGACAGTGAGAGAGAGACACGCATATTGTAGAGCCAGAACCAGAAGGACAGTGAGAGAGACACATACTGTACTGTAGAGAGATTATAGCAAGAGAGACAGAGAGAGAGACATTGATTGAGACAGCTATAGAAAGAGACAAACTGTAGAGACAGAGTTATAGAGTTGGAAGGAGACAGAGTATAGGCAGATCAGATAGAGAGACATTTTGAAGAGACGGACTGATAGAGGAGACGGATAGAGACAGAGCATGAGAGAGACACTGAGACAGAGTGAAAGAGCCAGAGAGGTAGAGACAGAGACATAGATAGAGTGATAGAGAGACTGAGTGAGAGAGACACACAGACAGAGTGACGCACACACACACACACACACACACACACACACACACACACACACACACACACACACACACACACACACACACACACACACACAGAACAGGGAGGGTGGGTGCTTGTGTCTCTCTGGGATTGGCTTCCTGTGATTGTAAATCTATCTGCCTGCACTCTACCTGTGTGTGTGTGTGTGTGTGTGTGTGTGTGTGTGTGTGTGTGTGTGTGTGTGTGTGTGTGTGTGTGTGTGTGTGTGTGTGTGTGTGTGTGTGTGTGTGTGTGTTAAAATCCTGCCGACATCAAACACAGAACCTGTTTTGTTTTCTCTCTTATCTCCTCTTCCTCCGTCCTCCCATCTTTCTTTCTTTTTTTCTTTCTCTCTCTCCTCCTCATCTGTCTCTTTTCCAAAGTTGTCCTCCTTCGCTTTGCATTTTTCTCTCTTTCATGGCTCCCTGCGTCCTCCGTCTATCAGCGCTCCTGAATCTATCACTTTATCACCTCAGAGATGCTTAATGCAGCCTCTCCCTCATTTACCTTCCCACCATCTCCCTGCAGAATATCACTCCATTTCATCCTGCATCCCTCCTTTCTTTCCTTCTCTATCCATTTGTCGCTCGCCACTCCTCCTTTCCTCTCCTCATCCCTTGTTTCCTCCCTCCCTCCCTCCCTCCCTCACCCCTTCCTTCCTTGCGTCCTTCCTGCCTCCCTGTCTCTCACTCTATCGCTCTGTGTAGCTGTCCTCCCCCCCTCCTTCTCTCCTCCCGTCCCTCCCATTCCCTCTTTCTCTCTCTCTCTCTCTTTCCCCCCATCTATCTGTTTGTGTCTCTGTTTCCCAGCAGGCAGACTGAAATAGCTCTGTGTAGAGCATACCAGCAGGATTTCACAGTGTGTGTGTGTGTGTGTGTGTGTGTGTGTGTGTGTGTGTGTGTGTGTGTGTGTGTGTGTGTGTGCGTGTGCGCGTGCGCGTGCGTGTGTGTGTGTGTGCGCGCGCGCGCGTGTGCGTAGTACTACGCATATTACTACTCTCAACCTCTCTGACACAACACCATGATTGCCTCCCTTTCTGTTCTTTCTTTATTCATCTCATACACACGCGCACACACACACACACACACACACACACACACACACACACACACACACACACACACACACACACACACACACACACACACACACACACACACACACACACACACACACACACACACACACACACACACACTCTATCTGTCTCTCTCTCTCTCTCGCTCAGTTTAAGTTCAACCCAGGGCGTTCTCAGCTGGAAACCTGACATTTACACTCTGAGAAGGAAGCATCGTGTACACATCAAAGATCTCACAAACGTAGTCTCTATCTCTGTCTCTCTGTCTCTCTCTCTCTCTCTCTCCCGTTCTCTCTCTCTCTCCCCCTCCCCCTCTCCCTCTCTCTCTCTCTCTCTCTCTCTCTCTCTCTCTCTCTCTCTCTCTCTCTCTCCCTCCCTCCCTCTCTCTCTCTCTCTCTAGTATGTATGTCTCTCTCCCTGCCTCTGTCTCTTACACTTTGATTAAACACCAACATATCAATACTGATCACATTCTTTTTATTAAATGCTTCTTTATTTTATTTTTTTCTTCCACTGAGCACAGTATTATCCCAGTCTCTCATGTACTTTCATATTACTGTTATATAACATCACGTCACCAAAAGCGTAAACCTTTTTTTATGGAACAAAAGGAATATGTGAACAGGGCCGAAACTGTATCACATTTGACTTGCAATTTGTTTGTACTATTGCACTCTTCTCCTTTAATAAATAATCCAGAATAAAACTCACAACAATAAAATATAAATGCACAATAAAGTGCTGGGTGCGTAATTACTGTGAGTCCTATCTGAACTAATTGTTTGTCGACTACGCCACTTTTGTTATAGAGGGAAGTCCCCTTTGAATACACTTTAACTTCTTCTTCAGGCTTTCACAGGTTCGAGGTTAACTGGTAAGTTTCAATACTTTTGGTTTTGAGAATACAACACTGGCATGAGAATATCCTTTTAAGAAACTGGACACGAATACAGTGTATCAAAAAAGGTAAGTCATATTTATTGGGTCCCTAATACATTGGCTTCTGTGCCTTAAAAACAATCAAATAAACACTATACTAATAAAACCTATATAAACGTACAAAACACAATTAATCTACACAACAACTATAAAATAAATTATAAAGTTGTGCAAATTACGCGGGGCTTAATCACAAGGGTTCCTTAGCATGGGGGGTTTCTGTGCAACAAATACTTTTCAAGTAAAGTGCTGTGCCAATAAAGTGCTTCAAGATACTCAACACGGTTTGTTCAGGGGTAATGCTGCATGTCCATATATGGGGGTAAGATGGGAAAGGGTTTGAGGCCAGTCGTCTTCGTCTTCTCTCTTCTTTCTCTCCGCCTGCAATTATAGAGATCCAGACCAGTTCACTGTGCATTTACACGATACATTTGCGTTGTCTCAGGCAGTGGTTATACAGGGATTCAACGTTGCTTGTTCGAATACTCACTCGCCAGCCAGGTTTTTACACCTGGCGCTGAGTTGGTTGCGTATGCAACGTTATCGCCACTTTCCAGTCTCAGCGCTCCTTATATGGTCTGGTCTCACTCGTCTCTCATATGGTCTGGTCTCACTCGCCTCTTCCTCCCCTTCGGTTCGATCGCTTTCTCCTCTTGGTTTCTCCTTTGAATGTAGGCACACCTCGGCTTCCAAACTCCTAGGTGGCTGGTATGTCTACTTCATCTATGCACTCCTCTACTCCGTGTCTCGGCACAACCTTCCCCTCTGCTGTCCTTCTCCTCACTGACGCCTCTGTCACTTGGGTGCTCTGTTCTCTCTTTCAAACGGTCCCGCCTCCGCTTTTGTACCTGCCAAACCACACCTCCCTCTTCTTTCATTTGTCCGTGGTGACAGTCTGTCTGGGGACATTGGCCATGACCGTGGCCTTGGGCGTGACCGCGTGACTGCCGCTCTGCCACTCAATGTCTCTCAATACATGTGACCAGGGGATCATGGGGAAAACAATTATAAACAATACAGTGCGTAATAATAATTGGTACAAAAATAATAAGATGGTGGGGTTAAATGAGGCAATTATACACATTAAGCACCAATAAAAACAAATTACAAAAGTTTTAAGAACCCCTCATTTCACCCTTGTCACATTCCCCCCTACTTTTTCGTTGGCAGTCCCTGGCAACTGGTTCTAAACGTCATGCCCGTACCTCTCAGGTGGCTGTCCTTGGTTCGCTCTTCCAGAGCGCCGCGGACCTTCAGGTTCCCTAGGACCGGGGAAAAACCCTACATAAGGCGGCCATATTGGTCCCACCGGTTCGGCTACTGGGGCAGGTTCGGGGCTCTCCATCGGTGACCTGGGGGCTATACACACTTTTAATGCATTCCTATGGATCGTTCTATCTCGCCCTCCTTTTTCAGGTCGGATCCTGTATACTAGGCCCGCATCCCCCACCCTCTCCAATACCACAAAAGGTTCTGGGTCCCACCATGGGCCCAGTTTACCTTGTCCCTGTCGGTTCCGGTTTCGTACCCACACCCTCTCTCCAGGTAACAATGGTGGCATACCGGCTCGGCGGTCATAGACCTGTTTACGCTGTCCTGCTATATGCACCATTTTTTTCTCGGCTGCCCTATACGCTGTGGCCATTCGTTTCTGGTGATCTTGCACCCAATCTCCCACTCCCATTCGATTTTGTGACAACGGTACTCCTAATGCTACATCTACCGGACGCCTCAGGTGGCGACCAAACATTAAGTACGCAGGCGCATAACCTGTCGCACCATGTTCAGTATTGTTATAAGCGTGTACTAACTCAGGTAAGTGTTCATTCCATCTGCCTTGGCGATCAGTATCTAGAGAGCGCAACATGTTTAACAGTGTTTGATTAAACCTCTCCACCCCCCCATTACCAGCTGGGTGGTAAGGGGTGGTGCGACTCTTAGTAATACCGTATGTATGACACAATTGCTGCATTAATTCGGATTCAAAATTCGGGCCTCGGTCCGAATGGAAACGAGCCGGGCAACCGAATGGCTGAATAATATGTGTCCAAAGCGCACGGACAGTCGTGGGCGCAGTTTGGTCACGCGTTGGAATAGCCCAACTGTACCTGGTGAATAAATCGGTTGCTACAAGAATATTCTGCCATGCGTCATTCGGCCTACCTAATGTGAGAAAATCAATAGCCACTACCTCCATAGGATACGATACTTCGAATGGCTGTAAGGGGGCCCTGGGCTCTATCCTGTCTTTCAGTAGGCTGCAGGCAACACAACCTCGCTGGAACTGTCGCACCGCCCCCTCCATGCCCGGCCAGTAGAACCGGCGCCGAAGCTGCGCCAAAGTCCGGTCCACTCCGGCGTGTGCCGAGGCCTCATGGAGTCCTTTCCACACCTCCTCTCGTCGCGCCCCTGGACAAACAAGCTGTAAGTAACATTCTTGTGTATGCTGATCAATCACTTGCCTATACAACACATTGTCTCTGATGCGCAACCGGTCCCACTGTCGTAACATTTGCCTGGCTTCCCGTGACCAACTCCTCTTCTCCATAAGGGTAGGCAGTTTCCTCCGCTCTACGCAACTCTTCACCATCTGGATGTCCGGATCTCGATCCTGTGTTCCCCGCCACTCAGCTCCAGCCCACCCGTCCTCTCTCTCCACCGGTGCCAACTCCACTACGGCCACTCCTACAGGTTGAACAGGGAACCTAGACAGGGCATCTGCGTTCGCATTGCTTTTTCCAGGTCGGTACTTTATATCATAGGTGAATGATGCTAGCTGGGCTGCCCAGCGCTGTTCCACCGCGCCTAGTCGAGCTGTTTGAAGATGCGCAACAGGATTGTTATCTGTATAAATCGTAAAATGAGCGCCAGTTAAGTAATCTTTAAATTTTTCGGTCACTGCCCATTTAAGTGCCAAGAGTTCTAATTTAAAGGAGCTATAATTTGCGTCATTTTGTTCGGTAGGGTGTAGACTTCGGCTGGCGTAGGCGATTACTCGCTCCTGGCCATCTTGGACCTGTGCCAGAACGGCGCCGAGCCCGCGGCCACTCGCATCAGTATACACTACAAACGGTCGGTCATAATCTGCATAAGCCAGTATTGGAGCCTGCGTAAGGGCAGTTTTAAGAGCATCAAACGAGTTTTGGCATTCAGGGGACCACTCTATTTTACACTGATGGGACTTCACATCATTCGGGACTCCGATCAACAAACTATTTAACGGCCTAGCTATGGCAGCAAATGAGGACACGAAGCGGCGATAATAACCAGCCAGACCTAGAAAAGCGCGGACCTCGCGGACAGTCGAGGGTGGGGTCCAGTCTCTTACCGCAGCCAACTTTTCAGGGTCCGGGCGCACTCCCTCTTTGTCTACAACGTGGCCCAAGAACTTTACCTCCGGTTGGAGAAGCTTGCATTTATCGAGGCGCAGTTTCAATCCGTGTCTCCACAGCCGCTCGAAAACCTGGTCAAGGTGCTGCATGTGAGAGGAAAAGTCAGGTGAATATACAATAATGTCATCGAGGTACACTAATAATGACTCTGTCACCTGGCCACTCAAGCATCGCTGCATTAATCTTTGGAAGGTCGCGGGGGCGTTACATAAACCGAACGGCATACGTTGGAACTCGAACAGTCCTAAAGGGGTGGTAAACGCTGTCTTTTCTCGATCCCGAGGGTCCATACCCACCTGCCAATAACCGCTGGCCAGGTCGAGTGTGGAGAACCACTGAGCCTTGGTCAGGCTTGTTAAAGTCTCTTCAATCCGAGGTAAAGGGAAGGCATCTTTGTGCGTCACGGCATTCAGTTTACGGTAGTCGACACAGAAACGCCAGCTGCCATCTTTCTTCTTCACCAGGACAATGGGCGCTGCCCAGGGACTGCAACTCTCTTTTATCACTCCCTTGTCCAGCATGTCACTCAATAAGGTCTTCATTTCTCTATACATGGAGGGCGGCAGCGGTCGGTGCCTCTCGCGGATGGGTGCCGCGTCTCCAGTTGGTATTTGGTGTTGCACCACGTCCGTCTGCCCAAAATCTTCATTATGGACTGCAAACACCTTCTTCCATTTACACATCATCGCATGCAGCTCTTCTCTCTGCTGGTCAGGTAGGTCATCTCGCCGGGTCAACGCCTCCATCTCCTCAGGTAAGGTCTTCACGGGTCCCTCGTCTTCGATGCTCACCAGGGACACTTCCACGGCTCCGTCGGTTCCTAGGGACAGGTTCAGGTCTCGTCGTCCACGGACGTCGGCCTCCTCCACTGGATATAGCTTCCCTAACTTTTGATGTCTGCCCACGGTCACGCTATACGCGTGGGGGTTGCAGATGCGCACGGGGACTCGGCCATTACGCACGGTGACCAACGCTCGGGCCACTCCCAGATCAGTTCCTTCCGGCATGGCCTCCATCAGGGCCTCGTATTCGGCTCCATTTGGACCTTTCCAGGCACGGCCCCATACTACTAACTCACTGCGGGCGGGGACTCGGATTCTCCGTCGGCCGACAGGCCACACATAGCCCAATGCTCCGTCTTCGTGGGTCACTGCCTCCACTCTCCTACAGGCGGCGAATGCTTTTTTCCATGGTGTCCTCTCCTGTTGGCATGGAAACACAGACCTCCCAGAGAGTTTAAATAATGCATGCCACACTGCGTGGACTACGTTCATCCCAATGATCAGCGGCTCAATACAATGTTCATCTTTTACAATTACGATTCCTCTTCCCGGTATTTTCAGTCCTTCTAATTCTAAATCGAATATGGCATAGCCAGAATAGGGTAGATCAAGGCCGTTTGCTGCCCGTAGGCTAAACACCAGAGGCCCATTTTCCATTTTATCTTGCGAGAACTTTTCGTTAAACAAACTCTGCTGCATCAATGTGACTTGAGACCCCGTATCTAATAAACCCCTCATTTGGACTCCCCCCATTGTTATCCCAATTGTCGGACATTCCCCCACAAACACTTCATTGGCCCTTAACTTTTTTTGTGAACGTTGCACCTCTGCCCCCCGGACCTCGGCGACAGGGCGTACTAGTTTAACTGACTTCGGTCGGATCTACAGAATCTCGCTATATGACCCGCCTGTCTACACTGGCTACATATCGGCCTACCTCCTTCATCCCATTCGTAGCGCTGAGAGGCCGTATACCGTCGCTCAGGTGGCGGTGGAGTGCGCGCTCGTGCGTCATTGGTGCCAGTGCGGAGGAGCGGTCTGATTTCCTTCATGAGTTCCTGCGTGAATCCTTGCATTTGAGTTTTTACGTCGTCCATGATTTCCTGTTTTAATTTTTCTCTCCAAGCAGGGTCCTGAGAAGGGTAGGGGACAGAAATAGGATTAACAGCGTGGCACGTTATTTCAGTAGTTCCATGTTCAGCAGCTAACAGGTAGGCTTCTTCGCGTAAAGCAGCAAAATCTTCATCTGGGTGTCGTCGAGCATATATTTTTAAGGCTTGGCCCAGGGGGCCCTCAGCTAAACCCATAACAAACTGATCACGAAGAATGGCTTCGGAGGGAGCGGTGCTTGGGTCGTGCTGCCGCAGCCCACAAAACAGCTCTCTAAGTCTCAGGGTGTAAGTTTGTACATTCTCTCCTGCGCGCTGTGCGCACCGATAGAATAGTGAGCGCATTTCTGCGACAGAGACAGTTTCTTTATATAAAGCATCTAAGTATTTAAAAACTTTTGCCACTGTGTCGCGTTCGCCCTCCTCAACCACACTAATCTGCCGTTTAGCTTCGTTGGTTAGCGTTTTAATTATAATAGCAACTTTCCTGATTTCTGGTAGTTCCTGGGTACTTAATAATCCTCTAATCTGGTCTTTCCATTCCCTATATTTACTCTCGCCTTCTGTTCCACCAAAGGTGGGTAACCATGGGGCACCGGGATACACCGCCATCATCATCATTCTGAATCCGTAAAGCAAAAAACAAAAAGCAACAAAAACAACAAAACAGTACAGTTTCTCTTAAGGGTATTCTCATGTGTTTGTTCTCAACCAGTCCTGCCGCCAACGCCAAATATGTGAACAGGGCCGAAACTGTATCACATTTGACTTGCAATTTGTTTGTACTATTGCACTCTTCTCCTTTAATAAATAATCCAGAATAAAACTCACAACAATAAAATATAAATGCACAATAAAGTGCTGGGTGCGTAATTACTGTGAGTCCTATCTGAACTAATTGTTTGTCGACTACGCCACTTTTGTTATAGAGGGAAGTCCCCTTTGAATACACTTTAACTTCTTCTTCAGGCTTTCACAGGTTCGAGGTTAACTGGTAAGTTTCAATACTTTTGGTTTTGAGAATACAACACTGGCATGAGAATATCCTTTTAAGAAACTGGACACGAATACAGTGTATCAAAAAAGGTAAGTCATATTTATTGGGTCCCTAATACATTGGCTTCTGTGCCTTAAAAACAATCAAATAAACACTATACTAATAAAACCTATATAAACGTACAAAACACAATTAATCTACACAACAACTATAAAATAAATTATAAAGTTGTGCAAATTACGCGGGGCTTAATCACAAGGGTTCCTTAGCATGGGGGGTTTCTGTGCAACAAATACTTTTCAAGTAAAGTGCTGTGCCAAATAAAGTGCTTCAAGATACTCAACACGGTTTGTTCAGGGGTAATGCTGCATGTCCATATATGGGGGTAAGATGGGAAAGGGTTTGAGGCCAGTCGTCTTCGTCTTCTCTCTTCTTTCTCTCCGCCTGCAATTATAGAGATCCAGACCAGTTCACTGTGCATTTACACGATACATTTGCGTTGTCTCAGGCAGTGGTTATACAGGGATTCAACGTTGCTTGTTCGAATACTCACTCGCCAGCCAGGTTTTTACACCTGGCGCTGAGTTGGTTGCGTATGCAACGTTATCGCCACTTTCCAGTCTCAGCGCTCCTTATATGGTCTGGTCTCACTCGTCTCTCATATGGTCTGGTCTCACTCGCCTCTTCCTCCCCTTCGGTTCGATCGCTTTCTCCTCTTGGTTTCTCCTTTGAATGTAGGCACACCTCGGCTTCCAAACTCCTAGGTGGCTGGTATGTCTACTTCATCTATGCACTCCTCTACTCCGTGTCTCGGCACAACCTTCCCCTCTGCTGTCCTTCTCCTCACTGACGCCTCTGTCACTTGGGTGCTCTGTTCTCTCTTTCAAACGGTCCCGCCTCCGCTTTTGTACCTGCCAAACCACACCTCCCTCTTCTTTCATTTGTCCGTGGTGACAGTCTGTCTGGGGACATTGGCCATGACCGTGGCCTTGGGCGTGACCGCGTGACTGCCGCTCTGCCACTCAATGTCTCTCAATACATGTGACCAGGGGATCATGGGGAAAACAATTATAAACAATACAGTGCGTAATAATAATTGGTACAAAAATAATAAGATGGTGGGGTTAAATGAGGCAATTATACACATTAAGCACCAATAAAAACAAATTACAAAAGTTTTAAGAACCCCTCATTTCACCCTTGTCACAAATACATTTTTAATTTTTTTTTATTTTACAGTTGAAGTCCAGGTGTGTTTGCATATATTAACCCATTAAGACCTGAGGCGATTCTTAGAAATGTTCTAAATCCTGACAGTTTTTTGAAAAAAATCTTTAAAAAAAAGTTTTCACGATTTTTCAAAAATAGCAGATATACAAGCTCATAGCGCGGCACTCGGTGCCGCGCTATGAGCTTGTATATCTGCTATTTTTGAATAGCCTAAAGAAATCTAAAAGTGACACAGATGCGTCCCAGGTCTTACATGATGTCATGGGCTAAACGAGGACAAAGGAGGAAGGGAACGTAAACAAGTGGAAGGATGAGTCTGATGAACGGACCTGTTCCATAGGCCTGTCACGATTATTACATCATCGCCTAATCGCTATTATTTGAGATAATCGCGTTTTTTTTTTTTGCATAATCATCATAATCATTTCCATGTTGAAAAATGTTCATATATTTTCAAACGTTTTCAAAAATAGTGTAAATAGCAGATCTAAAAGCTCAACAAAACACGTCGCGTTTTGACCTTGTAGATCAGCTATTTCCACTATTCACATTTTTCTTCTTTTCTTTTTGAACATATAAAGTTATCAAATCCTGTATGTTATTTGTCATATCTGCCCTGTGTGCACCTTTTGCTTACGAAGCCTAAAAGCCAAACAGAAACGTAATGTTTATTCATAATGCTCCTAAGTGTTCAACGACAATTCAATCGTTAATCGCAATTATTTGAGCGACAATTAATCGTCAAGTAAAATGTCATGATGGTGACATCGCCCTGCTGTTCCATCAGTTACTTACTCTGAGTCTGAGGTACACAAGGTCATGTGACTCCTCATCACCTGGTTATCTTATTATTAAAAGGATCCCTGGCTAATTAGCCTCATATGCCTTTAACCCATTGATACCTGGAACGCATCTGTGTCACTTTAGATGTCTTTGGCTATTCAAAAATAGCAGATCTACAAGCTCATAGCGCGGCACCGAGTGCCGCGCTATGAGCTTGTAGATCTGCTATTTTTGAAAAATCGTGAAAAATATTTTTTTCCGATATTTCTTTTTAGGATTTTGAAAATGTTTAGAAGTGGCCTCAGGTCTTAATGGGTTAATACATTATACTTGCCTTCTATAACTAAAAATGTAAATTAAAAACACCTTAAATATTGTATTTATTTTAGAAACACTTATTCCATCACTCAATAGGGACAACTCCCGTCGCAAGTTGATGATGTCATATGTGTGGTCCAGCCCAATGATATATATAGCACTGACGAAGGTCCCACCCCTCACTATGAGCACAGAGCACATTAAGAGCATTTAAAATACAGAAATGATATTTTCTTAAGTCTGTCTATGGAGTTTTCCTTAATTTTTATGCAGCGAGCAAGTTTTTTTCTGGCAGTTTTCCCTCATGGTCCAGCCCTATATATGGAATGCATGTTATGTTCTAATGAAAAGTATTTAACCTATATTAACCTTAGGAAGTATTAAGTTGTTTTTTATTAGCACATGCATTCCATACATTCCATAGGTCTGTATACCACACACACACACGCACGCACGCACGCACGCACGCACGCGCACACACACACACACACACACACACACACACGGACAAATGACTTCATGAACTTTCCACAGGAGCGGTCTCTATTGAGTGAAAGACGTACTATTTCTTAAATAAATAAAACATTTAAAGTGTTTTCAATTTCTAATTTTAATTAGGTATAGGGCAATTATAATGTAATAAGTCATATAGGGCTTAGTAGCCAGGGGTCCTTTTAACCCATTAAGACCTGAGGCAGCGTCTAAAAAAATTCAAAATCCTAAAAAAAAAATCGGAAAAAAATATAAAAAAATAATTTTCACAATTTTTCAAAAATAGCAGAGCTTGTATATCTGCTATTTTTGAATAGCCAAAGACATCTAAAGTGACACAGATGCGTTCCAGGTATCAATGGGTTAAGCTATGTCGTTTTCCAGTACATAATCACCTGTATACTGTATGTCTATACCATCCTCCAGCGTTCTCTTCTCCCCTCGAGTCATTATAAAAGTACGTCCCTTCTTACACCCAGCTCTCCCCGTCCAAACAAAGATGTTCATATAGCCTGGCTAATGCTGGGTAAGCTCCTTTGATCTGGATATAATGAAGGGGCTCTGCCGGACAGGGTCCTACACTGTCGGATATTCTCATCTTGAGTCCTAATGCTCATTATCATCATCATTATATCTACAGCATTAGTTCTCGAAGTGGGGTCGGGGGGGACCCCCCAAGGATCCTTGAGGGGGTTCCAGGGGGTCCACAGCAAAATAAGTTAATATACTGTAGCATCAAAACCACTTTAACCCTTTAAGACCTGTAACGCATCTGTGTCACTTTAGATTTCTTTGGCTATTCAAAAATAGCAGATCTACAAGCTCATAGCGCGGCACCGAGTGCCGCGCTACGAGCTTGTAGATCTGCTATTTTTGAAAAATCGTGAAAATTATTTTTTTATATTTTTTTCCGAAGAATTGTTAGGATTTTGAATTTTTTTAGACGCGGCCTCAGGTCTTAATGGGTTAACCCTATACGTTGACTATTTGAAAATAGCCGATCTACAAGCACACAACCTGTCGCGATGTGACAAATGACCAATCATTAAAGTCAACAAATAATACACATGACATAAAAGACAAAGAACAACAAAAAAAAAGACCAATGTTTTTAATATTTGAATATTTTTGAAACATTTAAAAACACAGATCTTGTATGGGGGGCGCCTGGCACAGAGTATTTTCAGATGGGAGTCCGCAGCAGAATTGATGTGCAGGTGAGACATGTTGTGCATTCAAATGCGAAACCAATTAAAGCAAATATTGAAAGATGAATGGAGCCTACCGAGACCTTAGTGATCCAGCTCGCTGACGCTGTATCATGCAGACACCATTAGCCAGACTACTTTCACAATCCATGTGCTTCATTAAAGTTTAGGACTGATACAATTATGGATTAATTAGATACTAAGCACGAACACATAAACAGAGGTGCGCACGCATAGCGTTCCTCTCTCATCAACTCTGTCTTTTATAATTATGTGAGTATTACTGCAGCAGGGTCATTTTCTGTTGGGTAATTGATCTGCAGAATGATCATAGATGCATTTCACTGAGCGAACGCACGCACGCGCGCACGCACGCACGCACGCGCGCACGCACACGCACACACACACACACACACACACACACACACACACACACACACACAATCGTTGAATGAGGCCAGTCAGCCTGGTTTATAGGCTATATTAGGAGTCACATCTGAGAGTCCCTCTCTGCTGAATTAGACGCTCTGATAGTTCAGAGACTGTTTATGCCACGTGTGTGTGTGTGTGTGTGTGTGTGTGTGTGTGTGTGTGTGTGTGTGTGCGTGTGCGCTTTGTGTCTGCGCTTTGGGTTTGAATGCTTGTTTTGCGTACTTATCTGTGCATGTGCATGGTTGTGAGGAGCATATCTTTGTATGTGTGTGTGCGTGCATGCATGTCTATGTGTGTTTTTCAGAGCCAATTTGAGGTCTGAGAGAGAAAGATAACACTGGCAGACTGGGAATGACATAAGAGGATGAGAGAGGAGGGGAGGGAGGTGGAGAGGAGTGTAAAGGAAAAGAGGAGAGGTGATCAGACAAACGAAGAAAGGAAGAGAGGAATGCAAAAGTGCATGAGAAAGAGCACCTGATACCTAGAGTATCAGCCTATAGATTGGACTCCAATCAGAATACAATCCTTCCATACAGTTGGGCCAGTTGGCCACGACAGAGGCGCGCCGTCAGAAGCGGACTTGAGCCGCGAGAGGCACCGCTGAGCGAGCTCGCCGTGCCGTGTCGCGACGTCCAATTCTGTCGACTCAGCGCCGCCGTCAGAGTAATGTACCGATAGGCACGGAATCGTAAATCATATTATGGGGTGAGCGTTCGTCCCAACTGCCAATCAAAGTGACTACTGGCCAATCACAGCGCGTAGTTTCCCGGCCAATCGTAGCGTGTCTTTTACGGGGACTTGGACAGGTCACGTGACAGCACATGCCGTAACATTGAGTCTCCGAAAGAAAAGGCTGATAAGACCCAAATAGACCCAACTAGATGGGCAAATGGGCCCAACTGGCCCAAATGAATGGAATGATTGTATTCTGATTGGAGCCCAATCTATAGGCTGATACTCTAGGTCATTGGTTCTCAAAGTGGGGTCCGGGGACCCCCAGGGGTCCTTGAGGGAGTTCCAGGGGGTCCCCAGCTAAATGATAGATTAGGCACCAAATGCACCCTTATGGTTCTGTAACTCTGAGAGTGTACAAATGGAACCAAATGGACCCTAACGGATCCATTTGGTTCCATTTGTACACTCTCAGAGTTAAATTAACATTGGTTTTACAATATAAAATATCGTCCCAGAGATAGAAATGCCATTAAATGGGGGTCTGTAGCCTAATGCATGTCAAACTGGGGGTCCTTAAAATTAAAATGGTTGAGAATCACTGCTAGAGCCGTAAAAATCATCTCTTATTGGGGTCCCTGGTATATCTTTTCAAATGGGGGTCCGTGGGCTAATAAGAGTCAATTTGGGGGTCCTTGACATGAAAAGGTTTGAGAACCACTGCTCTAGGTATCGGGTGGAAAGCGAGGGAAACAGCAATGAGAGATAAACACTGTGTGCAAGAGAGGAGAAAA
>NC_139948.1:25274444-25292116 GCF_963454915.1 Gymnoscopelus microlampas
AATGCATTGATACCATTCTTGATAGCATCCGAATGGGACGTGTTGTGTCCCTTTCATGCCCATAAATGGAGACTTCTGTATCTCTCTGTCCTTGTCCCTTTTATGCCCATATACTGTATGAATATCCCGTTTATCGGTTGGATCGGCGGTTCTGGACAACCGGATCTCCATATACACCTATACATGGGCATATCGGCTAGATTGGCGGCTGTAGACAACCGCCTATGTGACCGGCTTTCCTCGGGTCCTCTGCGATGGGCGCGCCGCGCTGAGTTTGAAGTCGGTCGGTCGGACGGTTCTCTAGATACGTGATACTACAGAGGCACACACACCAGTGGTGGAAAGTAACTAAGTAAATTTACTTAAGTACTGTACTTAAGTACAATCTTATACATAGGCTAATCTTATACATAGGCTATTTGAAAATAGCAGATCTACAAGCTCACAACGCGTCGCATCGCGACGCGTTGTGAGCTTGTAGATCGGCTATTTTCAAATAGTTAGTACTTTTGGTACTTTGAGTAAATTTTGATGCCAATACTTTAGTACTTTTACTCAAGTACATTTTAACTCTGGACTGTAGTATTGGTACTTTTACTTAAAGGACGACTTCGCCACTTTTCAACATATGTTCATATAATAGGTCCTCACTAATGCTCATGATAAAATGGTACAATTTTTTTCTAATCAGTCTGTGTCTCAGAGTAGGGCTGTAGACAGTTCAGAAACCCGTCTACCAGTGACATCATCGATGGGGAATCCAAGATAATAAAAACTGCAGGCTTTGTATTCCTGGAAAGTTGCAATGCAATAATAGTTCCCATTGTTCTCGCCTTAATAAAAATTGGAATAAAAAAATTGTAATCTTTTTGGAGAAAAAAAATCCTGCCTAACGATGATGTCACTGGTACAGTAGATGGGTTTCTGGACTGTCCACAGCCCTCCTATGAGAAAGAGACCAAGTAGATTTTTTTAAAATCATTTTATCATGAGCATTAGTGAGGACCTATTATATGAAGATAGGTTGAAAAGTGGTAAAGTCGTCCTTTAAGTAAAGAATTTGAGTACTTTTTCCCCCACTTACACACACACACACACACACACACACACACACACACACACACACACACACACACACACACACACACACACCCACACACACGCATGCACGCACACTCGCAGAAATGTTGCGTATTATTTATAGTTGGATGTTTTATCAGTGAAGTGCCTATTTCTGTCTTGTTTGTCTCACCAACACAAATTCTAATCTACCATGTTGATATGGAAATTAAGAGCTGAACCTTGAAACTTACAATGTGACAGTGCACGTTATGCGTGAGACCCCCCCCCCCCCCACACACACACACACACACACACACACATACATAGTCCCTTTCTCCCTCTCTATCTTCACCTCCCTCTCTGTCTTTCTCTCTCTCTCTCTTGTTTGTCTTCCTCGCTCCTCCTCTCCTCCTATTCTGGCCGCTCTCTCACATTACAAATATTTTCCTTTCTATCTCCCTCCTTCCACACCTCCCTACCTCCCCCTCTCTGTCTGTACTCCTTCCTTCCTCCCCCCCTCCCCCCCTCCCCTCATCTCCATCTCCTTTCTTTCCCTGCTTCTCTCCGTCTTTTGGTTTCTGATCTGTTCCATGTCATTATTCCCTACATATTCTGTGCCTTCAAGGTTGGTTGGATCACAGTAAATCCCTCATTTAGCCCAATCTATCTGGGAACGCAGCTGTGTCATTTTAGAATTGAGCTATAACCATTTTCTTTATAGTTTGGCTATTCAAAAATAGCAGATCTACAAGCACAGAGTGCCGTGATATACGAGCTTGTAGATCTGCTATTGCTGAAAAATCGTGAAAATTTGTGCAAATCTTTGAATATATATATTTTTAAAGCGAACATTTATAACTCAAATCTTTGCTTCTGGGGGTCCCTGGAACAAAATATTTGAGAAATGTTCGCTTTAAAAAATAGTATATATTCAAAGATTTGCACACATTTTCCACGATTTTTCAAAAAAATAGCAGATATACAAGCTTGTATGTCTGCTATTTTTTTTTTTTGAATAGCCAAAGAAATCTAAAAATGACACAGATGCTTTCCTCCTGGTCTAAATGGGTTAACTCTGAGAGTGTAGAAATAGAGAATGTTTTTATTTGTCTGGGTGACGCGAGGCATGAGCTTTCCTCTCTCTCTGCCTCTACATTCATCATCTGTGTCTGCTCCTCAGGCACCGATGTCATTCCCAGCATCACATGGTACAAAGGGCATGGCTTTCCCCCAGAGGACTCTCTGTTCTGCTTCATTCATGCTCTCTCGCTGTCATACGACGGTGTCTCTGTGCGACTTGTTGTTGTCAGCTTGGAGCTGTGCTGTTTTTTGGCGAGCAACACAGTTGTACGGCGAAATAGACTTTAATGATGCTCCTGTCTACTCTTTCTCCCTGCTTACGTTATATGTAAATTTACACCTTTCAACCCTTGTTATTTCAATTCCTCTACCTCTCTCCTTTACACGCTCCATTTCTCCCTCCCTCCCCCTCTCTCTTCTTGCCCTATCCTGTTTTTGACTGTGGTAACACAGTATATACATTTAGCCGGCAAGAACGGGGCGTTTCACTATTTATTTGTCCGGCAAAAAGGTTTCGATGATTGTTTCGCTATCGCTTCCCTAGTTCCCATGCTCTGGAGGGGCGGTAGGAGAGTTCCCATGCTCTGGAGGGGCGGTAGGAGAGTTCCCATGCTCTGGAGGGGCGGTAGGGGAAAGGTAGGAGAGTTCCCATGCTCTGGAGAGGCGATAGGAGAGTTCCCATGCTCTGGAGGGGTGGTCACAGATGTCGATATGGCAGACAGAGTGCCTTGAAGTTACACATTTAATTTAACAGGATCATAACGGCAACAATGTCATGAGATGTTGGCAGATTGTCTGCAGGCCTTTAAAAACATTGTGTATTTCAGGTATGTGTGAATATCTCAGGTACGTGTGCTTGTATAGCTTTAGCATATAGACGTTAGCAAGTGATGCCATGTTAGTGGGCTACCATATAATCTGGTCCACAGTGGCCGGACACGGCGCTCCTCAGAGCGGACATAGGCGCATCCAACTGTGCCTGGCTTGAGTCTATCCGTCGCTCCCCGGCCGGCCTGGGTGCGAAAAAACGCCCGTTACCACAGTCAGTCATAATGGACTTTTGATGTTTTCCCCTCTCCTGTTTTTCTCTACTGCTGTGCTCACTCACAGGTCTTGGTCCCTCACTCTTTCCACCTCCACACATCATCCCCTCCTCCTCCTCCTCCTCCTCCTATTTTGCCCACGGCCATATTTTTCCTCTCCTCTCCTCTCCTCTCCTCTCCTCTCCTCTCCTCTCCTCTCCTCTCCTCTCCTCTCCTCTTCTCTCCTCAACACCTTTGCAATATGCCTCATGACAATGAGGGTTCCTTCCTGTTTACACCAGAAAAGGATGTCTTTACACTAGAGTGTTTGTATATAAGAGTGAGTTATACAACAAGGAACAACATCAACAACAACAACATTAACATCTAGCAGAGGCTCCAAACTCCAGCCCACTCAACCTCCCTCGATCCCACAGTGGTTTCACTACGTCTGAATGGTGTGTGTGTGTGTGTGTGTGTGTGTGTGTGTGTGTGTGTGTGTGTGTGTGTGTGTGTGTGTGTGTGTGTGTGTGTGTGTGTGTGTGTGTGTGTGTGTGTGTGTGACTTGTGTGGCTATGCACATGTTTTTCCACAGAGGAAATGCCAGGCTTATAAATGACAGTTATTTGGTGGCTTGGTGTTGGGTTAGCCGGCATCGTTATGTCATGTGATGTGTTCTCATGCTAGGTTAGTCATTACTGCATCACATGCGTGTGCACGTCTGGGGCGTGTACTGTACGCGTTGCAGTGTGTGTGTGTGTGTGTGTGTGTGTGTGTGTGTGTGTGTGTGTGTGTGTGTGTGTGTGTGTGTGTGTGTGTGTGTGTGTGTGTGTGTGTGTGTGTGTGTGTGTGTGTGTGGTGAGATCATTGTCCTTTCAATAGTAGTGAAGCCCTAAGGCCTGTATAACAAATCAACCAATAAACTTATTCAAGACAAAGCACAGTGCATCACACAGCATAACGTCAACACACCACACAGAAGAACACAACACTTGAGTGCACACTCGTATTACTAGCACTTTATTACTATATAGCATACAATTGCAATCATAGTTACACAGCATGACTTTAAGCTTAATGTATACTCCATCGCATGACAGTGTTGCTTACCGAAAATAATAATGAACCAGCAAGCTGACAACACATCACATGAAAATGAGGCCTTTTTGGCAAGCAACACCGTTGTACTACTACAGAGTATTAAAGAAATTGTACTCAAGTACTGTACTTCAGTACAATTTTGAGGTACTTTTACTTTACTGGTGGAGTATTTCCCATGTTCAATACTTTTACTTCTACTCCACTACATCTCAGAGGCAAATATTGTACTTTTACTCCACTACAATTATTTGAAAACTTAAGTTATCTTAAGCATACTGCCAACAAGGTTTCTTTGACACATTTTCCGCTTGAGAAACAGGAAACCCAGGAAGACCCCTGTAATCTGTAGAACATATTTTTCACTTTTGTTTTGTAATAAATATTAATATATGTTAAATGTTTAATTCCTTTGACCTTTCCGTTATTATGTTGCTTCCTTTACCCCTTGACGGGGGGGTCGTAACATGACGTCATGATCGAAACACAACATATAAGGACATGAGCTCCGTATAAGGTCAAGTGAGAACGAGGCTGAGGTGGCGTCATAACTTGGCGGGGGGGGAGTATTTTAAGACCACAACACGGGACCAGGCGTTAGTTACTGTGACTGGACCAAAAGCAGCAATAATGCCTCGGCATCAGTGAAGATCTTGATATAGTAACTTATTGCTGGATTTTCGGTGGTTGATTGCTTCTGACCACAATCGACGAATCGAGAACGTACTGCGGTTGACCCCCGTGGACCTGCCTGGAGCGGCGAACAGAGCAGCGTTGAGCTTGACAGCTTTGAGGCTTTATTTCGACTAGACTTTACAGAATAGTCCAACTTCATCGACGGTGTGAGAAATGTTCTGCTGGACGGTACATCTGAATGGAGGACCAGAGACAGTTGGTCGTCATGCTGTTGTTGCAGTGGAGCACAAGGTGTACGCCTTTGGAGGGATCTGTGATGGCAACACGGCTCAGATGGATGTCCATGTTTTCAACACAGTGTCTTTATGCTGGAGTACGTTGACCCCGATGACAACAGGAAGAGAACGTGAACTTGAGGTTCCATCAACACGTGAGGACCACACAGCTGTGCTGATAGAAGATATCATCTACATGTGGGGAGGAAATCCTTACTGCAACGTTCTTTATGGATTTGACGTCGACACCCACAGCTGGTTCAAACCCAGGGTTTCTGGGACTGTTCCAGAGGAGAGGATGAAACACACAGCCTGTGTGATGGAGAAGGTCATGTTTATCCATGGAGGATCAACCAAGCGGACTGGATTAACTAATAATGACATCTACAAGTTGGACACCGTCACAATGGTCTGGTCTTTCATTCACACCAGAGGAACTCCACCACCAGTTTCATGGTGTCACTCTGCCTTCATCATCAGGACAAAGATGTTTGTGTTTGGGGGCTGGGGGGCGCAGTCTGCCCACTACAACATCATCAGAGTGTTTGACACAGAGACCAACTGCTGGCTGAACGCGCCTTTTACACAGTCATTCTACAGTCATTCATCCTTTGCCTACAATGGAGAGCTGTACATATTTGGTGGCTGTAACCGGAACGAGACCTTCACTGATCTGTGGAAATTCAACCCAGAGACCTTCTCCTGGAAGAAGGTCGAGTCCAAGGGGAAAGGACCAGGTTCAACGTATGGTATGAGCTGTTGCATGGTGGGAGATCGTATCGTCCTCTCTGGGGGATACAACACAGCCAATAACCTGTATGTATTAGACCTCAGTCCTAGTCTCAAGACGCTATGCAAGCTAGCAGTTATTCAGTATGGTCTGGAGCCGTGGGAACTCCCACACAACATCGGGTGGGAACTGACTGCCATGACTACCAACAGCAACAGGAAAAGGCACACTAAAAACTAAAAAACAAACAAATTCAATGGCACAGATTTATTAGATTACAGTCCATAATGCTCTTCTGAATTTGACACTGGAACCATCAACACATTCCCTGCCATTGACGGAGATCTCCGTCCTTTCCAAAAAGTATTATTGTTTTGGAAAATTCCACAAGAGGGCGCTCTAACACAACTTAGGAATGATCCTAGGACCCTGAAAGAAGAAATGGACAGATGTGAGGTCACCCCAAAGAATGACACTCCCGTCCGCTCCTTTTTTATCAGTTTTAGAAAAGCACCCCTTTTTTCCCCTCTTTTTTTTTGGTGAAAACGTCTGTTATACACCTGCTGACCGGGATAAAATGGACGATCGAGGTTACAATTTCTTTTTAGCGGTGCCAACCGCTCTACACTTGACTTTGTCCGTTTGAACGTCCGTATGAGCACGGGATGAGCACGGAAAAGAAGAAACACATACAAACACACGCACACACACACACACACACACACACACACACACACACACACACACACGCACACACACACACACACACACACACACACACACACACACACACACACACACACACACACACACACACAAGCCAATACTGCACACATGCGCACACACGAACACACGCACGCACACACACACACACACACACACACACACACACACACACACACACACACACACACACACACACACACACACACACACACACACACACACACACTTGACATCCGTATGTCCGTTTGTATGTTATGTCCGTTTGAGCACGGCATCGAAACAGCTATAACTCCAGTTTGCAGCATGCTACCAAGTCCAAATTTGGTATGTGGACTTAGACCACCAATAGGGACGACCTGTAATTACTTAAGCCCCGCCCCCTCTGTCTGCCCATTGGCTGGGCTTTAAACAGCCATTATTGCAGTTTGCAGCATGCTACCAAGTACAAATTTGGTAAGTGGACTCAGACCACCAATAGGGACGCACTGAAATTAATTAAGCCCCGCCCCAAAGGCACCGCTTCCTTCACACAGGGTGTGATTTTTTTCTCTGGTGGAGAGATCAGACCCTCCCCTGACCAGACATGCTTTGTTTACGTGCACGTCACGGCTCCCTTGGCTCTGCACAGATCGTCAATATAAGGTAAAAACCCTGGCAGGAGCTACATAATGAATGAATTAATACCTCGCAGGGAAATAAGAATGCTTCTTGTTTGGTACATGCACCAAATTAAAATTGATTGCTGTTCGTGATGCACCAGTCAATTCGATTGTTAAGACGTGACGTTGCGCCCCGCTAGAATAACTTCCGGGTCCAAGTGTTTTAATGTTAATAATAATAATGTTAAATCATAATAATAAATAAATACTTTGTACTTCTATGATATTAGCATTAAGACCCTTATTAACCCTCAATGGTTCATTTCTGAAAAAGGAGGTTATTGTAAAAAGATTTACGGGTTCCAACATGTTGTTTACAATGAAGAGTGGACGGCGCTGGTGCCTTTTGGACCCGGACGTGACATCGGACTACAAAATTACGTCAGACTTAAGAACCGAATAGACACGGGCCAATAGGCCTATGTCTATTGAGAAATAGCTATTTCACCACAAGAAAAAGAAACATGAATACAATAGGCTACAATGTGCAACTATTACCAAAGTATGGTTTTCCTTACAAAGATGATCACAACAGGTAGGCCTATTACAGATACAATGTACTGTAGGCCAGTGGTTCTCAAACTTTTATCATGTCAAGGACCCCCAAAATTCTATGTATTTGGCCGCCGAACCTCATATCAAAATATTTAGTTCCAGGGTCCCCCCAGAAGCAAAGATTTGAGTTACAAATGTTTTCTTAAAAATATATATTTATTCAACGATTTGCGCAAATCTTCACAATTTAAAAACAATAGCAGATCTACAAGCTCATAGCGTGGCACTCGGTGCCGCTTGTATATCTGCCATTTTTGAATAGCCAAAGAAATCTAAAATGACACAGATGTGTTCCCGGTCTGAATGAGTTCAAATGAAATGCTGCATATTCCCCCCTTCTGCGTTTAGTAAGTGAGCTGCGTTTTAAGCCCAAATTATGCTGAGTCACATGACATTCGCCAACGATAACTGATTTTCTAGCGAACCCCCCCCCCCCCCCCCCCCCAAATGTCAGCGAGTGACACCGTCATGCCACGAATCATGAATTTGTTTTTGATGAAGCATTATTCTCTTCCGTTCTCGTGTAGGCGGCTGCAGTTATGAAAAAAAAGCACCTAACCCAAAACTAATTGCAACAAAACGTTTTTCAACTGTTTCTTGCAGTATTAGGTGTCCTTTATAACATACTCAAAGTTTACCAAAGTTTGAGCACTGGAAAGGTGTTATTTTCAAGATGGCGTCCAAGATGGCCAAAAAATCTTTAAAATAACCTAACTCCTTCATTATTTATCCTAGACAAGTACTTTTTGTGTCTTACCCTATGTTTTGGGGGCCTAGAAATCCACTGGAATTGTCCAAATTGCAGAGATACAATTAGATAATTGTGAAATCCAATATTTTGTTTGTGACTCTATTAAAACCCTCTGAAATGGTCACCCGTTTCAAGTGAACTAAACTAATTATGCAATAAACTAGTTATATTTTTTTTTACTGGAACAAGGCTTCAAGATATCCTTAAAACACAAGTCACAGTTTTCATTTTTGTCAATTTTGTCATTCAGAAGGTGCATGGCAGAGAAAGAGAATATTGTCAGTTGATATAGTATTTCATGCAATATTGAAAGGTTTTGGATAGCTCTGTGGATCAAATGTGAATCAAAGTGTCATCTTGTAGACACAATATTTTAAAAAACAATAACACATTAGGAAGGCAATCAGTGTGAGTGAGTAAAGAGGGGTGGGGGTGGCTACGGAGGAGCTCTTCACTCAAAACCCATGTCTCTACTGGGGGCCTAGGCAGAGGGGAGTATGCGGGGTAGGGTTGTGTGAGGAGGTAAAAGGGGGTCTGGTGTAGAGTTTAGAGGGCCTAGGGTTCCCCTCAGGTGGGTGGAGGGGAGTATGGGGAGTGGGGGTCACTGGATTGCTCCCTGGGCACTTGGAGCACAGAAGAGCAAAGTTATAGGAGCCAAGGAGACCCTGAGCTTCTCTCCCCCATGTCCGAGGTGCAAAACCTCCAACAGTTGGCTCAGACATGTTAATAGTGGGGCACTTGGGAGCTCAGGACGAGTGCTCATATGCAGTTAAAGAGAATGGGGCTTGTCGGCCCCTGTGGTGGTAGTTCTAAGACCTCCACGTTGTGCATCGTGATAGCCAAATAATTCCAATATTCAAGTGTCCATCATCAAGTCCTCCACTCCCGCCTTAGCCCTGCCTCGGAGGCAGGAGGTGAGGAGGCAAGGAGCGTAATTTTTAAGTGACAGCAATTATGACGTGTCACACAGTTGGATTGCTGGACTATTTCGGAGCTAGGAGGGTTGTCATGTGGAGGAGGAGAAATTATACGCCACCACGCATTTCAACAAAGACAGTTCTGCAAACGATACATGAAAGATATACAGTACTTGTATCTTGCCATATTTCACTCCAAGTGGCTTAGGGAGCCTGCGCTCACCTGGTTCTCAGCAAGTCCAAAAGCAAATTAGCATTTGGGATGCAAACAATTTCTAAGTCACGCTGGAGGACGGAGTGAGGAGGAGGCAGAAATTAAGCTTATGCGTTAGGCTGAGAGGAGTGTCCCTACGTCGCCTGGCTCACTGGATAGTCCCACTGGTCCCAAGTGGACCTCCATGCTGGCTCCTATGCCCTATGGCACTCGTGAGTGGCCATAGTTAGTGAGGAGGGACCCCCCATAGTGGTGGTTGTAAGACCATGTGGTGCATGACTGTGTGTCAGGCAGACAGGGGTGTCCTTATGTCGGACTGGCTCACAGGAGAGTCGGTGACTTAGTGACAAAAAAAATAGTCTAACCATTAGGTGTATACAGAAAGCAATGCTTGTTTGTTGGATAGCAGCAGGGACAAATCGTGGAGGTCGGTTAGATCGGGATTCTATGGGAGATTGGAGCCCAGGGCGTCATGGGCTGTCTCCTATGCCTTCTTGATGTTAAAATTATCCAGAAAAAAAGATCAAGGTTATTGCTATAGCAGTACCAATCACAAAATAAAAGACATGTGAAATGAATTTTGCACAAAAACCCCACACAACTACTCTCAGGAATAAGAAGATGTCTGTGACAAGCAAATCTGAACCCTCTACGCACCACACTCCTCCACCACCCCTGCCTAGACACCCAAGACAGCAGACACTAGATACATGTTGTGATAGCTCTGTACTGTCTTGCATATCCTCTCCAGGCCCATAAGGGGCCATTTCTCTCCACTGTAATATTTGAGAATTTGGCCAATTTGCTATTAAAAAGGTCTTAAGAGTGATTAAGTTGTCACTTTGGAAATGTGCAGATACACTGTATACACTTATACTGTATGTTGGTTTGTTTACTGTTGAGTGGGAAAACAATGATGCATATTAAGCTAATCATCTGGGGGGGGCTGGGGGGGGGGCTGACCCCCAGTTTGGGAACCACAGCCCTAGGGGACTAGGATTATTATTTTATTTTTTGGCAGACACCTTTACAAACAAAATAGTGAAGAAACTTCTCTGTAAGGAATTTCTTCCAAGATTTATGTAACATTCCCAGTCTGTGAGTTACAGCCATGTTTTTACAAATGTCACAGTACCACCCAATAATAATGAATTTATTCCTTATTGTTATCAAAAGAAATCTCCTGAAAGCTTCAACAGTGAATTCATGTATAGGTGATGAATTCACCAAATCCTGGGCATTATGGCACGTAGAAAAGGGAGAAATGTCCAATTACATTGTTAAATATGCTTATAACCATGCTTATAACCAATTGCTTTATAATTCTATACTTGTAATCACTTGAATATAATTTATATTATGCTAATTAGTAGGGATGTCCGATATTATCGGCCTCCCGATATTATCGGCCGATATTAGCATAAAAATTGATATCGGGAAAATATCGGTATCGTTTTTTGGAAAAAGATTTTTTTTTTTTTTTTTTGCTTTATAAATAAGTTACAGGAGTTCTTACTGTATATGGTGTGTGTGATATGAAATTTGAGCTTACCCTAATCACAATAATCCCCGCATATATCGGTATCGGTTGATATCGGTATCGGTAATTAAGAGTTGGACAATATCGGTATATCGGTTATCGGTAAAAAAGCCAATATCGGACAACCCTACTAATTAGATCCAAGATCACCAAAACCTGGGGTTCGGCACCAAAATTACTTGTCTAGGATGAATAATACAGGAGTAATGGTATTTTAAGGATCTGACGGCGGCCATTTTGAAAATCGGACCTTTCTAGTGGTCCGATTTTGGTAAACTTTTGATATGTTATTAAGTACACCTGATACTACAATAAACAATTGAGAAACCTTTTGTTGCAATTTTTTTTGGGTCAAATCATAACTGCAGCCGCCTAGTGTGGATCCTTTTCTGAAACCACACAATGAAAACCGTGAATAAAATGTTTAGCAGCTTGTTATAGACATGACCTTAATTCCAGCAGTCTGTTGGAGTGTCTGGCAGATGCTGTCTGATGCTGCATGCTTTTATGCATATTTAGATGAGCTTCACAATCATGGTCAAAACTGACGGTACAATGGAGAGCAGATGTCATTGATTTACTGTTATCTTGTTTGTTCGAATTTCCATTCATGATATTGTTTGTGATTGCGGCAAGTAATTGCTTTGTTGTTGTTGTTGTTGTTCTCGGTCTCTTCATGTCCCTCCGCGCGTGTGTGTGTGTGTGTGTGTGTGTGTGTGTGTGTGTGTGTGTGTGTGTGTGTGTGTGTGTGTGTGTGTGTGTGTGTGTGTGTGTGTGTGTGTGTGTGTGTGTGCGTGTGCATACGTGCACACACATATGCATGTGATGAGGTCATCTTATTTCAGACCTTTATTTCTCTCTCTCATAATCACTCCCTCTCCCATCACCCATCATCAACCTCCAATCTGCCCCTCTCCCTCTCCCTACGTAATGTTGAAGTGTCTGGTCAGTTATAAAGCTGTCCTCCTGTTGTGTTTATTCTAAACTGCTATACAGCCTGATAATCTGCCTATAATGACATCCACCATAGTCAATAGACTCTCAACACCATGACATCCCACTGTGCTTGCGTGCGTGCATATTTGTAAACATCAGCTTAGACATCACACACCCAAACATGTGCTTTGAATCACGATATGTGTATGTCAATTACTCATTATAAAGAGATAGATTCAGTTTTAACACCCTCTAACCAAGTGTGTGTGTGTATGTGTGTGTGTGTGTGTGTGTGTGTGTGTGTGTGTGTGTGTGTGTGTTTGAATTACTATACTTGCGAGGACCAAGTATAGTAGAATTTGAAGAAACTTACATTGTGAGGACCGTTTTCCTGGTCCTCACAAGACAAATGGTTGTTTTATAGTTAAAAAAACATTTTCAGAGATACGTTTACAATTAGAAAAACATTCAGGTCAAGATTAGACATTTAGAAGGCTAGGTTTAGGGATTGGAATTTGAGTTAAACATGATTTATACTTAGTTGCGCGCCATGTGTCATGCATCGAAAAACAGCCGATCTATAAGCTCACAACGCGTCGCAGCGCGACGCGTTGTGGGCTTGTAGATCTGCTGTTTTTCGGCTTTAGGCTTACGGTTAAAAATGGCAAAATAATACATATATTTTTAAATGACATTCATAAAATGGCTGTCCTAAAGCGTTGATGTCCTCACAAGTATAGTAATACAAACCTGTGTGTGTGTGTGTGTGTGTGTGTGTGTGTGTGTGTGCGTGTGCGTGCGTTGTGTGTGTGTGTGTGTGTGTTTCTCTCTCTCTGCTATGAACTCTGTGTAAGCCTTGCCGAGCCATATGGCTCATAGGGCAGGAGCCTATTTACTGTTTCTGTAGCGTGACACGGCTTGATGTACAAGTACCCCCCCTGGACATGACACTAGTACTGTATGTTGCAGGGACTTATTTACTCCCTGCCAAGCAGGGAGGCATTGGGTCCCATTTTTATAGAGCACCGAAGTCTGACATAATTTACGCATCCTACCTGGGTCACGTTTTTTTTATTCTGAATTCCCATAGACGCGTTTAATATCGCGTCATACTGTATAGGAACTGTGTTCCAAAAATGTGTCCCTGGAACAAAATATTTTCAGATGGGGGTCGGCGGCCACACGCTTGTAATTTTGGAGGTCCTTTACATGAAAAAGCAAAGTTTTTCAGAAAACAAAAGACATTTTGTAGAATCGGAACCTCAGGCCCTAATGGGTTAACTGACCATGGGGATGGTAGTCAGTATCTTTCATTTCTTTCAAGTCAAATGGCAAATGAGTTCATGCAATAGTTTTTGGGATATTGGTAAGATTTTGTGCATGTGTGTATTTAAAAAGATACTCCAATGCAGTGGACAATGTTGTTGATATAGGCTTTATTTTTGTTACATCTGCCATGCCGGAACGACCGAGTACAGGGTTATGTTTCACTCCCATAAGTCTGTCCGTCTGTACTGTAAGTGAGCAGCACTGAGCGGCGTGAAACTTTGCACACACACTCCCAGTAGGGAAGGAAGTTGAAATGAAATCGGTCTCATGGTGGCGTTATTACAGCCGATTCATGTTTTGGCCTGTAATTCCCCCATACTGTATATAGGCCAATAGACCATGCTGTTTTTGGTCCTATGAGTCTGTCCATCCGTCTGTGATTCTGTCTATGAACAGCTAATCTCGGGCACCACTGGACCGATCAGCGTGAAACCTTGCACGCACACTCCCAGTAGGCCTTTAGGAAGAACCCCAACTATTTCAAATTGGCCTCATGGTGGAGCTATAACAGGCCAATTCACGTTTGGGCCTAGACCTCTTGAACCGTAGGTTGTATTATGAAAACAATTATTTCTCTGGATTCCTTGGATCATGATGCAACTTCTCATTTAGGTTACACTATCAGTCAGAGTTTCCATATTCTATTCCGATTGGCTAGCCAACCCGGGCTCCGAGGAGTGCACTTTCTGGTCTTATTTTATGTTTTGCATATCATTGCAGGTGTAATGAAGTTAAGTTTGCAACATTGTTTCTATTTAATTTCTCCCCCTACGAGGCATATAGATAAATATTGAATGACCAGAGGAAAGGCTTGTGCAGACCTGGCTGTTTGCTGGTGATTCATTAGATGTGAAGTTATCTTTTGAGCAAGGTCATCAGGAGGAGTGGAGGAAGACACACGCGATTAGCATCGACTAATTGAAGAACAGAGAGGCGGAGGAGGAAGAGAGGGAGAAGCAGAGCTTGAAAATGAGAGATGAGGCAGCAATATACTGTAGACAAAATGTTTCAAAAGGGGGAGCACCAGAATGGAGAAATGGAGGAAGAGAGAGAGAGAGATAACAAGACAGAGAGAGATCTTTTTACAGCACAAACACATGGTCTTTATTGATCCACAGGACATGTGACTGTCCTCAGGGTTTGTCATGGCTCTGTGTGTGTGTGTGTGTGTGTGTGTGTGTGTGTGTGTGTGTGTGTGTGTGTGTGTGTGTGTGTGTGTGTGTGTGTGTGTGTGTGTGTGTGTGTGTGTGTGTGTGTGTGTGTGTGTGTGTGTGTGTGTGTGTGTGTGTGTGTGTGTGTGTGTGTGCGCGCGCATGCATGCGTGAGTGGTTGTGTGTATGTGTTTTTTTGCATCTGTATAGTTGTGTTGGAAACTTTGTGGGGAAGGGTACAACATGCCTAACAATTTGCACTTGAAAGCGCGTGCGTGCGCGCGTGCGTGCGCGTGCGTGCGCGCGTGCGTGCGTGCGTCTGTCTGTCTCCATGGGAGTCAACAATCGATCCATCTCTAAGGAGAAGTAAAGGGGATTGGAATAGGCTTCTGTGTTTGCATTTACAGTTTATTTTTACTAAGCATTTGTTGAACCAAACTCATCTCAAATCTCATATCACACATACTGCCATGTTGACACAAATGTGTAGCATGTTCAGGCAGTCAGTTAAACAGTGCCCTGGTTCATAATCTTGGGGTGGGGGACTTCAATAGGTAACAGTCAACAGTTAGTAGCTACTGCTTGGCACCTCATACGAGGGCAGGCATTCAGTAAATGTCACTAACATTTTTCTGGTGCCTTTGTGTGTAACAAGAGCAGTAATGTGTTTTCCATTTGCTCTCCAAATGAAATAAAACATGTTTTCAGAAACATAGGGACTGGTGCTGTGAAGGCTAGCTCAGTGGGTACACAGCATGACATAACACTGCCAGAGTTAACGGTTCCAATTCTTTGTATGTCAATGAGTACAGCAGGACATTGATAGCATTGACAGTAGCCTGTTCATGGCATGCTATACCCATTGATCAAGGTTAGAGAATGGAATAGAATTTAAACATCATTGTCCATTGCAAATCCACCTTGCTTCACTGTGGCAGGAATGAGCCTAGCATAGACACTTCACACAACTGTAGGCTGTAATTGGTAAAACCAACAACAGAAGCAAGAGGGACTAGCTTTTTAGTGTACGTACTGTATGTGCATGGCATTCAAATGTGTGTATGTGTGTGTGTGTGTGTGTGTGTGTGTGTGTGTGTGTGTGTGTGTGTGTGTGTGTGTGTGTGTGTGTGTGTGTGTGTGTGTGTGTGTGTGCGTGCGTGCGTGCGTGCGTGCGCGTATATGTGTTTGTGCCATGCATCCGACTAGCATGTTAGCCATCTGGGAGATAACCTTGATAGTGGACGAGAAAGCCGTTGCTAGGTAACTATGGAGTGCTAGCATACTTGTGGCGGTGGGAGTTTTAGCACTTCTAGACCTCCCAAGTCCCACCGGCAAACAAAAGTCAATACATCACACACTCTTTTTCTTCCTATTTATTTGTATTTGTATATATTTGTATTACATTTATTCATTACATGTTGTTGTTTTTGGCATGGTATGCAGTCAAGAGTGACAGGATAATGCCCAGAGATGGTGTTTTTTTATGACCACGCATAACCCTGTTGGCCTCCAATCCAAATCCTGCCAGAAATTTGTTTCCCTGTGCTTCCTATGAGTGTGTGTGTGTGTGCGTGTGCGTGTGCGTGTGTGAACCCAGAGCCAACCTCGGAAACCAGTATAGGCCAAGGAAGACCCTCGCCCCCCGGTGGCGCTATACCAGGTCGCTTTATGTTTTGGCTTTTAGACTAACTCTTGAATAGTACCTTTCTTTTTTTTCTATTCTCTTCTTTGTTCCCCTCCTTAATTTCATTCTCATCATCTCACTTTCTGGATTTCATGTTCCCTCCCTTCTTTTTATTATATATCTATCTATCTATCTGTCTGTCTGTTACACACCGTAATCCCATCTCTCCTGCCTTCCTTCTCTCTATCTTAAGGGTGATTTAAATGTTGTTACGTGTCGGTGTCGTGCACTGAAGCACAACACATCGTTGATCTGCTATTTCGGGTGCATGATCAGACCAGGGCGCAGCCAAGTATAACTCAGGTTGTACTCTACTCCTACAAGCCCATCCACATAGTCAGACCAAGACATCTGAGAAACCAACCCAAGGGGGAACCTGATCTCCCCCATGGCTCCTCAGGTCAGTCCTGACATAGCAAGGTCAACAAGATACCACGTTTGACCTCTGTGTGTGTGTGTGTGGGGGGGGGATGTGGATATCCAGTCTATTCAGTCTAGTTTCATCCTTGTTGCTTCATTACCTCGTTTCAGTCAGTGAGTCAGGACCCACTCATCGAGATGAAATCCCTTTATTACTAATTCATAATGCACTTAATTAACCATTAATGTGGTTAATTCATAATGCACCTTGTCCCCTCCTAGAAATATAGTGGAAAAGTATTTTTTTTGTCTTTGAAATGTAGTATCCAAAAATACAAATATACTCAAGCAAAGTCACAGATACTCAAAACAATGTACTTAAGTACAGTACTCAAGTACCTTGTTACTGTGATTGGAGGGTGTATGTGCATGAGACAGGCTCCACGTCCATGCTTGCCTAAACTCCCCACGATACTCCATCCTGTTACTTAGAGACGAGGACCGTTCCGCATTTTGATTGGCTCTCTTAAAGTTTCTCAGACTTGTCAATTGGCCAGCTGGTTTGAGATAAGCTCTCCTGATTGGATAGAAGGTACAGGCTGTCTGTTCCGGGGTGAGAGAGAGTTCTATTGAAGAGCTCTTCTGTATCCATGGAGACTGCCTCCCATGGCAATGAGTGTTGATGTGTGCGTGGGTGCACGGCGCACGTGCGTGCATGTGTTTGTGTGAGCTCTTGTTCTAACAAGTTTTTTTAGCTTATCTTGTTGTTTTTTTCTGGTGTGTGTGTGTGTGTGTGTGTGTGTGTGTGTGTGTGTGTGTGTGTGGGCACGGTATAGAATTTCATTGAGCCTATAAATAGCAGGATAGATCAGGATGGATTGGAAACATACAGTACACATAGATTTAATGCATTATTTATGATGCTACGTCTTTCACCCCTTCTGTCT
>NC_139948.1:25292316-25302316 GCF_963454915.1 Gymnoscopelus microlampas
AAGGCAATCATTTTATGATTCGGCGTGCTCGCATAAGATACTTGCAGTTAGTGACGTGCATGTTAGTGAGCAGCTCTAAGGCACCGACTGGCCTTTGAGCTGGAGATGGTCCCCAGATGCTGTTCAGTGGCTGACCACTGCTCCTAATAGTTAGGATGGGTTAAATTAATGATTCATTCCCCGCAGGGATCAATCACTTCAAATTGCCAAAGGGCAATTTGAAGTGAAGTTATTTGTTTTTAGAATAGATACAGTGCAGAATAGATACAGTGTCAGGGGAAGAGACATTTTGCCTAGAAGTTTGACTCGCCTGCTCTACACAGTAGGGAAATCTTGTACACTGACTACTAATATTAAAGTGTTATACATTGTAGATGTACTGTAGGGCTGGCTACACAACACAGCTACATTCTGAATGTTCATTCAACTCATAGACCCTTATAGGGGAGTTAAACAATATTATTCTATTTGACTTTAGACCTGTGTTTGCCTGAGTTTAGTTTTTTTAGTTGGGAGTCTTGGTTATTTTATCCCTCATTGTTTTTTCCTATCCTTTTTGTTGTTGTTAGTGTTCGTTCTCTCCTCTGTCCCTGTCACTAGGACAACTCAGTCCACACTCACACACACACAAATGCATACATACGCACGCACATACACACATGGACCACATGCATCAATCTCTCATTTGCACATTGTGTGTGCGTTTGTGTGGATGTGTGTGTGTGTGTGTGTGTGTGTGTGTGTGTGTGTGTGTGTGTGTGTGTGTGTGTGCGCGAGCATTCAATTTCTGAAGTGTTCCTGTCTCCTGTGTTGTCGTCACCTCTGAGCACAGTCTGTTAACCACTTAAAGGAGAATTCCCGACTAGCCTTTTTCTTACCTTTATATGATGTTATTATATCCTAGCTAAAAACATGAGCAGATGGGCTAAATCGCGTATTTATTTATTTATGTTGATGTCTGACATTCATATTGACAGAAAACTCTCCACTGTGTTAGTGTTAGAGGCGCCCCTCCGGACAAGCTCACAACGTGACGCGTTGCGTCACGTTGTGAGCTTGTCGATCGGCTATTTTCAGCGAAAGCTTTCCCCTCAATACGGATGTCGGGGTTTAAGTGGTTAATGTCACCTTTCACATGTATCCACCTTTATCCACCTCATGCTAGAGCTTGAACGTGGTGAACTGTGTGTGCGGGTGCATGTGTGCGTGCATGTGTGCGTGCATGTGTGTGTGCGTGCATGCGTGCATGTGTGTATGTGTGCGTGCACGCGAGCACATGAATGTATGAGTACAAGGCTGCAAAATGTGTATCGAGTTGACTGTGTTGAGCGTTTTTAAACCTGAGTGTCCCAAATCTGCAATTTTTAGTGTATAAGACCTACATTTCGAAAAAAGGCTCAACAAGAAGAGAATTTGAATGTTATTTGGTTGCTCATTCATGTGATGTTTTTTGCAAGTTGTGCTTTGTTCTACCAGAAAACAAGGGAACTCTATATAATAACCATTTCATTGTTTCAGAAAAGCTATCCAACTAAATGTGACCTTATTTTTTCCCGATAAAGTTATGAGTGGGTGACATTTCCGTCCTGGCTCAGAGTGTGGTCGTTAAATCCATGACAATGACTACTGTATATTGTCATGGTCATAACTGTTTGTAATTTCCTCGTGGAACTTCTCTCATGGTTAATATAACACATTACAGTGCAACGCAATTGTGAGCTTGTAAATCAGCCATTTGGGAATTAGGTTAGAAACCTGTCATGTTGTCCTGCAGGTAAGGCTGTTCACCGACCGTGGACAATACCGTGTATTTTACAGGTTGCTTTCACATGCACTACTTTGCATCACCCTCACGATATGTTCTTAGATCTCATGATCACTAGATTCAATGCATCTTGAGTGACATGTTTTCTCACAGTTAGTCAGTCAGGGTTGTGTGATCGTTAACTTGTAGCCAGCTGTGTCAGTCACTCACTCACATTCTATGGCTCAAAATATCAAAGTTCTCCATTTGGGCCTTTTAATTGGAGTGACCTTCACACTCCAGACAGAGCAACAGACTGACTCACTCTCTATTCTCTGTCATGAACTGTCTGTCAGCTAACATCTCTTTGAAATGTTCCTCACATACCCTATTTCTCCTTTAATTACATCCCCTTGGCCATATTCCTCTCCCGAACTCACTCTAAATCTATCCTCACCAAAAAAAAAGAGAAAAGAAAAATGAATTGAAGCTTGTTCTGAGCTTACACTTGTTGCACGTTGCTATGGATATGTGTTTTCTAAAGGTGTAAAAAAAAAAAAGCAGATGCATGTAGACTATGTCAAGCGTGAATTTGAATGGGTGGAAAATGGCTTCATACTGTATATTGTAGGAGCAGTGGCATTAAGTGAAAGCAAAGCATACTGTGATAGTACTCTGTACAATCCTGAGTGTTAATGTAATGCTGAGAGTGTAGAAATACTAATATAACCAGATGGACCATAAGACAGATGCTACTGCAGGTCTGATGTTTATCTGGTATCCTAGTGTCTTTGAAGCACAACATTGTTCTCTTTGCACTCCACTTATGTGACTATTTACCTTGTTGTTTGTTACATTTACTCTGATTTTGCACTTGTAAGTGACTCAGACTGGATAAGAGTGTCTGCTAAATGCCCTACATTGTTATAAATTGTAAGGGTCCATTTGGTTACATTTGTACACTCTCAGAGGTACAAATTGATAAATTAACACTGAGGAATTTACCGTGTTTGTGTACTAGCTTTTCCCCAAAACCTTTATCTGCCTTCCCAGTGGTCAAATCTAAACCATTTATGGCACCTTGATAAGATGGTTATAATGGTTTATGACAGACAAACACACTCTCCAAATGCACTATAGCAGTCCCATTATGACAAGAATTGCATATATAATCACACACTGACGGCTGTATTATATATGTATGTGTATGTACATTATGGCATATGTGTATATACACAGATATACATGTTATTAATCTATTTATGTACTATGGGTATATAAATGTATTCATATATCTATGTATTATATATATGCTGTCTTTTTTTCTCTGTGTGTGTGCGTGCCTGTTTATCTGTATGGGTGCGTGTGCGTGTGCGTGTGCGCGTGCGCGTGTGCGTGTGTGTGTGTGTGTGTGCGTGTGCGTGTGCGTGCGCGTGCGTGTGCGTGTGCGTGTGTGTGTGTGTGTGTGTGTGTGTGTTTGAGAGAGAGAGAGAGGACGTGTTTGCAGCCTAGATATAAAAACCCAGCTAGTTATGAATCCCCTTCTCTGCCCTTCATCCCTCAGCCCAGACCAGCACTCTTCATCAGCTCCTTTGTAATAGTAGTGTTTGGGGTTTGGGATAAATTAATGGGTGAGCAGTGAGCAGTGTCCTGAAGTCGTTGTAATGTCCCCCGTAATGTCTTATGATAACAGATTAACAGCCACTGTAGCTCCTTCTAAAGCTAGCGTCACCACAACAAGTCATCTGCTGCAATGCAGCTTCCTTTCTTTCCAGAGGAATTCAAATTAATTTGCCAGAAGGCGTTGGGACAATCTGTCAACCAGTGGTTTGAGCGACACGTGTTTTGAGTGACAAATTATGCCTGTTCAGTGTACTTTAATAGAAACTGCTGAAGAAAGACAAATGCCGGATTGATGTTTGATTGGGGTAGTTCTATAATTCCTAGAAGAAAAACAGGACTGCTACAGTATGGCATCAAATATTGAAAACAGTGTACTGTATGAGAGTCAGTAAACAATAACAACAAAAAAGTGTTATGGTGACTAAATTTAGATAAACATTTCATGAGTTCTTTTAGAAAGTAATTCTGTACTAAGCTACAGAAATATTACATTATACAAAATACGGACAAATCAGTAAGAAAAAGCAACTAGATGTCTACGCTGTTAGGTCAGGGCTAACTGTCTCTGAAATAAGCTGACATTAAGGAATTCACTTGATGTAATGAGTGGTGATATAGATTATTATGTAATTATAATAACTCTTTTGGTATGTATATTGGTAGCTCAAGGGTCACGTTTTTTGTAGCATATGCACTTAAAATACACCTTTTGCAACTTTTCAGACAGTGAAATTCTTGTACTTAGAGCCTCCTCAACAAAAAACAATATAATTCTCTTAATGAAAATAGTAATGATAACATTAGGCCTCACCAACCTGAGTCCATAGCTTTGTCACCTTTTTATTTACCACCATGTTATTTGTTTTGCCTAAGGCTTAATGCCAAGGCTTAACATAAAACATACATTACAAACAACACAAAACTAAATGGCTTTATACCAGCTTTTAAACCCTAATATACAAAAAGTACTAATAATATAAAGCTCATGAAGTGATTTATCGTATAGTAGCATGCAAGGACAGTTCCCGAGGCTACTAACAACCTTAGCCTAGCATTATTTGAGATCATTTAAACACGAGTTAATAAAGATGCTAAGATTAATACAAAATTGTTTAGGCCGAACGAATGAACGTTGTAGGGCCAGTGTCGGGGTTGGTTAGCAGCTAACGGTGGTGTTCTGTGTTGAAGGTTGTCGCGGTTCAGAGGCCAGTCCTCAGGGCTCCCCCACCCCATCTGGTGGGCCACACGGAGGCTCCAACGAGGAGATCTGGGTGCTCCGTAAGCCCGTGGCAGGTAATCAAGCCGTGCTGCGCTGAGCCCTCAGCCCCCCTCGTCCCCTATATATGACCTATGAACCCTTTCAGCAGAGGTTAAATAGTATCTGACGTCTGTTCAAAAAAGGCTGCAGTCACTGTCGATCGATGTGCGATCCAGTTTGTCTGCCCACCCCTTTGTGGACAGAGAGGTCTCAAGTGTCTGAATCTATAGTAACGCTCCAGCCCATTTGGTACCGCAGGAGATTCCAATGCGTGTAAGCCCATCATGTTCAGTAGTCACTGGGTCTGTTATTTTGAAGGATTTCAGATACTGTTTGGCTTGATTCTGTCTCTGAGCAGTTTCGTGTCATCCCTCCATCTTTGATCCAGCTATGCCCGGTTTGCTGGCCTTATATGTAGAACTACAGTCATACACATGGGTCTCTTCAGTTAATGTATGTCAGCCTGACTGTGTGTATGTATGTATGAATGTTTGTGTGCGTGTGCGTGTGCGTGTGCGTGTGCGTGTGCGTGTGTGTTTGTGTGAATAGAGAAAAAAAAGAGTTGCGTCCTGTTTTCTCTACTCGTGTCTATCACTCAGTCAGCCTGTCTGTCAGTCAGTCTGTCTGTCTGTCAGTCAGTCAGTCATACCACCAGTCACCATGGTACTCAGTCCACCCATCCATCATCCAGTCCATTCTGTCCGGTGTTTCTCTCCATCCAGCCATGCTGTATCACAATACTGCCCAGTGCATTTCAATGGAGAGTCATATCTGCGTGTACAACAGCATACACCTGGATATCAGCTAAGCCACTCACTGTGTGTGTGTGTGTGTGTGTGTGTGTGTGTGTGTGTGTGTGTGTGTGTGTGTGTGTGTGTGTGTGTGTGTGTGTGTGTGTGTGTGTGTGTGCGCGTGCGTGTGTGGTTGTGGATGCATCCATCTCTCTGTTGGTGGGTATGTCTGAATGTACTGTATGTCTGTGTGTGTGCATGCATGCACATATGCATGTGTGTGTGTGTGTGTGTGTGTGTGTGTGTGTGTGTGTGTGTGTGTGTGTGTGTGTGTGTGTGTGTGTGTGTGTGTGTGTGTGTGTGTGTGTGTGTGTGTGTGTGTGTGCGTGCGTGCGTGTGCGTGTGGTTTGTGTAACAGGTGGTGACCGCAGCAGTTTGGGTAGTTCTGGCAGTGTGACCAGTGTGAGGTCATCAGGCAGCGGTCAGAGTGCTGGCAGTGCACACATCCTCCACGCACAGGCGGAGGGAGTTAAGGTAGGTTGCACACACATACACACACACACACACACACACACACACACACACACACACACACACACACACACACACACACACACACACACATATACCATATTATGGTACTTCTCTGCTGAATGTGTAAAACAGTTGTAGGCCTGTCACAATTATTACATAATCGTCGAATCGCAATTATTTTATATAATCGCAATTATTTTTGCATAATCGTCATAATCAATTAAATGTTAAAAAATGTCATATCTTTTCAAAACATGGCAAAAATAGTGCAAATAGCAGATCTATAAGCTCGTTTTGAGGTTAAAGATCGGCTATTTCCACTATTAATGTTTATTTTTAAGTATAAAGTAATTAAATATGTGTTATTTGTCATATCTGCCCTGTGCAACTTTTGTTTACGAAAGATAAAAGCCAAACAGAAATGTCATTTTTATTCATAATGTTCCATTAATTCTCAACGACCGCAATTATTTGAGTGATAATTAACCGTCAACTTAAATTTGTAATTGTGTCAGCCCTAAACAGTTGGCAAAACTTTATATCCTGCTCAAGCCACCACATCAATTATCCCTTCACCAGATCCACAACAACACACTACTTTTATAGCAGGGGTGCTGTCTCATCAAACTGCAATGAGACACTTTCCGTTGCTGTTGGGCAGAAACCTTGTATGTCCAAAACCGTTACTTTTTAATCAGTATTTCAAAAACATTAAAGGGTCTACACCATGAATTTTAACTTTTTCTTCATTTTTGAGTGTTTTTGGTCTCCCCCACCTCTCTTCTGTTCCAACAAATACCCGACTTCGAGCATGCAGGCTTTCATAGGCTATCTGTGGTTTTTATGTAAATTGGTCTGAAAACAGTCCATCAGATTTGTTCCCCCTGCCTACGTCACGTCTGGGAACAATTCTTCCCGTTTTTCAGTTCCAACCAAAAAAAAAAAAAAAAGAAATCTTAAAAATGAAAAAATGAAAAAATCTTTTTTTTTTTTTTTTTTTACTTTTTCCACACAGAACCAGGAGATAACATGCATACAAACTGGCTCAATAGCGCCCCGTGCCAAACAGGACAATGTGGTATTGCAGGTGAAAGTGCTTTATAAGCCAGAGAGAAGTTAGTTGGAATGAGTATATCTGAGGCTTGATTTAGGCTCAAACCTTTTGAAAAACGTTTGAGGGACATAAACAATATGATATTAAATATTATTATTATTTTTTAAATTCATGGTAGACCCTTTAAAAATAGTGACAATAGCTGCGATTTGACACGTTGTGACGCGTTGTGAGCTTGTAGATCTGCTATTTTCGCTACTTTTGTGCGACACTCTTGCATGATACTGTAAGTAGGTCCTTAATGTGAAAAGTTTAAATGTGGAAATATGAGGTTTCTGCCTAACATTAACGCTTTTTTAAAAACTACGGTACTTTTAAAACGGTCACACAGCAGAAAAGAGGCCCATCATGTGTCTAGCCCAGACAGAATGGAGCATGTGGTCCCCATTGAGGCCGAGGCCATTCTGCTGTATCCAGCTCCCTGACAGAGACAATCAGATATGTGTCATGGCTCATGGAAGCTACAAAAGTCTGGTTACAGGGGAGCTATGTGAAGGAAGTCTCAGCAGAGTAAAAGAAGAAGAAGACTTTAGTACTCATAGACATACAGGCACATTGTATTATGTGTGCAGTTCTTACGCTGATGACATTTTGTGTGTGTGCGTGTGCGTGTGCGTGTGCGTGTGCGTGTGTGTGTGTGTGTGTGTGTGTGTGTTGTTTAGCTCTTGGCCACGGTATTGTCCCAGTCAGCCAAAGCCAAGGAACACCTGCAGGAGCAGCATTCCAAGTCTATGGAACAAAATACAGGTAATACTATAATACTAGTTACTATAATACTAACACTGCTGCTACTATTACTTCTACTACTGACACTACTACTTTTACTTCTGCTACAATTGCCACTGTTACTGTTTACTTATAGTATAATAGCAGTAGTCTAAGTAACTAAGTACTCAAGTACTGTACTTAAGTAACATTTTGAGGTATTTTTTACTTTACTGGAGTATTTCTAATTTGCGGTACTTTTACTTCTACTCCACTACATCTCAGAGGCAAATGTTGTACTTTTACTTAATTGTTTGAAAACTTAGTCACTAGTTACTTTGTAATTATCAATTATTATATTCTAAGACATACATTAACCACTTCAGCCCTATTTTATACCTCGGCTATTTGAAAATAGCCGATCTACAAGCTCACAACGCGTCACATTGCGACGCGTTGTGAGCTTGTAGATCTGCTATTTTCAAACCTTTTAGTACTTTTACTTTTGGTACTTTAAGTACATTTTGATAGCAATACTTTTGTACTTTTACTCAAGTAAATTTTGAATTCCGGACTTGAACTTGTAACGGAGTATTTCCATATTGCAGTATTGATACTTTTACTTAAGTAAAATATCTGAGTACTTTTTCCACCACTGTATAATAGGCGTAAATAGGTCATGAAAAAGGAAAAGATAAAGATAAAGTCAGAGAGAAAGAAAGAGAGAATGGCTTGTGTTGGAAGATGAAATATATTGTGAAATAACTATCTAGAAAAAGACAACATGATAGAGTTTAGATCTTCAACAGGGGTTCCGGGACCCTCTGGGGGTCCTCAAAGAGTTACTACAGGGGGGTCGCCAAATCTTTGTGTGGTAGGATAATTGTTTTGTTTTGTTTACATTAACCACTTGAACCCTAGCATTCCTATTCTGGGGGGAACACTCTGTGATCAAATAGCTGATCTACAAGCTCATTACTTACTTACTTACTCCTCTTCATGCTGGATAGCACATAAGGTATTCACCAACGAACGCCAATGCTGTCCCCCAGCATCTGGTTCTTAGGTTTGATTTCTGTAGCAAGGTCTTTTTACGTGGCAGGGTCGCTGGCATTGCTGGCTTTAGGGAGGTGGGTGGTTAGTCCTCTCCCCAAAACCCATAGTCCTCTGGGCAGTGGATTACAGACTCACACCACATGAGACCAGACAGGTTGTGGGTTGTGTACAAGCTGCCCCGGCGCGTCAAGCCCAACCAACTCCTGTTACCATGTACAGTATGTGGCATTTTGCTAAATTCCCACTACTGGCAACGCGACACAGCTACAAGCTCATTCATGTAGATTAGCTATTTTTGGTGAAGAGGTTTGGGTTTAGAGGGAAAAAATAGCAGACCAAGTGCAGAGCCAAAGGTCAAGTTTATGAAGTATTTAGGGTTTAAGTGGTTAAATCTATGAAATCTATGAAAAAGTTTAATCAGAAAACGAAAAAAAGACATATGGTAAACTGTCACTTCCTCATGTGACAAAGTGACACTCCTTTGTCATCATTCATGATATTGACATTATGCACGCATGCGCACACACACACACACACACACACACACACACACACACACACACACACACACACACACACACACACACACACACACACACACACACGTGCGAGCACACAAACACACACTCACATACATACATACAAACAACACACACACACACACACACACACACACACACACACACACACACACACACACACACACACACACACACACACACACACACACGTGCGAGCACACAAACACACACTCACATACATACAAACAAACACACACACACACACACACACACACACACACACACACACACACACACACACACACACACACACACACACACACACACACACACACACACACACACGTGCGAGCACACAAACACACACTCACTCACATACATACAAACAAACAAACAAACAAACACACACACACACACACACACACACACACACACACACACACACACACACACACACACACACACACACACACACACACACACACACACACACACACACACACACACACACACACACACACACACACACACGTGCAAGCACACAAACACACACTCACTCACTCACATACATACAAACAAACACAAACACAACACGAATTGGCTGCCTTAGCAGACAGATGGCCAGGCCAGGGGATGTGGGAGTGTTTAGGAAGGATTGTAAAATGGATGTGGGTGGTTAAGGCGGTTCGTTACCATGAGAATGCAGATATCTGA
>NC_139948.1:25307316-25364816 GCF_963454915.1 Gymnoscopelus microlampas
ACAATGCATGCAGTGCATCATCACAGCAAACGGCTATTGACAAAGCATAGTACCCTACCATATTCTCTAAGAGCGATGGGTGATTTACATGCAACAGTAATTACAATCAATATTATACAAGGAAGTTCCTGTCCTTTACCTATCGCTTACCTATCATGTTCCGTCACTTTACCGACCATAACTGCTGTCAAAAACTAAACGCCGGTCAAATTGTAAATAAATTCACTTCCATACCGACCCATTTTCTCAAACCTCAACCCAGTACGCCTGAATCTATAAATACATCCTGCAGTCCACAACTGGCAACATCGACGTACCATGTTCCAGGGAAATAGAACAACTGTAAAAAAGCCTCTTAGCCTCTTACAATAACTTTTAAATCATAAATAACTAAGGCACAGACACACTGTTGCTGCTGCGCAGGCTTAAGGGTCTGAATTTTGACAACCGACACATTGCATGATTTCAATCAATTTATCAATCAATTCAAGTTTTTAACAGTGCAAAATTACAACACATAGTCTCAAGACACACAAAATAGAGCAGGTCAAGACAATACTCTACAGTCTGCAGAGACCCAACGATTCCCCCATGAGCAATCGCTTGGCGACGGCGGCAAAGAAAGACTACCCTCTGACGCGAAGAAACCTGGAGCAGAACCTATAGCTCTGGGTGGGCAGCCATCTGCCTCCACCGGTTGGGTTTAGAGAGAGGGAGAGAGGGAGACACAAATATGCAACAATAATGATAACAATAACAGCTGTAATAACACTCAGTGGTGGACGAAGTACTAAAACGTGTTACTTAAGTAAAAGTATCAATACTGCAATGTAGAAATACTGTGAAATAATGTTACAAGTGAAAGTCCGGAATTCCAAATTGACTTTAAAAGTACAAAAGTATTGGTATCAAAATGTACTTAGTAGAAAGTACCCATTATGCAGAATGTCAGTTTTCAAGTGTATAAAATGTATTTAAAAAATGTAAAATAGCACATCTGCAAGCTCACAATGCATCGCATTGCGATGCATTGTAGAACTGCTATTTTCAAATGGCTGAAATGTATATAGGGCTGAAGTGGTTACTGTATGTTATGTAATAATAATCAAAATCTACAAAATAACTAGTGACTAAAGTTTTCAAGTACAAGTACAATATTTGCCTCTGAGATGTAGTGGAGTAGAAGTAAAATGATTGGGAATTGGAAATACTCGAGTAAAGTACAAATACCTCAAAACTGTACTTAAGTACAGTACTTGAGTACATGTACTTAGTTACTTTCCAACACTGACATCAGTTTCAAGGTACCTTTTGCATCTGATGCGGATGCAGTGAGCACGTATGATAACCCATTCCAACTCTGTCAGTATGCAACATCAGCGGCACTGGCTGCCTTGTTTTCACTTGTTTTGAATGTGTTTTCAACACCCACATTGTTTCCCCATGCGTCTGCATTCCATCATCAGTCACGGGACTCGGACTACCCTGAACGTTTAAAACCGGTCACCCCAGTGACGCCAGTATGTGACCACTTAGAAGTGAGAATGTGTTGTTGCCGTGTGTGTTGGCGAGTGTTCTTGTGTGTGTGTGTGTGTGTGTGTGTTTGTAAAAGTGTGTCCTTGTGTGTCCACCAGGACTTCTGATGACCCTAACGATGATCTAAATGTTCACAAACTAAAATCTATTTTTTTGTTTTATACAATCTGTATTCTAATGAAGGAGCTCCAATTTCTTAATCAATGAACTTATGTATGCAAGCTTAATATATGTGAGTGTGTGATGATGAGAACACATAAACACAGACTGGCTACCAGAGGAAAGTGCTACATGATCGAGCTCAGTGGTTCTCAACCTTTTCAGACCGCGACCCCCCCAAAATAATCATATGTGAACTGGGGACCCCCCCACCAGGACTTGGAATTGTAGAAGTTGAGGCATTACATTTAGTTTGACTTGGTTCCACAGATACATATTGTGAAAGTACTGTAGCAGATATGCAGGTGTTGCGAGCTTGTAGATTAGCTATTTTCAAAATGTTTGCCTAAATATTATTTGACTATTTGGCCAATGTTTGACCAGTTTTTATAGTATAGTTTGTTGATTACTTATTATGCAGTAATGTTTTTTTCTTTTCCTTATTTTCCCACTTTTTTTTTGGTTATAAAAAGGTCTTAAAAGTCCTTAAATGGTCACTTCACTGTCATCTGCAGGGACCCCGCCAAAATCATGTGGGGGTCCTGACCCACAGGTTGAGAACCATTCTAGCTGAGCAGAATGATTCCTACTGACATGACTGCTGACATGCATCCTCTCCCTACTTTACACCAGCTCTCCTTTCCTTTCTGCCATCAGACCACTGACCACCACACAGTCTTTTCTGTTGCAAGTTTTCTTTCTTTCTGTGTGTGTGTGTGTGTGTGTGTGTGTGTGTGTGTGTGTGTGTGTGTGTGTGTGTGTGTGTGTGTGTGTGTGTGTGTGTGTGTGTGTGTGTGTGTGTGTGTGTGTGTGTGTGTGTGTGTGTGTGTGTGTGTGTGTGTGTGTGTGCGCGTGTGCGTATGCGTATGCGTGTGTGTGTGTGTGTGTGTGTGCGCGCGCACATGATATGCATCCTCTGGAGTCCAAAGAAGTTGGGCAGATTTTGTGTATGGAAGTATGATGTCTTTGTGTCGGTATCTGACTTTGTAGTTGTATCTCATGTGTGTGTGTGTCATCTGTGTGTGTGTGTGTGTGTGTGTGTGTGTGTGTGTGTGTGTGTGTGTGTGTGTGTGTGTGTGTGTGTGTGTGTGTGTGTGTGTGTGTGTGTGTGTGTGTGTGTGTGTGTGTGTGTGTGTGTGTGTGTGTGTGTGTGTGTGTGTGTGTGTGTGTGTAGGATCTCACAGCCATCGGGGTGACCAAGCCAGGCCACAGGAAGAAGATGAGCAACGAGATCAACAAGCTGAGTGTTACTGAATGGTTGCCAGACCAGAAACCTGTGAGTGGAACCGCACGCACGCACGCACGCACGCACGCACGCGTAAAACTGATAGTTCTGGTCCTTTATTGTGATTGGCTGAGCCACGTTTGAAGTTGTTGTATAATGCTCTATAAACACACACCTGTGCTGTGACCACATTTCATCACTGCAGCAAACAAATGGTTTCAAAATCAGATTTTGATTATTTTATTTACAAACTTGTAGTGAAACCTTTATTAAAAAAAGTTTTAATTGTATGGATATTGGATATGTCTATGATTTTCATGGTGCCAAATTTGATAACTGTTTTATAAAAGCAATAAACCACGAGGTCTTCATGGTGTAAAGTAATTTTAGTACAGCTAAGGTGGTTTTAGGCTCTCTGGGAATCGGTTTATATCGGGTTTTTTTATGATTTATGAATGCAAACTCATTTCATGGATAGTGGCTACAGACACACATGGGTTCAATAAATCACACCAGTCACATTAGGAAATATAGTAATATCTCTTAACCCATTTAGACCTATACGTCTTTTTACCTTTCAATCCGAGACACCATCTGTGTAACTTTAGTTGTTGCTATACTGTATATAAAGCAACATTAATAATAATAAGAAAAACGTTTTTCAGAAAACGTAGGGTTTGGATTTAGAAGGCGTTTTTAGAATCGGCCTCAGGTCTAAATGGGTTCATGGTTTATTGAGCATCATTGTACGGAAATTGGATACGTGATAGCCGCCAACACTGCTGGCATCGTTCTGCTAATGTCTGGCTGTGATATACCGGACCTATCCCTGATCTCCCGCTGAAAGCTTCCAGTAGCCAAAAACCCCAGCGTGGAGAGCACCTGTACGAGAGCATAGGTACGGTAATAGAGGTCTGGTTTCTCTCCTTAACTGAATTGCGAATTGTGGCATAACTCCAGAAGGACATGCCTTGGGAGACGTCACTCTCCATGAACAGATCCCTGCGGTCGCGGACATTACGCAAGCATAGAGGTCTTCTAATAGAGCCAGATCTGTTGTCGACATCTGATAACTGTCAAAGCTCTTGTTTAAATAGGTGACTGATTAAGCATCTAACCTATAACATTGTCTTACATTATTTGTATTTGCTCGATATTGATTGCTTATAATTATGTCAACAGTTAAAAATTGCAAACCATTTGGAAATATGTTTATGTTGGGGATATATGACCCAGTTGTTATATGATGGTAGAGCGGTAGAGCGGCCGGATGGGAACCGCAGGGTTCCCAGTTCGATCCCGGGCTCCCCCAGAGTTAGTGTCGAAGTGTCGTCCTTGAGCAAGACGCTGAACCCCTAATTGCTCCTGATGAGCAGGTTTGTGCCTTGCATGGTTTCCTCCGCCATCGGTGGATGAATGTGTGTGTGAATGGGTGAATGTAAGGCACAATCATTGTGCTTTGGATAAAAGCGCTATATAAAGTAAATGCACCATTTACCATTATTTACCATAACAAAATGAAATAGTTTGTCATAGGTTACATCATTTTTATCCCATTAAAACTGGGAAAGCATGTCATTTTAGATTTTTGCGTTAGCTGTTCAAAAATTGCCTGAATTAGTTTGCAGGTGTCACTCCATTAAGTGTCTCCCTAATGCTCACAAGGCCATAGTTTTTACTCAAACGTTTGTCTTGGCAGAATGTCTTTCTATGACTGGCCTAATTGCTGTCTTCCCATCTCTGTCGTCCCCATAGGCCAACCTGGGAGAGTGGCTGTCTGCCATTGGTTTAAGTCAGTACCACCAGGTGCTGGTGCAGAATGGTTATGAGAACATTGACTTCATCACAGACATCACCTGGGAGGACCTGCAGGAGATAGGCATCACCAAACTGGGTGAGACAGACACCTACAGTATTATTAGCCCACTATGAACCTGTCTGTCACTTACTGTTAAAGGGATAGTTGACCCCCAAAACTTTTTTTCTATCGATTAGTCACCCCATGGAGACTTGAATTCATGGATATTTTTTTGTTTTTGTCGCATTCCTAAGCCAATAATTTGACGACCGGCAGTGGTTACGGTAGGAGACACAAAGAGTCTCCTTTGTGTCTCCTACCGTAAAAGCTGCCTACCAGTCCGCTGGTCATCAAATTATTGGGTTAGGTGCGACAAAAACTAAAAATCACACCCTGTGTGAAGGAAGCGGTGCCTTTGGGGCGGGCCTTAACTCATTTCAGTTCGTCCCTATTGGTGGTCAGAGTCCACTTACCAAATTTGTACTCCGTAGCATGCTGCGAACTTGAGTTATGGCTGTTTGAAGGCCAGCCAATGGGAAGACAGAGGGGGCGGGGCTTCAGAAATTCATGCTGGTCCCTATTGGTGGTCTAAGTCCACATACCAAATGTGGACTTGGTGGCATGCTGCAAACTGGAGTTATAGCTGTTTAAAATCCCGTGCTCATCCCGTGCTCATACGGGCGCTGGGGGTCCCTGGACCCCTCTTTGATAACTTCAGCAATTCATGCTCGTGCCTATTGGTGGTGTAAGTCCACATACCGAATGTGGACTTGGTGGCATGCTGCAAACTGGAGTTATAGCTGTTTAAAATCCCATGCTCATCCCGTGCTCATCCGGACGGACGGACGGACGGACGGACAACCAGTGGCACGTGTGGCCAATGAGAGGAGAGATGGCATAGGCAATCTCCAAGTCCGTGTGTGTGTGTGTGTGTGTGTGTGTGTGTGTGTGTGTGTGTGCGTGTGTTTGTATGTGTTGCTTCTTTGCCGTGCTCATCCCGTGCTCATCCGGATGGACGGACGGACAGACGGACGGACGGACGGACGGACGGACGGACGGACGGACGGACATACGGACAAAGTCAAGTGTAGAGCGGTTGGCACCGCTAAAAATATCCATGAATTCAAGTAGTAAATCAAAAGTATTTTTTTGGGTGAACTATCCCTTTAATGTTGCCCCCACATGTGACTAAAAGCACTGTCATTCTCTACATTCTGCATATAATGGGAATTGATTGATTGATGGTTGATGATGATGTGTGGATGCGTAGGCCACCAGAAGAAGCTGATGCTAGCAGTGAAGCGTCTGGCTGAGATGCAGCGCGGCACAGACGGACGGGGCTCCCCCAGGAAGAAGCCTCCACCAATCACACAGCAGCAGGACGTTATGTCCATGGACAGCCCGCCGCACGACGGTGAGACCACGCTGCCATTAGCGTAGCTAAATACATATTTGAAAAGACAACGATTTGGAATGTAATTATAGGATGATGTTATTATTTAAAATATGCTTTTAATGATGGAATGAAATTAGATCTGTCTGCAGTAATGGACTCACAGTATGCCCTCCATGGAATAAATAGGCTCTGTGGAGAGCATGCATTATTATTTGCCCATCACACGCTCCTCTCACTCTATTGATAATGAATCTGTCTGTCTGTCTGTCTGTCTGTCTGTCTGTCTGTCTGTCTGTCTCTCTCTCTCTCCAGAGGTCATGTCTCCTAAGATGAACACTTTCCAGGACACTGAGTTGAGCACTGAGCCGCAGAGTGCCATGAACCAGCCGGGCCCAGAGGTGAAAGGTCAGCGAACCCGCAGCCTGAGCAAGGACCATGACGAGGTGATGACCGGCGGTGGTGGTGGCGGTGGTGTTGGTGGCGGTGGGGGGGTAGGACCACCTCCCAAGAAGGAGGCACGGACCATGAGACAGCAGAGTAGCCAGGGCATCCCTTCCTCCCACCGCAGCAACGTCTCCTCCCAAGGCAAACTCCGCCACTCCCACTCCCAGCCGGCGCCTCCCTACACGCCGCCTCACACTCCCACCAAAGCCAGGACCTCCTCTTCCTCCTCGGCCTCCTCGGTCCAGAGCGCGCCTTCGAGTTCTCCCCAGACCAAGCCCAAGCCACCCCCCCAGGTCGCGCAGGGCGAGAGGCCCCAGTCCCCGCGCTCGCACCCCCCGCAGTCCCCCACGCACCGCGGGGCGCCGCCCACCCAGCTCTCTCAGCCTCCGCCGCATCCCCAGCACCCCCAGCACCCCCAAAACCCCCAAAACCACCAACCCCAGCATCCTCAGCATCCCCTGCACCCCCAGCACCTCCAAAACCACCAACCCCAGCACCCCCAGCACCCCCAAAACCACCAGCCCCAGCACCCCCAAAACCACCAACCCCAGCACCCCCAAAACCACCAACCCCAGCACCCCCAACACCACCATCCGCAGCAACCCCAGCCGCAGGCAGTGGAGGTCAGGGAGAGCCCCCAGCCCCAAGGCCAGGTGGCCGTGCCTCTCCTCTGCCTTCCCCCAGAGGCTGAGCTGGAGGAGGGGGAGGGGCAGGAGGGAGGCGGGGGGGAGCATCCACAGAAGCGCGCCCACAGCATGGACCGCTACGCCGCGTCCGACGGAGAGGGCGACGACAGAGGAGAGAGGCGGACGACGGGGGGCGGAGGAGGAGTAGTAGGGGGGGCGGCAACGATGGTCAGGGGTCAGGGGTCAGCCGCGGCGGTCGGAGCAGGAGGAGGAGGGGGGAAGTACGCCACGGTGACGCACCGCGTCAGCCGCAGCCACTCGGTGCGCAACCAGGACAAGAACGTCAACCGCAGCCAATCGCAGTCCTTCGCCCTGCGGCAGAAGAAGAAAGGCCCGCCCCCTCCTCCTCCCAAGCGCTCCAGCTCGGCCATCTCCACCTCCAACTCCAACCTGACGGAGGCCAACGTGCACGCCAACGCGCTGGCCGCCGCCGCCGCCGCCATCACCACCACAGGAGGGATGCTGGACGTGCCCTGCTACCACCAGCAGCGCCGCGCCAGCGACCTGGGCGTCTCCGTGGAGACGGCCGTGGTGGAAACGAGCAGCGTCGGGAGCGTGAGGAGCATCGCCGCCATGTTGGAGATGTCTTCCATAGGGGGCGGAGCCAAGGGCATGGCCCTGCAGAGGAACTTCCTGCAGGTGACAAACACACCGCTGTGATTCAGTGGTTCTCAAAGTGGGGTCCGGGGACCCCCAGGGGTCCTTGACAACCTCAAGGGCCCCTGGGGGTCCCCGGCAAGATTAGCTAATAGCATCGAAATCAGTTTAACCACTTCAACCCTATATTCTTCAATATAGGGTTGAAGCCCGGCCAAATGCATATTTATTTGGGGGCCCTTGACATGAAAGCATTTGAGAACCACAACATTTTACAGATACAGTTATTCACAAAATATACAATTAGAACCATTGACCAGATGTGCCTTTATGACACAGATGTGTGCATTCACAAAATGTCAACTGTAATCATTTTCTTTCTTTTTATTGCTTTTTATTGCTTTCTAGTTATTGCTAAACTACTGCACCAGGTTACTTACTCTACTGTAACTGTGTGCCAAGCACAGTGTTCATTATAGCCATGATACACTAGTGCCACAATTGAGACAAAAAGTAGAGAAATATATATTATCATTATTATGTATATTGAATATACTATAATGACTATATGTGTCACTATTAACGTGTGTATTATTCTGTGTGATACACGTCTATATCTTCAATTGCTTTTCCACATCTAACATATCCCTGTCTTATCTCCATTCCTGTCTGTGTATGTGTGTGCGTGTGTGTGCGTGTGCGTGTGCGTGTGCGTGTGCGTGTGCGTGTGTGCTGCCAGGTGGGTAAGCCCCGTGAAGCCATCGGTCTGGACGGTGAAGTGGTCAACAGGCGTCGGACCATCAGTGGTCCCGTCTCCGAGCTGGTCGCTGCCGCCAGGAGGGACCAGCCGTCGTTCTCCCCCTGCCTCTCCGTGGCCATAGCCGTGGCCGTCCAGCCCGACGCCTCCCCGCAAGCCACGCCCACCTCGCCGCCGCCCTCCTCTTCCTCCGCCTCCTCCTCCCCCCACCCTCCCTCCTCCCCCCATCCTGGGTCAGGGGGCAGCGGCAGCTCGTCGGAGAACCTGCCGTTCGCCGAGGAGGGCAGCCTGACCATCCGGCGCCAAGGGAGAGGACAGGTACATACCTATATATATGACTGTCTGTCTGTCTGTCTGGCTGGCTTTCTGTCTGTCTGTCTGTCTCTCTGTCTGTCTACCTCACCTTCTGTCTACCTGACCTGTCTGTCTGTCTATCTATCTATTTGGGGTGTCACAATGTGTCGTGCCACAATATGTCACAATATTTATTTATTTATTTATTTTTGCTGGTGAAAGTTGGTGTGATTGGAAATCAAAGCAGCAACCACTAAATGTTGAACATGTATTAAAAAACAAAAATGAATTTGCAAAAAAAAAGTACAATATACATTCAACGAGTCCTATAAAAATGAAATTAAAGCTTACCATAAACACTGAAAAATAGATAGATAGATGCCTTGAAATTCCGGCGCCAGAGACAGCACAGCAGTAAAAGTTACAAATACAGGGCAAAGAAGTACACTAGGTACAGAGGAAAACACAATAATAAAGACACCCTCAAACTAATATGAATATATACAGATCAATACACCCTATATATAATCATCCTGCCTGGTGCAGAACAAGTATGCATAAAAGTATGCATATAAGCATTGTTTAGTTATCAGCATTGGCTATTCTGTTCAGAACTTATCATTATTGGGGCGCTCGCTAGCCTAGCGGTCCAGGCGCATACCACATATGCTGGTAATCCAGCTTGACAGCGTATTGCGGGTTCGACTCTCGATCCCGACGACCTTTGCTGTGTGTCACCCCCCCATCTCTCTCCCCATTTCCTGTCAGCCCACTATCCTGTCAATAAAGGCAGAAAAAGCCCAAATATCTTATGATCGTTATTATAATTATAATCAGATACAGATAGCACCACAGCAAACTGAAGATGTTGGGAAATGTTGATAACTGGAAAAAACAAAGACAATCGTATCGGCAAATTAGTGTATTGTGACACCCCTACTATCTATCTATCTATCTATCTATCTATCTATCTATCTATCTATCTATCTATCTATCTATCTATCTATATACATCTATTACTGTAATGCAGTGTAATGTAATGTAAGCTAATTCTAATCTGCTTTAGCATGCTAATGCTGCTGTACTACTGTATTTGTATGTATATATACTGTATGCATAACATGGAAATTGTACAATTATGTAAATATATATGTATATTTGGAGTTGTATTCATTTATCATTTATGTATGTTCAGTTATGAAGCAGCTGTCAGTGTTCTTGTTTGTTGCTATATATGTGTGTCAACTCACTAATGCCATGAATGTATGAACTTTTCCGTTAGTGTTTATTTTGTGTTTGTCTCCAGGGCGATGGGACAGGTCAACAGGACGACGGCGGGACAAGCCCCCAGGGTGACGAAGGCGTGTCTCTGCGGGGTGACACCGTTTACACCCAGGAGGACCTCAACCGAGTGGACGCCACGGCAACCATGAAGCGACGCACGGCCCAGCCTCAGGCGCACCCGAACGGCTCTCGCTTCACCCTCCAGGAGTCGTCCACCGTCAAGCGGAGACCCAAGAGCCGGGACAAGGAGCCCGAGGGCTTTGCCGACCTCGTGCCCACCACAAACGGGGAGCCGGTCATCCCCGGGCAGCTTCACGACCCCTCGCAGGCCGGCGTGCCCTACCAGAACGGCACGGCTACAGTCAAGCGTCGGCCGTCCTCTGATGCCAGCGTTACGGAGCAGCCTCAGCCCCAGGCTCAGAACGCTGCTCCCCTCCGCAGGGACAGCATGGACCACGGGGCGCCAGGGACCGCCCGGGACAGCATGGACCACGGGGGTCCGGTGACGGTCGACGGGGCCCCAGTGAGGAAGCCTAAGCCTCCGGTCTCCCCCAAGCCGGTGCTGGCGCAGATAAAGAGACAGTGTGGGCCACAGGTTCCCCCACATCCTATCTCCAACAAGAGAGTCCCCCTTCCAGGCCCCGGGACTCCTGGAAGCCCAGGTAATAATAATATGTGTGTGTGTGTGTGTGTGTGTGTGTGTGTGTGTGTGTGTGTGTGTGTGTGTGTGTGTGTGCGTGCGAGTGTGTGTGTGAGTGTGAGTGAGCACTATGTTTAATTACTTTGTGGAGACCTGACCAAAACACTCAAGGATATTAAAACTGAAAAATGGGGGCGGGGGTCAACTAATTTTTCTACTTCTCATGAGGAAAAGTGCAATTTTCTTGGTTTAAAAATATTTTGTGTTTGGTAAAACAAAAAAAAGCTTTGATTCCCCACATACATAATAATGACAAACTAAGACAAACTGCTGTATATCTCAAACGTGTTTTCTCTCCCTCCCTCCATCTCTCCAGTGGAAGGCAAGAAGATTCCTCCTCCCGTCTCGCCCAAACCGGCGCCCCCGCCCACCGCCCCCAAGCCGTCCAAGCTCCTCCACACGTCCCTGACCAGCCCGCCCTCTCCCAGCCCCGCCCCCCCGCCGGCCGCCAAGCCTCACCAGCAGCAGTACGCCGCCGCGGCGGGCAGGCAGGCCGGCTCGCCCCCCTCCCTCCCCTCGTCCAACGCCCCCAGCCCGTCTTCGGCCAAGCCCCCGAGCACTCCCCCGCCCGCCCAGAGCCCCCACACGCCCCAGAGCCCCCACACGCCCCAGACCCCGGCCACGCCCAGCCCCACCCCCCCGCCGGTCAAACCCCCCCGCTCCTCCATCGGGGGCGTGTCGGTGGACTGCAGCGGGCCGCCGGGGGGAGGAGGTGTCCTGGCGGGAGGATGCGGGGGTCCGGCCGCCGTTCCCGTCACGGGAGCGGACCTGGTGCTGGACGCCCTGGCGCACCAGAAGCTGGAGGAGACCAGCGCCTCACTGGCCGCCGCTCTGCAGGCCGTGGAGGAAAAGATACGACTAGAGAACGAGTGAGGGACTACACACACACACGCACGCACGCACGCACACACACACACACACACACACACACACACACACACACCAGGGCCGGATTACCCATAGGCCGTTATGGGCACCAGCCAATGCGGGCACCAATTTCTTTTTTTTTTTTTTTTAATAAGAATTAAATAACATAGCCTTAACATAACCATAACCCTAAAACCGAAATAAAGTAACCAAAAACCGGAAAGAAACTAACAAAATCCACCAATTTTTTTGCGCAAGCGCACGATTTCGGCACGGGGGGCACTTCAATTTGAGGTCGCCCTTGGGCACCACATAGTTCTAATCCGGCCCTGACACACACAAACACACACACCATAAGCCACAGTGTGATGATTACTGTTGACGAACATGACTTCATTTGCATCCTAATGACAAATATTGCAAGTAGATAATGACTGTGTGTGTGTGTGTGTGTGTGTGTGTGTGTGTGTGTGTGTGTGTGTGTGTGTGTGTGTGTGTGTGTGTGTGTGTGTGTGTGCGTGTGCGTGCGTGTGTGTGTGAGCAGCTCTGTGGCAGAGCAGAAGACCACTGTCAGTATCCTTGACGACATCGGCAGCATGTTTGACGACCTGGCCGACCAACTGGACGCCATGTTGGAGTAACCGTGACAACCGTTCAGCCTGTCTCCCCGGCAACGCCACGTTAGGACGGAACTCGGAAGACATGACGGTCACACAACGTTCCTCCTCTCTATGTTCCTCCTCTCTCTCTCTCTCTCTCTTGCTCTCTCCTCCTTTTCATCTGTCTCTCTCTATCACAGCTCCACTCCCAACTCTCTCTATCTCTCTCTCTCTCTCTGGATTCCTTCATCCATTGATAACCTCTCTCCTCCCCATCCTCCTCATTTCCACTTATAAATGACCAGGACAAGACTAACATGCCTGGCAAAAAGAGAGAGAAAGGAAGTGATAGATAGATAGAGAGAGAGAGAGAGAGAGAGAGAGAGAGAGAGAGAGAGAGAGAGAGAGAGAAGGACAAAGAGAAAGACACGGACAAAAGGAAGAGAAAGAGAAATGGACGACAAGAGGATGAGAGAAAAGTGAGTCACAGAAGACAATGGAGTGATTGAGAGATGGGGAGACGGAGAGAAACCCATGAAAGAGAGGAGTGAGTCTTTTTAGAACTCTGCTGGAACCATCGCGACAAAACAAACCAACCGACCAACCAACAACCTAACGAACAAACACTGAGTGAAGAACCCAGCCGTGTAATGAATCATAGTATGGTATGTGTACATTGTAAGCATGGAGAGTTTATATCTACTGAAAAAGTCCTGCATTAGCACAATAATATAATATACATGAATATGAAATCTCTAGGTCTCTATGGTTTGATGTGTAAGTTGTGTGTGGAATGGTGCCCTCTGGTGTTGTAACCATGTAAATGACCTGGTGGTAAAAAAAAGAAAAAAAAACTTTATCCGTGACCAAATTGAGAATACTCTGCTTCTGACGTGTGTGTGTGCGTGTGTGTGTGTGTGTGTGCGTGTGCATGCATGGTATAGGATAGACGTGTGCGTGCCTGTGTGTGTGGGGGTGTGTGTGTGTGTGTGTGTGTGTGAGTGTGTGTGCGAGAGAGAGAGAGAGCGCGTGCGTGCGTGTGTGCATGTGCTACAGTAGGCATTGGATGAAAGATTTTTTTGAATATTACGATGCCTGGATCCAATCAGAACTCGCTGTTCCATCATCACTGTCCTGGCTGCATCCATATTACATCCCTCCTTCCCTCTCCTCATTCATCCTCACATCTCTGCACCTCCAGCACCAACACACACACACACACACACACACACACACACACACACACACACACACACACACACACACACACACACACACACAAGGGAAGCACAAAGACCCACATGCCCCGCCCGCACACACCTGAACATCACAGGTGCACAATGTGGGCTCGTGGAGGAATTTCAGGGAGACGGAACGAGAGGCGGAGAGGAGAGAGAGAGAGGTGATTTGAAAGAGCTCTAGTACGTGAGAATCCTCTATAGTTCTATGGCAAGTTGATTGGAAAGCTTAGGGAGGGAGAAGGATTCAGAGTTTCACCCAGAGTCTGCAAGGTTTGTGAAAAATGTCTAGTGTTTGTGGTAAGGTTTTGAGGGTTTTACAGTCAAGTGTCAAAAGTGATATTCAGAACTAGGACGGTGTTATTCTGGGCCACTTTGTCAGGTTGATGAGGTTTATGGTGGAGGGTTAGAGGAGGTATATAGTCTCACACATAGCCAGATGTTTCACAGCCTCACCTACTCCGCCTGAGAAACCCTTCAGTAGACGGAGGAGCTCTCTGAAAGTCTGCCTATGCAAGACTAGAGGAGGCAATGTTAGGGTCAAAGCTAGTGCTATTCCAGTCAGTGTTCTGAGTGTGGGCGAATGCTGCTGCTTAGTACAACAACAACAACAACAACAACAACAACAACAAAACTCCTCTGGAAAATATAGACAAAATTGAAAACAAGATTTCTAGTGGCAGAACTCTTAAAGGCACTTAATGGGAAAGAGGCAATTTGAAGGTGCACAATTAACCGGACACAATGAAAAATAATCACGTTGCTAGAATGGAGGAAGCTGTGTCACTCGATTGAACTAACATTTTGTCAATTTGATAGTGGCAGCATCGGCCATGTGTATGTGACTAGTGTGAGGGAGTCATGTGACTAGTGTGAAGTGAGCACAACATGCTTACCAGAGACAGACAATTCTCTCTCACTAGTCCATTCACAAATGTTTGTCGTGTAGCTCAGGAATTCCACACGCAGCAACGGCAATCTTCTTCTCAAACTGGGTCCTCCTGTAGGATGTCACGCTGTTCAATGTGGCTTGAGTTTAAAATGTTTAAACTTGGCCGATTCACTCTCTGTGCTTCAGGCATAGATGTGAAATATTGTTCAATGCTGCATCTTTACTTTGACTCGATATTGAACAGTGGTGGAAAAAGTACTCACATTTCTTACTTAAGTAAATACTGTCCGGAATTCAAAATGTACTTGAGTAAAAGTACAAAAGTATTGGTATCAAAATGTACTTAAAGCACCAAAAGTAAAAGTACTAAAATGTTTGAAAATAGCAGATCTACAAGCTTGTAGATCTGCTATTTTCAAATAGCCTATGTATAAAATAGGTCTGAAGTGGTTAATGTATGTTTTAAAATATAATCATTTATATCTGCAAAGTACCTAGTACTAAAGTTTTCAAATAATTGTAGTGGAGTAAAAGTTCAATATTTGCCTCTGAGATGTAGTGGAGTAGAAGTAAAAGTACTGAAAATTGGAAATACTCCAGTAAAGTAAAAGTACCTCAAAATTGTACTTAAGTACAGTACTTGAGTAAATGTAATTAGTTACTTTCCACCACTGATATTGAATCATGTCACTCAAGACAATGACAAGGCATCCGGTATGAAGGCGCCTTAACAGGACGGTCACTAGTGTGGGAGATGAGGACGGACCAGCTAACCTTCGGTACAGCGCTTTTTTCTGGAACTGGGCCCACTTGGAAATCTTGACAGTGTTGGAGGCCCACCCATGCTGACCACAGCCAAACGGCTGCCGTGTTAAGTGGTCAGGTGGGGTTGGACTGCATTTTTAGAGCATGTTTATTTTAATGATCAATCAATCGGTCGTGTTCCGCCTTGGATCAATGAAACTTAAGGTTTTAAAGAAAATGTTGATTTTTTTTTTAATTGGGGACCCGCTTGCAATATCCTCACGTCCCACCAGTGGGATCGCTGCTTTAGTATTTCACCCAACTTTCACTTCCATTCTGTCTGTCTGTCTTCCTCTCAATCTCTCTTCCTCTTCGTCTTCTCCTTCTTCCTCTTCTCCGTTCTTCTTCTTCTCCGCCAGACCTCCTTCGAGTATATCTCGTCCTACACTACTCCCAGTCACCCAGCCTATGTTGCCATGACAATCTCTGTCATCAACATCATCATCATCATCATCATCATCACCATAACCATGGTTACTGTGCGGTGTGTTGCCATGAGAACGGGTATGAGTTGAGATGGAGAGAGGAGCAGCAGAGCTGTGTGAACACCGAGGGTAGTGTTCATGAGCCAACCAAAAACCAATGAAAAAACAACGACAACCGCATTACTTCATAAAGTACGTTACTGCAACGTGCAAATTGTGGAAAAACTCCAGTCTTTATCGCCACCATTAATTCTCCATGCAAAGAATTACAAGAGACACTCAGTCAGTCTGCTTACATGAACAAATAAGACTTATTACAAGAATAATTGTGTTATTTAAATTATGAACCTATAGAGACTATATATATATATATATATGGATATTCGCAAACAAAACGAAAAGAGAAAGAAAAGTATTTAATGATGTGTGTGTGTGTGTGTGTGTCATTCTGAAAGCTATTTTTCAAACTGAACATCAGATCTGAACTGCTTGTGGATGCTTTAGTGGTCTGATATCTGACGAGTTATTGTAAGATAACAAATCGTGTTGATGTATTTTTTATTTCCAGAAGATAAAAAAAAGCTTTTATGGTTTCTCTGCACTACATGTGTCCAGGTCCAGAGTGACCGCTCAGTGTGTATAAAACAGAGCCATTCCTGTCATTTGCTCTTCTGTTTTTGTTTTGTTTTGTTTTGTTTTGAAAGCAGTGTTGAGTTTCCTTTGAATCATGTGCCTTGCTTTGTGGTTTAGGTCTGACTAGAGTTTGATGGTTATGTATAGTATTTGAGTTTGTGTCCCTACCTTCCCCCTTCGGTCATCTCTCTCTTTCTATCTGTCCCCATTGATATGTGTTAGAACCTCTGGTCAGATGCGACCTAACAGGCCTGTTATAATATTAAAAGTAATACGAATTACATCTAATTCCAGCCTGGTAGGTTATCTAGGATCCCCTTACAACCATTATCCAGTCAGCTTGTCAAACAATTTAACCCATTAAGACCTGAGGCGATTCTTAAAAATGTTTTCTAAATCCTAAAAGTTTTTTTTCAAAAATAGCAGATCTACAAGCTCATAGCACGCTATGAGCTTGCATATCTGCTATTTTTTAATAGCCAAAGAAATCTAAAGTGACACAGATGCGTTCCAGGTCTTAAAGGGTAAACAAAGTTGTCCCCCTGAGACTAAATTATACCCACAGTTTAGGACCCATGGGCAATAAAAGTCATTGTCCAAATGAGGCCATTTAGTCATTGCCTATACACATGGTCAAGTATATAGGTGCAAACCTGGCCCACTTACCATCCTTTATAACCAGGACAGGGCAGCACATGATCACAATGAATTGTTGTCACAAGTTCCTGTCCCCACTTTCTGCTCAAAGTGGCAGTGGTGTCACAGTGGGTCAAGTGTACAGTAGCTATCTCCCGTGCCACAAGCACACAATTATGCCCCAATCAAATGTGTGTGTGTATAGCTAGATGTATCATGCATTGAAATGTGGACCTTTTTTGTTAAGGCAACATCTTGTCTCGTGTGTCGTCGTCCCGCCCCCCCCCCCCCCCCCCCCCCCCACACTCCTCCACGTCTAGTTCTTATTTTGGTGATCTGTCACGCTTGTAAAGCATTATTCAAGAAAAGGAAAGGGGGATGGTTGGAGGTGAGGGTTTGGGGAGGGCTATAGAAGTGGATATTACAGGTGGTGCGACATGTTGTGGAGCAAAGTTCTGTTCATTTGATTTCTTGAGAAGAAAACAACAAAAAAAAGCCAAGCTGTTTTTCTCTTTTTCTGCCTCTGTGCATTTAAACAGACACCAGACTGGTGTCTGTCTCTTCTTTTGCTCTGCAGTGACAGCAGTGTGCATGAGAGACGAGTGTGCGTTTTGTTGCTCTGCTGTTGAGTGTGTGTGTGTGTGTGTGTGTGTGTGTGTGTGTGTGTGTGTGTGTGTGTGTGTGTGTGTGTGTGTGTGTGTGTGTGTGTGTGTGTGTGTGTGTGTGTGTGTGTGTGTGTGTGTGTGTATGTATGTAGCGAATGAATAGTGGTATGCTTGCAGTGACTGCATCTTATGGCCATCTGCTCTGGATAAATAAATGTTCTATAGAAAATCCTGTGTCGCTGTCCTCTTCCTTATCATATACGTTTATCCATGACTCGATTTCACGAAAGAAAATGTAATAATAACGCGATCCTACCTTAGTTACCATGGACATTTAGCTGTGAAGTTAGCCTGGTAGGGACCAGGCTAACAGCCAAGATTACTTAATCCAGTGCCTTGTTCTTCAAGTTTTTCCACAGTTAATTCAACACATGTGTTTGTATACTCATTTTAATGACCCTGCAAATAAAATGAAATAAATACAATAGGATATAAACAATTTAATTATATTACTGAAATAGAGTGTGACCATGAATCATAATTGTTTCACAAATATCTCATATGATATGTCATTGTTACTCTGTTAACACTATAGTTCATATTGTTGTTAGATGTTTGATAATATATTACAGATTCTTTTTTATATTATGAAAAATGTCTGACAGACAAAATTCATTCATCTACATAAACGTTCGCATTTCAAATATTAAGTTTTTGACCCTGGCGAGGGTGGGAGTTGAAAGTGTGAGTTCCGCTTGTAAGGCCATTGTTCTATGCATAACTCTAGCTCAGTCGGAAGAGCTCTTTACCTCAGAACACAAGATCATGGCATCGAATCCCAGCACAAGAACCTCAGCATCTGAGCAATTTGGCTCCCACGGGTCTACTGTCTTTTTTCGCCTTTATCATAATGGTTGCTGGACAATATATAGAGGATGAAATGCATGATTTATTAAATAAAATAAAGGTAATATCAAATACATGGTAAAAATGAGCAGGGACGGATTATGGCTTGGGTACAGTGTGCACGTGCACAGGGCCCTGAGCCAATGGGGGGCCTTGGATTTAATAGGCTTTTTAAAGAATATATATAATATATATAATATGTATATATATACCCTAACCCTAAAACCGAAATAAAGTAACCATAAAACGGCCAATATAACCACAATAACGCGCGCGTTATTGTGGGACACATGCACACGCGCGCGCGCGGGGGGGGGTCCGTTGCGATTTTGTGCAGAGGGCCCATTTTCACTTTAATCCGTCTATGTTTGTTGTGGAGTAATTTTTTTTTTCACCATTGTGTCACTACAGAAACGTTTTTGTGTCACTACCGAAACAAAAGTTAAATCCGAAAAAATCACTAAGTGTGGAGGCCAAAATCGTCCCCCCAAAAACCTGTTAGGAGTATGTTTCAGGCAATTTAGAGTTGATTGGTAGTACTTTGTAGTGGAGTCTTTTTTTTTCACCATTGTGTCACTACCGAAACGTTTTTGTGTCACTACCGAAACGAAAAGTTTGTCACTACCGAAACGAAAGTTAAATCCGAAAAAATCCCTAAGTGTGGAGGCCAAAATCGTCCCCCCAAAAACCTGTTAGGAGTACGTTTCAGGCAATTTAGAGTTGATTGGTAGTACTTTGTAGTGGAGTAAAAAAAAAATTCACCATTGTGTCACTACCGAAACGTTTTTGTGTCACTACCGCATTAACAATGAATGGGGCGCTTAAAGTTAAATATCTCCAAAACTACAAATGATTTCAAAGAAAAAATCTCGAGCATGCATGTCCACAGTAAGGTGGCATTTTTGAACTGTGAATGGAGTTTCTAGGTGAAAGTTTTTTTTTGAGGTCCCAAAACCTTCCATCCGCCTCCATAATAAATCTCTGAACTTTTAAAGGAGTACAATTCTAAAACTATGCAACATTTCAAAGATTCCTTTCCAGGCAAACATGTCCACAGTAAGATGAACATTTTAAAGTATGAATGAGGTTACTAGGCATAAGTATGTAGTTGTAAGCCTGCCTTTAAATGTCCATTGCCGCATTAACAATGAATGGGGTGCTTAAAGTTAAATATCTCCAAAACTACAAATGATTTCAAAGAAAAAATCTCAAGCATGCATGTCCACAGTAAGGTGGATTTTTTGAACTGTGAATGGAGTTTCTAGGTGAAAGTGTTTTTTTGAGGTCCCAAAACCTTCCATCCGCCTCCATTATAAATCTCTGAACTTTTAAAGGAGTACAATTCTAAAACTATGCAACATTTCAAAGATTCCTTTCCAGGCAAACATGTCCACAGTAAGATGAACATTTTAAAGTATGAATGAGGTTACTAGGCGTAAGTATGTAGTTGTAAGCCTGCCTTTAAATTTCCATTGCCGCATTAACAATGAATGGGGCGCTTAAAGTTAAATATCTCCAAAACTACAAATGATTTCAAAGAAAAAATCTCGAGCATGCATGTCCACAGTAAGGTGGCATTTTTGAACTGTGAATGGAGTTTCTAGGTGAAAGTTTTTTTTTGAGGTCCCAAAACCTTCCATCCGCCTCCATAATAAATCTCTGAACTTTTAAAGGAGTACAATTCTAAAACTATGCAACATTTCAAAGATTCCTTTCCAGGCAAACATGTCCACAGTAAGATGAACATTTTAAAGTATGAATGAGGTTACTAGGCATAAGTATGTAGTTGTAAGCCTGCCTTTAAATGTCCATTGCCGCATTAACAATGAATGGGGTGCTTAAAGTTAAATATCTCCAAAACTACAAATGATTTCAAAGAAAAAATCTCAAGCATGCATGTCCACAGTAAGGTGGATTTTTTGAACTGTGAATGGAGTTTCTAGGTGAAAGTGTTTTTTTGAGGTCCCAAAACCTTCCATCCGCCTCCATTATAAATCTCTGAACTTTTAAAGGAGTACAATTCTAAAACTATGCAACATTTCAAAGATTCCTTTCCAGGCAAACATGTCCACAGTAAGATGAACATTTTAAAGTATGAATGAGGTTACTAGGCGTAAGTATGTAGTTGTAAGCCTGCCTTTAAATTTCCATTGCCGCATTAACAATGAATGGGGCGCTTAAAGTTAAATATCTCCAAAACTACAAATGATTTCAAAGAAAAAATCTCAAGCATGCATGTCCACAGTAAGGTGGATTTTTTTAACTGTGAATGGAGTTTCTAGGTGAAAGTGTTTTTTTGAGGTCCCAAAACCTTCCATCCGCCTCCATTATAAATCTCTGAACTTTTAAAGGAGTACAATTCTAAAACTATGCAACATTTCAAAGATTCCTTTTCAGGCAAACATGTCCACAGTAAGATGAACGTTTTAAAGTATGAATGAGGTTACTAGGCGTAAGTATGTAGTTGTAAGCCTGCCTTTAAATGTCCATTGCCGCATTAACAATGAATGGGGCGCTTAAAGTTAAATATCTCCAAAACTACAAATGATTTCAAAGAAAAAATCTCAAGCATGCATGTCCACAGTAAGGTGGATTTTTTTGAACTGTGAATGGAGTTTCTAGGTGAAAGTGTTTTTTTTAGGTCCCAAAACCTTCCATCCGCCTCCATTATAAATCTCTGAACTTTTAAAGGTGTGCAATTCTAAAACTATGCAACATTTCAAAGATTCCTTTTCAGGCAAACATGTCCACAGTAAGATGAACATTTTAAAGTATGAATGAGGTTACTAGGCGTAAGTATGTAGTTGTAAGCCTGCCTTTAAATGTCCATTGCCGCATTAACAATGAATGGGGCGCTTAAAGTTAAATATCTCCAAAACTACAAATGATTTCAAAGAAAAAATCTCAAGCATGCATGTCCACAGTAAGGTGGATTTTTTTAACTGTGAATGGAGTTTCTAGGTGAAAGTGTTTTTTTGAGGTCCCAAAACCTTCCATCCGCCTCCATTATAAATCTCTGAACTTTTAAAGGAGTACAATTCTAAAACTATGCAACATTTCAAAGATTCCTTTCCAGGCAAACATGTCCACAGTAAGATGAACATTTTAAAGTATGAATGAGGTTACTAGGCATAAGTATGTAGTTGTAAGCCTGCCTTTAAATTTCCATTGCCGCATTGACCAATGGCAATGGATATAGAGCACAGAAGTTTGACGTCACTGCCAGTAGAGGGCCAGTAGAGGGCCCAAGACTCAAGACCCAAAAGAGTCTTGAGTCGAACGCATTAGATCCAAGTAGACATCAAATTTCTCTTTTGGGCCTTGAGTCTTGGGACTTAAGGCCCAAAAGAGAAATTTGATGTCTACTTGGATCTAATGCGTTTGACTCAAGACTCTTTTGGGTGTAGAATCTTGGGACTCAAGGCCCAAAAGAGAAATTTGATGTTCATACTTTCTGTGGTCTCTTGCACGCTCTTCAGTGAAAGATCAGATAAAGGTGCAAGAGTCGGGTAAAAGTTTAAAAAGTGCGCTAGTTGGATTTGAACCGGAAACCTTATGGTTGCACGTCCTGTATCTAAACCACTGCACCACAGAGGTCCTTACCCGTTCAGTTGACTTAAGTGGAATTTTCTGAAAGATTAGATAAAGGTAAAAGCCCCAAGTAAAAGTTAGAAAGATGTCCTTGCGGGATTTGAGCTCAGGACCTTCAGTATGCAAGGCCTGAATCTTAACCACTGCTCCACCATGGTACATACTTTCTATGGTCTCTTGTACGATCTTCACTGAAAGATCAGATAAAGGTGCAAGAGTCAGGTAACAGATGGAAACCTGTCCTGGTTGAATTTGAACCGGTAACCTTCTGGTTGCAAGTCCTGTATCTAAACCATTGCACCACAGAGGTTCTGACTTGTCATGTCAACTGTACCGTTTTCTCTTTAAATATCCATTGCTATTGACAATGTATTGGGCGCTTAAAGTTAAATATTTCAAAAACTACAAATGATTTCAAAGTAAAACATCTCAAGGATGCATGTCCACAGTAAGGTGGATTTTTTGAACTGTGAATGGAGTGTCTAGGTGAAAGTGTTTTTTAGAGGTCCCAAAACCTTCCATCCGCCTCCATTATAAATCTCTGAACTTTTAAAGGAGTACAATTCTAAAACTATGCAACATTTCAAAGATTCCTTTCCAGGCAAACATGTCCACAGTAAGATGAACATTTTAAAGTATGAATGAGGTTACTAGGCGTAAGTAGGTAGTTGTATTAAGCCTCTAAATGAGAGACATGATGCTTTATTAGCAAGACAGTCTTTTATTATATTATTCCTCATTTTGCTGGTTCCCCCTGAAACACCTAGAGTAGAACTGCCTTAGAATCTCTACTGATGATGTCACATGTAGTTAATAGCAATCATATCTTAGATTTATTTAATTTAGAGGAGGTGGGGGGGGGGGGGGGGATTGTACCATTTCGTAATTCATTGTCAGTAATCCATCCTATAAGCGTTTTGCGACGACGTCGTATCGACGTCGTAAAAGACGTGTCTTTTCAACAGATATGTCTTTACCCGCTGACTGGGCACACACAATAATACAACGCCCATACGCCGTGCATACGCCGTCCATACGACGTCCAGGTCAGACCTCAGTCAGAAGCTGTTTTGCGAAAAATATGTTGAAACGACGTCGACACACGTCTGACCTGGACGTCGGATGGACGGCGTATGCACGGCGTTTGGGCGTTGTTGTATTGTGTGCCCAGTGGGGTAGAGACGTCTGTTGAAAAGACACGTCTTTGTGCAACTTCAATTATGGATTTTTTGATTGCATTTTAAGTTTTTGATGGCTTTCCCCAACCCCGTAGCCTAAGTGATGAAATGCATAATTTATTAAATAATATAAAGGTAATATAAAATACATTGTCAAAAATGAGAGACATGAATGAGAGGATGAGCATAATTTATTAAATAATATAAAGGTAATATCAAATACATTGTAAAAAAAAAAAAAGAGAGACCCTTATTAGCAAGACAGTCTTTTGTTATATTATTCCTCATTTTGCTGGTTTCCCCTGAAACCCCTTTACTGTTACATACTAGAACTGTGTTAGAATCTCTGCTGATTATGTGGCCATAGCTGAATGGTTAGAGAGCCTGCCTGACAGGATTTAAGTCTTAAGTTCGATCCCAGGCCTCAGCAATGTGTGAAAGTGTCCCTGAACAAGACATTTAAAAGAATAGTTCACCCGAAAGTTTCTTATTTTCTATCAATTAGACACCCCATGAATCCTTGAATTCATGGAGATGTTTCAGTTTTTGACACATTCCTGAGCACAGACATTTTTCCCAATTCATAGCCCATTGGAAGATCTGTGCCCTGGCTTTAGAAGGAACATTTAACTAAAGTAAATCAGACCAACATACAGGAGAAAGAGTGCAAGACAGTTTCCAAAGCGTACAAGTTTTATTTATCAATGATCAGAACCAGGCTTACATGATTACAAGTATACAAGAAATCAATGAAACCTTGATCTTGTGAAGACACTACCTCACTTCCCCTCAACTCTGTCTTACCAAGGCAAGGTACAAGTCAGACTGCTGTGATACAAATGTCAGCTCAAATCTAGTTATTTCCGTCCCAATTTACTGCAATTACTCGTTTCAACTTTTCATAAATTCCAAAACTTCTTTCCAAAGTCGCGTAATTTGAGCAGCTAGGTATTGAAAATACAAGCTTGTCTGTATTTTCATTTTACAAGCTGGTTAGAAATTAAGTCTGAATGCTGTGATATATACTGCTCAAAGAAATGTAGGGAACACTTTGATCCCTTAATTATTTTGAGCAGTGTAATTGGGTAACACAAGAACGGAACAGTATCCCTCCATCAAGGTCTGCAAACCTGTCAAAAGATCTTCAGATCAATTTCACTCGCTGATGTTTCATTTTAGCTTAACCACTTAAACCCCAACTTCAGTGACCGGGGTACCCCAGGGGTCAATGCTAGGCCCCCACATTTCTTCCGTCTACACCAAATCTCTTATTTTTGGTGAATGTTTGCCTATTATGACATGCCCAGAAAAGGGACACTATGGTTCATAGACATGGGTCTGATATATATATATATATATATATATATATTTAAAAAAAATACTAACAGCACAAAGTTGTTCCCTGTGTGAGGATGCTCACCCCTCAATCATTAGAATAATCAGCAATTAGTTATGGATCAAGCTAATTAAAACAATCCATGTTAACAAGTCACAGGGGCTGAAACAGACAGAGTGAGAGGGGACAAAGATGTGAGAACAATAGCGAATGCAAACTTCCTATATTAATACAATTTCATCAATATATTTTCATCCACAATGTATGGCACTCGTTGAAATGTAGAATCTCTGCTACACACATATACAACATACAAACGTACGTACATACATACATACACAGACACACCCGTTCTCCTCCCTACACCGGTTTTGAAGAAAGTACATTTCTACAGTATACATTACACATACACAACTTACAAACATACACAGGTGCGCACACGCAGACACACACACACAGCCATTCTCCATTGTGCAGGCCAAGGTAAGTCATTCTTATGGGCACATCTTCATATTCGGCACTGTTTTTCACATTTAAACAACTATACAACCGTTGAGCGGGCTTTGAATACAGCTCTATCATGGCACTAATATAAATCTATAGATTCATTATCTCTTTTAAAGTGATCACTTATTAAAACTTGCTTAAAAGAGCCGGTTTCACAGAGATGAATACAGTGACAAAAATGAACAAAGAGAGCATGTAGGGAAATATGCCACATTTTTTAAACATTCCCTCCAAAATAAAAACTGCAATGCATTATAAAATGCAAGAAGTACAATTCTCAACCCTTTGCCCACCAGACATAAACAACATTATTTCCCAGATTGAAAATAGTTTTTCGGTGAGATTCACGCAGTAAAATATCCTGTTAAATTAACTTTGAGGGCATAAAATTTGACCCATAGGATCCTTTTGGGCTGTATAGTTCGAGACAACAGAATTTCTAAATGGGATCTCCTTTAGTTGCTAATTATTGCACGTTATTGCACGTACTCTAAGGGTAAGTTCACACTGTGAACATACCCATGGCCGAGCAGAACGCTTTCAAAATAATGAGAATAGTTTTTGAATAACTTTTTTGTTGTTGAAATGTGCATACAATGTGGGCCGCTTTTCATAAGCATAACCATATCACGGTACATTGTGTATCGAGATTGCTGGCTCAACCCGTCTTCAAATTGCACCATGCTCAGCCTGAAGTAAGCTTTAAAACGAGCTTCATCATTACAGATGGAGCTCCTGAATGAGGTTGTGATATGGCCCGTGCTGCTGCCAGGGGAGGAAGATGCTGCGTTTCATTTTTAAACAGAAAAAGCGCTCTATGCAGCACTTTTTCTTCATAACAGGAGGACAGTGTGAACACACCCAAACAGTGAAACTGACACAGTTGAACTATTAAGCATCACCTGGCCATAAGATCACATTACACGCCAGATAAAGGTTAGGGCAATGTTTCCACCATGACACCGACTTCTCATAGCATAAACCTGGCAGTCAATATTAAACGTTATCGGAACACTTTTATAACACTTTCTAAATGTTTATGCGGGGACAACCAACATGTAATTGAGCTCATGCTAGCAGAGCTCAGACTGTTTAACTGTTACAGTGGTGATTATGACAGTCTATTATTTTATCGGTGACAAATAACACTTCCAACTTATGGGGGGGGGGGGCGCAAACAGAAAACACAGCTCTGCTGTGACTGATTAATTCATGTCTGTGAAACCGGCCAATAGACTTAATTCAACAGTATGGTATAGGCATCGTCAATACAGTTTCTCAATGGCGGGTGTGTCCATAAAAGCAGGCAGGACACCCTACAGTCTGCAAAACTCCATAACCCAGAATATTCTCTGCTCCCTTCTTGCTATGATTCGCGGCAGCATCTGCCAGTCAAAGAAGAGTTTGGCTCGGTGCGGCCTGTCGATTGGTGCAAGCATAAGGCAGCTCCTCCTTGTTTTGTTCCATAATAAACTGGTGCCGAGGTCACAGGCAGTGTGATCTCAATTTGTGACACCAATGTCCCTCCAAGCAATAATGTCAGGGTGTCAAATGTCAAAGTTAAAAAAAATGAAGCGTTTTAGTAAAATTGTTCTGATGCATTTTGATCCTGAAGTGGTGGTTAATATTCTGTGGCCATAGAAACACAATCCCAGAAATCGGTGCGCAGAACGGAAGCCGTGTGAGAAGGTCAAAGGTCAAAGCTTGCAAGGTCCGTTTGACACGAAATATGAAGTCTGTTTGGAGGGCCAGCTGGATGACGGCTCTCAGAGGCCTCAACCCATCCTCTGTACTTCTAGCATGTCCATACCTATAGGGGAGAGACACACGGGGGGTGGAAGAGAGAGGGGAATAAATTCCAGGTATTATTAGCCATAATTGTGCTTAGAAAGGCACTTAATGAATCACCCACTTATTTGATCAAAATAGCTGAAAGATACTTGCAATAATAGAAAATATACAGTATATTTTCCTTTCTGTTGATGGGCTATAAACAGAATCCTGGGGGTGTATGTGTACACACACACACACACACACACACACACACACACACACACACACACACACACAGTATATAGCATGTATAAACAGTATGTATGTTATGCATGTACTAGGGCAGTCCCAGTTTGAGGCATGGCCGCCGCCCAGGACGCATGACCGCCTGGAGTGGGGCAGTTCTAGAGAACTGCTCATCGGATGGACCTCACACTCCACACTGCACTTCCTGTGTTCTCAGCAATAGAGTATCGAAGTCCTGACGGCACTCCGTTATCCCCTGGGTCACATAAGTATTTTTTCTATTGAAAATACCATAGGGTCATCTTAGAATCTGGAGCTGTGTTCCAACAATAAACAAATCAGCCCGGCGATTCTGTCAGGCATGTGACTCTGTGTCGTTTATGATTCGTTTATGATATTGAGTTACATTTGATAATGTCTGTGTTTGGAGAAAACATATTTATTGTCTTACTCTTTGGATAAATTTGTAGTTTTTCACCGTCAGTTGATGCTTCATATCCGTATGAGTAAAATCACTGGGCTCATTTATTTATTTTTTGAACACAGTTCTTATATGCCACAATGCTATTGAGACCTTTTATGGTATTTTCAATGGAAGAAATAACTAGCGGCAGTGATGTCAGTCTTCGGTTCTCTATACACCTTCTAAGTGGTTCATGACTGCCCGTACAGAGTGGGACGGTTCACACACATCCCAGTGTACAGACAGGGTGAAAAGGAAAGAGACACGGACACAGGAAAACACCACTGGTGGTGCATTATGGGTCCAGACTGGATGCTAGATCAGTTTAAAGTTCCTTATGGGACTAGATATATAAGTGTATCAAACACACTCATCACACAGGCGTCTTTGCTGGTGTCTCACCTTGACAGTGCTGTCGACGGCTCCAGAGAAGAGGCGGCCCCTGGAGACAGCAAGGGCTGTTACACTGCCCTGGTGTCTCAACAGTGTCTGGGTGCAGATCATGTTGTCCATGCTCCACACCTATCGCACGCACACACATGCACACGCACACACACAGTTAGAACGATAAGGAAACACATAATGTAAGGCACAGCGCCCAATTTCAACATTGCATCATTTGAGACTTTAGTTAATTGCAAACACTTAACACATTGCCTGCCAAAGACGTTTTAAAACGTCATACTTTTTTTTTTTTTTTTAAGAAACGTGATCCAACTTAGTAATACAAAAAGTACACAGGAGCCGAGATACAGGATTTTAAAGTAATATGTATTTTTGGCGAAACATGCTATTTTCAACTGGCTGATATTATGGAACGGATTATCCAGCAATCTGATTTTTTTTGTCCCCGATTCTACGAGACCCCCGTGTGTGTAATGAGGGGATCACCGTGAGGACGGCGATAACGGAAAGTATTCTGTGACTACTTGAAAAGGTAAGAAAATCGTAAAAAATGCTGTTAAGAACAAGCGCTGGAGCACTACCACACAAATACATACAAAAAAATCTACAATGTCAAGTTGTAATATTATTATTATCAGAACTGAGGAAACTTTGAATAATTTGCAATGTTTTCCTAGGTATGAAATAGGCTAACTTGCGATAACGTCATTTTTACAACTCGGATATAGGTTGTAAATCATTTTACAACCCAGGGGTTCCCGGGGACGTCCAGCTAAATGATTGGTAACTGAGAGTGTACAAATGGAAAGCAAATGGACCCGTCACGTTCCATTTGAGAACCACTGTTCTAGAAAGGCCGCGGCCACACATGCACATATTCTGTACAGCGGTAGGTTCCTCACCCTTAGCGAGCGGTCGTAGGAGGCACTGAAGACTTTGGTCTGGTCAGGAGTGGAGATGACAGCCAGAGCGTACACGGTTCCTACGTGACCCGTCAACGTCCTCACCTGCTCTTTAGACTCGATGTCCCACACCTGGAGGAACCCACAGACACACACCATCACATCACAGTCCCACATGGACCCTCCTCTAGTCCAGCCACTGATTAATAGCTAAGAAAATAATAAAAGGTAATTGCAGCCCTACTTAGAGCCTGATAATAGACCTTTTTCACAGCAGCCATATTGACATTATAGTGGGGTAAACACAGGTGTTACCAATTATACTAACTAGAAAAAAAAGCTCCCTGCGGGCGTTTAGCCTCATCCTACGCGAATTATAGTGACTCTTATTGACTATTTAATGAATGCCAATGTGGCTGCCGTGAAAAAGGTCTATTAACCATTTTAAATCTTTTGGAATTACTGTTATGCGTGTGTGTGTGTGCGTGTGTATGTGTGTATCTTACATGGATGAGGTTCTCATAGGTTCCACAGACAATGTGGTGGTTTGTGACAGCGATGGAATACACGCTGCCTCCACTGGTCTGGAGGACGTGCACACACTCCAGTGACCTGATGTCCCAGATCTGAGAGAATTAAAGAAAGAAAGATTAACATGAAATGTAGAAAGAAAGATACAAAAAGAATAAAGAGAGTTTATTGGACTGTGTATCATCAGAACAGGACGAGTTCTCACATACACACACACACAAACATTTACCTAGAATATACTAGACACACATCGTTGCTGTCAGGCAGAAACCTCATGTCTCCATATTTCAAATGTTTATGTTTTGTCATGAATTAAAGCCCTATTTCATCATACAAGAGTGTCGCACAAAATTGGTGACAATAGCAGATAAATGAGTTCAATGCGACGTCTTGTGAGCTTGTAGATCGGCTATTTTCACTATTATTAAATGTTTTTAAAATAATTATAAAAAAGGAACGGTTTTGGACATACAAGGTTTCCACTAGACAGCAACTACATGCAAACTCTGGTGTGTATTGCACACACACAAGTCATACAACATAAACACACAGATTAAGAACACACACACACACACACACACACAGTGTGTTATCACCAGTGGAAACAGTGAGCCTGCAGAACAGCTGCAATGTGTCAATACCGCTGTCTCCATGGTAACACACACAGTGGAGTGATCTGGCTGGTGCGTGGCAGCTGGCCAATCACAACACAGCTCTGAAACACACCACGATGGGAGGAACCAGGAAACACAGACACAACAACAACACACACGTGGAACCACACACTGTTGTACACACACAAACACACATCACCATACAGCCAGCATGTGATGATGTCTCAATGTAATGTTTCGATCTGACTGGCTTTTCCGGTTTAAATTTTGAGCTTGTCGATCGGCTATTTTCAGCGAAGATATTTAATATCGAGAGAAAACAGAAAATACACGAGGGACTCCGCTCAACAACGTACTAATTGGACTTAGCTAAACTCATCCCCTGGCTGGCCTGCCTCTTGGTGCCTTTGTTAGAGCTCTTGTCTTATTATGGGGCCAGGCTTCCAGCATGGACCCATATTGTTATTCGCATTATTCCATTTCTTCTTCTTCTTCTTCTTCTTCTTCTGCCGTTTTTGCCAGTTCTGGCTGAACCGTGCAGTCGCTTTTTATGAAACTCGGCCATATGATAGATGGTCATGAAAAACGATCAAAAAATAAATCTCACAATCTTTCGTCAAAAGGTGGCGCTATAGCACTCAGTTGAAAATGACAACTTTGAACAGGTACAACTCATGCCCTGTTTCACCTACAGCCATGAAACTTCGATGCACACATGCGTCTCCTCATGCTGAACAACTTTCACACTCTGACTTTTGACCTCTGACCTTTAGATCTCCCACCATTTGGAATTATATGAAAAACAGTTAAAACCTATCTCCTCCTGGGATTTTTGAGTAATCTGCACGAAACTTTTTACACATGAACTTTGGACCTATACCAAAAAACGTTTGCAAAATATCTTCCATAAGTGAAAAAATGAAGCTTTAATGAGCCAATGAATATTGCAGTTTTATGACAATTATTCATCTGCCCCTAACACATACATGCAGACTTACCATTCTTTGAAACTTTGCAGAAATGTAAAGGGCCATTCCAAATATCACTGAAACCAATCTTACTCCAATTGGTCAAACGGGGGCGCTATAGCAATTTTTTGAAAATTGAAACTTTAAACAGGCAAAAGTCATGCCTCGTTTGGCCGACAGCCATTAGACCTGCTTACACATGTGCCTTGACTAATGAGGAACACATCTATCACGTTGACCAGTAAGCACCGCCCTTAGATTGTCCGCAATCTTGAGCAGTTTGAAAAACACTTAAACCCAGGATTTTTCAGCTATTTGCGTGAAACTGTATGATCTGTGTGATCTCCTTTTTCACAGGTTCTTGTCTGTTGGTGGCTTCTCGCTTAAATGTGTGCCCCACAACCTGAAGGTCACCAGTTCAAGCCTCACTTGGTGCAGACTTCATCTAAGTTGCATTTCACACAACATGACTATCAATGAATACATCTGCAATTGTTAAAGATAACATGAAATACTTAATTGAGTGTTTTTTACATACAGCTGATCTACAATCTCACAACTTTTCAGATAGCAATGAGAGTATGTTTTTTCAATGTATAACATACTTCATTGTGAAAATAGCCGATGTACAATCTGACAACTTTTAATGGTTTGTGAGCTTGTAGATCGGCTACTTTCACTAGTTTTGCTTCTGAGGAGATGTACAATTTCTTAATTGGTAAATGGTTTGTGAACGAGTGATCTTAGTGTTAGTGAAACAGGGGCTTGGGTCATGACAGAAGGCAAGAGTTTGTGATCCTCAACAGACAATATCAGCCTGGACAAAGCTATAGCACTATAGGTAGTGTTGCAGCTACCTAAGAGTGCCTCACGACCACAAGGTTGCTGGTTCAAGCCTCACTTGATGCACACTCATTTAAGTTGAATTGCAAAAAACATGACTCAATCTATTCCGTTTCCATGGCTCTCTCTCTCTTCAATCTATTCCGTTTCCATGTCTTTCTCTTCAATCTATTCCGTTTCCATGTCTCTCTCTCTGTCTCTCTCTGAGGGTCAGCCATAGCTGAGTGGTTAGTGAGCCCGCCTAGGGAGCCAGAGGCTCTGGTTGCCCCAGGTACGATTCCAGGCGAGGTCAGCAAATGTGTCGATGACATGAAATTTGTCCCTGAGCAAGACTCTTAACCCCTAATTGCTCACAGGCCCTCATTGGAAACAAGACCGCAAGGACTTTCATGAACTGACCTGTTAAAGGAATTATCATTTCTCTTTCTCTCTCCTGGCCCCATATTATCGCTGCTTGCAGCTATATTGTGTAATTGTTTTTAACTGCTTTTTTTGTATTTATTTGTATTTGAATGTATTCTTGCATTTTTTTGGGCTGTTGTTTGTCTAGTTTATTAGGTGTTGAATATTATGTTATGTAAAACACTCACGTCACTTATACAAATGGTTATAGAAATCTTTCTAACTGAAGTGGATGGCAGAGTCCACACCAAAACTATGACGACTATAGCTGAAAACACAGGGATTAAAGCAAAAGATTATCTCACGACTGAAACTTTTGGTCATGCCAATCTGTCATTTGTGCAATGGCATGAAAGAACCAACCCTAGCTGGCATTACCTCCGTAGAATTAATAATTAATAATCAGATTATCCATATATCCTATTGCATGTGTCTTTCAGAACCACTGAGACAGAGATCTCTCTCCATCTCTTATGTCTCGCTCTCTCCCTCCATGTGGGCTCTGACACAGGCTCACACAGCTGGGCTGGACTGTGCAGCGTGTGTGTGGTGCTACTGTTAAAATGGTAAATGGTGCATTTATATAGCGCTTTACATAGATTGTGCATTACATTCACCCATTCACACACACATTCAGACACCGATGGCGGAGGAAACCATGCAAGGCACCAACCCTGCTCATCGGGAGCAATTAGGGGTTCAGCGTCTTGCTCAAGGACACTTCGACACCAACGCTGGGGGAGCCCGGGATCGAACTGAGAACCTCACGGTTGCCATTCGGCCACTCTACCCCTGAGCCACTGCCGCACTGTTCACAGAACGTATCGCTCATCAGTGTGGAAGCTCACATAACTATCGTTATAGTTATCGTGCTTATCGTTTCTTGGCTCTACATTCACATTTTACAGGATATTTAAGGCTTATACATTAGCAAAGAATGTTCAGAGGGGCTTTCTTGGCTAGAAATCTGGACTGAATGTTCTTCACTAAGCTGGAAGTAAACTCTTTAAAAGGGTATTTTCCGGGTAAACACTGCGTTCAGATCTCCTATGAGTCCAAACCAAAATAATGAGTCCCTCATGAGACCAGCACGTCTTTCTCCTTCGCTCATCCATATCTCTGGTGTTACCTCTCCCTGTCTGTCTCTTCAAACTTACAGTATTTTGTATTTGCCGTCATGGTATTTATCTCTGAAGTGCATCCCTAGGGTGCTCATTACTGACTAACTCCACTGAGATAGATACACTCACCGACAGTTTCCCACATTTAGCTCTCACGCAGTGCTGACCTCTCAGCTCTCCTCACTCAACTCGTCTCGTTTGAAAACAGCTGGTACTGTGTTATAATTTGTTGACTTGCTATACAAAACGGGTAAGGGTGCAATAGGCTGTGCCTGTATGTATACTAGCACTTTAAGTTGGTCTGCCAATATAATTTTGTTTCATTCATGTCACGGTTTCTGAGAAATTGTTTTACTAAGGGCGTTGTTCCTTTATGGCACCGTCGATACTGGCAAACTTTGAGTATACCTACTTCACCAGACAGCTCCACACCCATGCATGATATACTTACACCCACATACCGAGCTTTGAACAGTGGGGAAGTAGAGATGCAACTTCTGGTCTTACTGACCAGAATACATCTCAGCTAGACACAAGCAGGTACATGAACAGACAGACAGACATTCAGAACATGCATGCTAATGCACACTCAACAGGCAGAAGTATGGTCCATCCCGACATCAAAGTGGTCCATGTGTTAGGAGAGTTTAAGCTACACACACACACACACACACACACACACACACACACACACGTTATACCTTGATAGTCTGGTATGATCCACTGTACAGGTGGTTCTGGGAGGCAACCAGAGCTCTGACCCAGTGGTTCAGACCCGTCAGCTCCTTCTTCAGCTTCAACTCTGTACCAATGATGTCCCACACCTACACACACACACACACACACACACACACACACACACACACAAAGACAGACACATGCAGGTTAAAAATAATTGATGAAAACAGGAGAATGAAACAAATATTTTTGGACTTGAGCAAGATTTTGGATAGAAGGAAACAAAAGCCACAAAGCTAGGTGAATGATAGAGGTCCAAATACAAAACAAAATGAAAATTTCCTTTTTTTGTTTGTTAAGAGTAGACATTTACCCCCCGCGCAAAAAAAGCAATTTTAAAATAAAAATATTGGTTTAAAGGTAGAAGGTTTGAAAGACATATTTTCAAAGAAATTATTGTATTGATAGTATCAACATGGAACAGTAATTCCATATGGGTGTTCTTGCCTAACCACTTTAAACCTGGCATTCCTGTTTGGGCATGTCATTTGAGGAAGAATTGTGGTAGAATTATACAACATTGTTATTATGGTTGTTTACATCTAACCTTTGTATCCAACCGTCACTATATTTGTAGCTTGTAGGAGTCAAAATGTCTCTGCTAGGCCTGACAGCTACTGTTTTGGTACAGCCTGTCTTGTTATGGTTCAGCTTGTCCTTGTAGCAGCTAGAATAGAACTATGATCTGATCCCTGTGCTCGTTGGCAGAACTACCTTACCACCGCTCTGTGTAAAACAGTGTGTCTAATGCACTTCTTCTCCCCATGATATCATGTATGTAAAGCATATCCATCACCAACTTGAATGTAGTCTCAGACTCCTCTCTTGCCTAATCAAATACTGATTGATCAAGAATTCCACAACAAGCTCACAACGCGTAGTGATTTTCGCTAATCGTCACACTACAAAATATATAGTGTTTACTTTCAGTGGTCAACTCGTTTTCTAAATACGATACTTCAACTGAAACTAATAACAAATGTAAGTGGAACTATTATTTGTCACACACACACACACACACACACACACACACACACACACACACACACACACACACACACACACACACACACACACACACACACACACGATGGTGGGCGTGAGGCAGAGAATGACATGATGTCATTGAACTGAAATAGTGAGAATACGAGGGGAGGGAGGGGGGGTGTAGATAGAGAGATAAAGAGGGCAGGAGAAAGAGAGAGAGAGTGAGGAGGAGACAAAGGAGGAAATTGGGAAATAAGAGTTGAGTAAGAAAGGAAAGTCCCTGTGTAAGAGCAGTGAGCTCATCACATCCCCCCTCCTCCTCCCCCCCAGTAACCATGGTGACCATGGTCACCAGATGCCCCATGTATCCTCATTCTCTTTCTCACACACAACTTGGCCCAGCTCTCTTCTGTGAGGCTCTGTGTTGTCTGGTGTCTCTCTGGTATAATGGCATTTAAAACTCTTCCCCAAGCAGAGCCACACTTTCAAAGATATGTCTTCTCTCTTGAGGCTTAAACAGACAAGAGGTCAGCCAGGGCCTACTTTACACTGTAAAAAAAATAATAGGAAAGCTTTGGACAAAAGAAACTCTTGAGTAATTTTGGTCTCATCTAAATTATCCTCTAAACAACCATTTGGGTCTTGACCCAAATATTCAAAAAAGCTGCCGTTGTCTCTGCTTAGTCTTAACATTGGTACACCTTCCCAACTACCAATAACTACCCATGATAAGAAAGGGTTTGGAAAACAGGATTACGTATACATAAAATAAACAAAATAAAATGCAGCGTAGCTACTATTCATTTATAACCGTCATCTGACAATAACATTACAAGGATAAATCTGGCTGGTGGCCAATCCCAAAGTGTTGCATCAATAGAAGTTGCTACATGAATGTGTCTTAGACTGCTAATCAGGAGTCACTCCCAGGAGTTAAGAAAATGATGAAGGCTCTGCAGACGGAGTGAAGAGGTATGTGACTGGCAATGGTGGAGAGTACTGTAACTAAGTACATGTACTTAAGTACTGTACTTAAACAATTTTGAGTTACTTTACTTTACTAGAGTATTTCCAATTTGCAATACAGTTACTTCTACTCCACTACATCTCAGAGGCAAATATTGTACTTTTACTCCACCACAATGATTTGAAAACTTTAGTTACTAGTTACTTTGCAGATATAAATTATTATATTATAAAACATACATTAACCACTTAAGCTCTATTTTAGACACATCGCAATCGCACTTTTCAAACATTAGTACTTTTACCTTTGGTACTTTAAGTATATTTTGAGGCCAATACTTTTGTACTTTTACTCAATTAACATTTTGAACACAGGCCTTTTACTTGTAACAGAGAATTTTTATATTGTGGTATTGCAACTTTTACTTAAGTAAAATATCTGAGTACTTCTTCCACCACTATTGACTGGAAACAGCAGCAGACAGAGTATAGAAGTATGTGACTGGACACGGCAGCAGACAGAGTATAGAGGCATGTGACTGGACACGGCAGCAGACAGAGTATAGAGGCATGTGACTGGACACGGCAGCAGACAGAGTATAGAAGTATGTGACTGGACACGGCAGCAGACAGAGTATAGAGGCATGTGACTGGACACGGCAGCAGACAGAGTATAGAGGCATGTGACTGGACACGGCAGCAGACAGAGTATAGAGGCATGTGACTGGACACGGCAGCAGACAGAGTATAGAAGTATGTGACTGGACACGGCAGCAGACAGAGTATAGAAGTATGTGACTGGACACGGCAGCAGACAGAGTATAGAAGTATGTGACTGGACACGGCAGCAGACAGAGTATAGAAGTATGTGACTGGACACGGCAGCAGACAGAGTATAGAGGCATGTGACTGGACACGGCAGCAGACAGAGTATAGAAGTATGTGACTGGACACGGCAGCAGACAGAGTATAGAGGCATGTGACTGGACACGGCAGCAGACAGAGTATAGAGGCATGTGACTGGACACGGCAGCAGACAGAGTATAGAGGCATGTGACTGGACACGGCAGCAGACAGAGTATAGACTGAGGCATGTGACTGGACACGGCAGCAGACAGAGTATAGAGGCATGTGACACGGCAGCGTAGAGGTGTAGAGGTCATTGTTGTACCTTGATGGCCTTCAGAGAGCCACTGAACAGCATGTTGTGGGAGGAGACCAGCGTGCACACTGGGTTGTCATGGGCACGAATCGTGTTGACCTTCTGTAAGGTCTGGATGTCCCACACCTACACACACACACACACACACACACACACACACACACACACACACACAGGTATGACTTACACAAATCTATGAGGCAACACACCCTGATGTTGCAAATGTGGATTTGTAATTGTCCTTTGAAAGAGGAAGTATAACATTGCAAGTCACTCACTATGATGGTGCAGTCTGCAGAGCCGCTGTACAGCCGGTTCCTACGGAAATGGAGGATGAACACTGACTCTTAACCCATTTAGACCTGAGGTCGATTTTAAAAACGCCTTCTAAATCCTGACCTAAGTTTTTTGAAAAACTTCAAATATTCATTAAAAAATGACAACAAATGTATGTTGCTATATACTGTACATAGCAACAAGAACCCCAAAAGGGGTTCCCATCCTGAAAGGTATAGTTACAAATAGGGGTTCCTGCCCAAAATGGGTTAATCACACAGTCAAAGCCACAGTGTTCATTTAAATCTGCGAGTGTACAAATGCAAATTAATGGACCCGTAAAGGTCCATTTGTTTACAACTGAGACATTTACTGGGAAGGACCATTCTAAGACATTATCATTATCCAGTGACCAGGGGACGGTTATGGGAACTAGGACAGCACAATATTACTCATGAAAAAAATGCTGAATATCACAACAGCAATATTTGATAGAAAAGTGAACACAGCATTTTCTACATACTTTTCTGCCAACATTTCTTCGGAAAATGCTTACAGCTGTAATTTGCTCACTTTGAATACATATTTTTCTTTTTTGTGCTAGGAGGCTGCTTGAATATTTGTTTAGGCTCAATAAAATCATACAGATATGTATATTGTGCATTCAGAGATCATGTTGTACTGATCAGTTTGTGTACTTGTGGCCTGTCCGTTAACGAGTATGACCCTTCTCATTAAGAACACCTTTTCACCCAGCTGGCTGTTAACTGGTTTAAGGCACCACTGTCTGTAAAATATACATACACCAAGTTTGAGACAAATCCAAGGAGCATGGCTGTTTCTGAACTGGTGGAACCACCATGCCAGGCACCAACGATCAGACCACGTTCAAAGGCCCTTTCGCCAACCCCACCTAGGGTATGGGCACTGATGACGCGGAGGAGAGGACACGCCCCCAGCGCCCCCGGGGGGAATTGAACCCAGGACCTTCTAGCTGTGAGGCGACAGCGCAACCAACTGCGCCACCGTTCCCTGTGTGTGTGTGTGTGTGTGTGTGTGTGTGTGTGTGTGTGTGTGTTTTACTCACATATGGATACACAGAGCCAGTACGATGCCATCGTGACCCTCCAGGGTCTTCTGGCACTTGTAGGTGGTGCATGTATCCCACACCTGACAGACAGCATTAAAGATAAAAAAAGATATCACGTTAATATGACATCAATAACTAGTTGCTCAGTTTTTCTTACATGGAAGTGTGTGTCTGTTTCATGTATGTAGATCTGTGCTTGAGTGTGTGTGTGTGTGTGTGTGTGTGTGTGTGTGTGTGTGTGTGTGTGTGTGTGTGTGTGTGTGTGTGTGTGTGTGTGTGTCTCTCTTGCCTTGATAGTCTTGTCTGAGGATCCAGAGAAGAGCAGGTCTCCAGTGGAGTAGACACACAGACACCAGACTGGACCCTGGTGTCCCACAAACGTCCCCTTACACTTGAAGATCTGCTGGGGGTCATATGCTGTGGAGAGGAACCATAGAGAGTTAAAGAGAGGACAGGAGGGAGAAAGGAGCATAAGAGATAAAGAGGGAGATGGAGAGAGAGAAACAGAAAGACCAACAGAGAGAGACAAGGGAGGAGAGGGGGACAGTTTTTCTACCGGGGTGAAATGAATGTTGAGCATAAAATAAAACCGAAAGGATTTAGAAATACTCTAGAGGGTCATACACGAGGGAGAAAGAGAGGAAAGGAGATAAGGGAGAGGGGATTTTGAATTTGCATTTCAAATGGGACAATTTAAGCCCAAAAATAATCAGACAATTCAAAAGCATCAATCTTGAAATGTTCCGGTTTTCCCCCGACTCCGCTCAAAACGAGACAGCTTTCTCCTCCCAAAGGAGTTAATGGAAAGAGAGGAAGAGGTTTGAAAGATTTGGTTTAAAAAGGAGGGCATGAAGAGGATGAAGGACATAGTTATATACTCACAGCCCAAGATACCCATGTTGAGTCTGGCATTGATGTGGGACATCTCATCCTGTTGGGAGAGAGAGGGGGAGAGAGAGATAGATTGATGGTAACATTGCTCTCGTTAGGTGTGTGTTGCCCTTTAATTACTTGAACTTTGCTCTTTTATTGTGGCTGTGTTATTTTCCTTTGCGGTGAAGTAACAAAGTAACGCCGATTTGGTGAAATAAAGTGAGTGAATAAAGCATATTTTAATAATATAGTTATTACTTACATTAAGCATAGAGGCATCTCGACGGAACTCCATCAAGTCCTCATTCAACTTGCTCTGGTTTTCATCCAACACGTCTGAAAAACACACAGACACACACACACACACACACACAAAGTGAGAAAGACACACTTAGTCTTCTGATGTGAAATGACGTGACGGGAGCCATTGTTACTTGATGAGTGACACAATGAAGTCCACAGTGAACTCACTATTTCACGGACTGGACATTCATTTCTCACTAACACAATAAGTTATATAGCACCGTGCTACAACGTGAAATAACAGATGAGAGCAAAGGTTCAATTGAAATGATTTGTTTAGTGGCATTTAATAGCCTTTATAAATACATTATAAATTAGCCTTTAAAAAAGGGACCATACCAGTGTTTTTGCATGTTTTAGCCCACTGACTACAAATCACATGCAGTATATTTGACTGTCTTTATCCAAGAGCTGCTGCTGACCTCATGTCAGTGGTCATCCACAACAAACCCACCACTCAGCTCAGCTCTTATAAAGATCTGGCAGTTCACACTGACCATGCATTGAGCATCGACCATGTTGAGAAGATCTGCTCCAGAGTACAACAGAGACTATTCTATTCTATGCAGAATCAGAGTCTTTGTGGCGGAACAGGCAATATTGCTGTAATAGAGAGTATAACCTTTATACAGCATCAATGATTGGTTTGGACATTTCAGTGCAGTCTGGCTTGTCCAGGCGACAATGAAGACCACGGGGGATGAGAAAACACCCCCGTTCATGTACATGATGTTGTTTTCATTATTCTGAAGTTTCTAAAACTAAATTCCCTCCAGGAAAAGATGAACGTTCATCTTCATTATCATTTCCAAATCATACCACAGTCTTAGAATAATTACTCAATTTCTCCTCTTTTTTTCTCTTTTTCCAAACCTCCAGGTGATAAACCAACTGGTTTGATGCCTACTGCTCTAAAACATTATTCATTCTCGTCTCTGCCTCACCGAATTTGAGCTCCAGGTTCTTCTCCAGCTGGTCGAGTTTCTCAGACAGTTTGCCCAACATGGAGCGCAAGAAAGCAATGTCCTGGTCCTTCTGGGCCAGGGTCAGCTGCATCTCATGGAACCTGGAGCGGAGGTTCAGGTCAGGAACAAATTAAAATGGCAAACATATGCAGGTCACAATAAGTTATATTTATATTTATATTAATAATGTACGTTTTAGAAAATGCGATATTATAATTTTTAAATGTTCATAATTATTTTTTTAAGGAAAATAACCAGTGAATTAATCCAGAGAGAAATACATTCATATATTTAAAAAATCACACCTGTGTGAAGGTAGCGGCGCCTTTGATACATTTTGTCATCAATAAGTGTTTATAATGTGTTTATAGCCACGTGTCACGTGAAGCTTGACCAATCACTATCAATAAGTGTTTATAATGTGTTTATAGCCACGTGTCACGTGAAGCTTGACCAATCACTTTGTTGACGTGTCTGACCAATCAGAACGTTGACGCAAAAGCCAGGTATAGAGGGCTAATATCCGCTCTATACCTAAAGGTATAGAGCGGCTAGCGCCGCTAAAAATGGATGTTGGAAATTTTACATTAAAAGATGCAAGTCAGTATATAGCTTGCGGATTTCTTACGTTTTTCTTTTTATGATCATCTTATCAGTACAATCTTATTTTCTTATTTGTCAACAATAACAGAGGCTGAGATGTGGAGCCTGATTTGCAGACATGCCACACTTTATAAATGTGCAGTAGCATGAACACTAATAAATAACATTATTAAATATTAGTTTGGTTCACCTGTCGTCTGTCTGCTGCAGGAACTCCTTCAGACCCTCAAACTTACAAACCTCTAGATGGGTCTCATACGTGTCCTGGTTACCAATGAACATACAGCTGGGAGAGGAGGAGAGGAGAAGAGAAGAGGGTAAAATATTCGTACTATTTCATCTACCCACAGGGCTTGCGAGTGCGAAAAATAAATAGATAAGCATCTTCAACTTAATGCAGATGAATTAATTGCAGTGTTTCTGCAAATTAACTAAACTAACTAAACAGTGACTGTGTATGTGTGTCTCTTACCCATATTTGGAGTGAGGGCATTTAATGTGCTCACACTCTTTAAGGTGAGCCTCCAAGTTCATGGTGAGCAGAGGTGGACAGGATGGGTTGTTAGGGCAACGCACTGGCCTGTAGTCACAACTCACCTCATGCTCTCTACAGACCACATCGACAGAGAACGAGAGAGAGAGAGATAGAGAGAACAAGAGAGGGAGAGAACAGGTGAGAACAAGTAGACAAAAAAGGTCAATGGGGAAAAGAATAGAGAAAGAAAAGAGTATAGCATACAGACACAAAAACCCAAACAAATTAATAATGACTCCATTAATCTGTGTTATGTAGGCCAGTGGTCCTTGGGGGGGTTCCAGGGGGTCCCCAGCTAAATTTGGCTGTTCAACAATAGCAGATATACAAGCTCACAGCGAGTCACTTCGTGCCTGCTGCTGCGAGCTTGTACATCTGCTATTTGTGAATATTCTTTTAAAAAATCTTGAAAGTATTGGAACATTTTGAATTTTTTAACACAAATCTTCTCTTCTGAGGGTCCCTGGGAAAACATTTTCAGATGGGGGTCTGAGCCAAATATATATAAATGTGGAGGTCCTGGAGTGATGATCTAGGCTAAACAGTGAGTCTCTTGCATGCGTGCGTTAAGTCGTGATCGAAAATCTCATCCCTGTTTGTTGTCAACTCAAGATGCCAACATCACATAACTTAAGAGGGTTAATGCATATATGTTTGAGCCGTCAGGTCCTTACTTGCGCGTGACAAGTTTGATGGTGAATGGACAGCCCAGCGGGTCTACCTCGTGCTGCGCTCCAGGTTTGGCGGCCACCGAGGAGGCGGCGGCGGCAGCCCCGCCGGCCGTGGCGCTAGTCGTGGCACGGCAGCCGTATTTACAGTGGATGAAGAGCTCTCCGATCTGCTCCGCTACAGCGATGTTGTTCACCACCACCGTTAGCTTGGCGTTGTCCACGGGGCACTTGTCTACGGGAATAGACACCAGTGTGTCACTAGCTTAAAACACACCCCCACACACACAAGAAAAAACTAAACACCACTTGGAAAAACTGGAATGACACAAAATGCAGCTTACACTTGAAAATAATTCTATAGATATTTGTAAGTTGATGAGGTTACACACAATGCCAGAGCGCTGGCACTGAGTCAAATCTCACCTGAGGTCAGGGCACATCGTCTGCAGAAGGTGTGCTGAGAAAGAAGAGAGGAAATAAGAGGAATCAGAGGAAATGTAAAGGTTCTAGAGCCCGGCCAGTTAAAAAGATGAATTTATAGACCATTTAAATAGCCGGTCTACGTGTTGTGAGCTGGTAGATTAGCTTTTCTTTTTTTTTAACATGCCCAAAACAGGTTGAATGGAGAAAGAAAAAGGGACGCGTAAGCTGCATAATTTCTGATAATACCGATAGTCAAAAAAGTTAAATGATGGCCGATATAGCAGTCGGCTCAGGAAAAAAAGGTTCCCATTTCACATGAGACTGGCTATAGTGCAGTGTTATGAAAAGAGAATGGAAATGGGAGAAATTGTTCTCCCTTTTCCATCCCATTAGAGAAGAGGGGAGGGAGGGGAGGGAGACCAGGATAGGAGGAGAAACTGAGGGAAGGGCAAGGAAGGACGGACGGAAGAAAAGAGGGAGAGACCCAAAAAAAAAGGTAGGAAGAGGAGGCTCACCCCACATGTGGTGATGACTGGGTCCTTGAAAACATTGCAACACAACTGGCAACAGAGTTTCACTGATGGCTGCTCAGCAAACACCTGGGGTTCCTACACACACACACACACACACACACACACACACACACACACACACACACACACATTAACAAACAAAAGTTAACCACATGAACCCTTAGCATCCCTGGGATGCTCAGGTTGTGTTCTACAATATATCACAAATAAGGTTCATCAGAATTGAGGAAATGTAAGAGCTATGCCATGTTGCTGAACGGAGCATCTCAAGCACCTTAGAGGCATTGAAGTATATAGTACATGATGGCAGAATTAACAATAAAGATAAGGCGGTCTGTCCATGTATTAAGAAAATACATACAGTACCCATGATTTATTTGTGCCTGTGCAAAAGGGAGTGTACATGCCTATGGTAGTATTTAAATTCATTCCAATGAATTCCATTTTGAATTAACTTGAAGTGTAATTGTTCCACACTTGGTTTTCCAAAAAGGTGACAGCACCAGAATGTATGTATTTGCATACGCAATATATGCATCTCTTTGTGGCCGTGTGCGTACTGTACCGTGTCCTCCTCTTCTTCGTGCAGGGAGAAGGTGGAGCGTAAAGACATGTTGGACTCCGAGTGGAGGGAACGCACAGAGATGGCCGAGTCTGACCGCCGAGGAGTCCCAATGGGAGGCTGGCAGGGCGACAGAGAGACAAAAAAGCAACACAAAGAGTCAGAGAAATTAGAGAAAGAGAAAAATGGAGACAGATAGAGCGATGAGTCTTATGAGTTAATCAAAGGTTCTATACTTATAACCCAGTAAAAAAGGAGACAAAAAACGTAAGTAGACTATATGTTATTTGACCCTAATCTGAGACTGTAAATCATTGGCTGAATATCTCCACTCTGTCTTAAATATGACAGACTGATCCTGACCAAATGGCAGTAGAACCGGTTAGATACAGACAGACATGACTGCCCAGAGAACAGTGTGTATGTGGTCACTGCTTGACAGAGGAAATAGAGACAGAGATGCTTCCTCCTCCACTGTGAGAACAGAGAGGTTCTCTTCAGTGAGAAGAGAACTAAGGGGAAATAGCCCGGAAAATGGCAAACGTTCTTATGTTAGTGCTCCAGGGTGAAGGGACAGCAGCTCCTCTGACAGACAAACATGTATCTGCCTGATAGTCTTTAAGACTTTAAGAATAATTTAAAAATAATTTGTAAGTTATTGTATAAGTCAAATTTAATACATTGTGGTGTACTGTGTAGCAATCAAATAATGAACTGCATAAGATATGTAGTAGACCTTATGTATCACCTATGTATTCAATTTGTATTATGTACTGTTAGGTGAATCTTCTGTGAATCTTGAAATTCATGTAACATCATGTGACCTGAAACATGTTTATGTCCATGCCCATAAATCTAATAGAATCTAATTGAGAGGGGTCTGGTTTGTGTGTTTGTGTGCGTGTGTGCGTGTGTGCGTGTGTGCGTGTGTGTGTGTGTGTGTGTGTGTACCATGCTCTCATCGTCATCTCTTGGTGAGTAGGGAGTGCTGGAGGAGGACGGGGTTCTGCGATGCTGTTTGTAGCTACTGGACCCCTCTGCTGGAAAACACACATCTACATGGATTTATATGGAATAATATTAACTCACTGCTCAACAAAACTTAGTTGGGTGTGTGTGTGTGTGTGTGTGTGAGAGGGAGAGAAAGTGTATTTCTTACCTTTAGATCCAGCAGCTACGGCTGAGAAGGCGGAGCCAAATGAGGCCTCCATCCTGCTCTATAGGGTGCAATGGATGGACGGATGAAGGGTTGGGAGGGAGGTGTGTTGGGATGAATAAAGAAGGAAGAAGGCAAGAAAAGCATTAACATATTACAGAACTAATACTTCCCACTCGAGTAATCTGACGCTTTCAATCTCAGCTCATTCACTGTCTGTCTGTCTTCATGTTCTCTATCTCACACACACAGAAATACAAAACAATGTATTCGAATTTAACGGTCTGCCTCACCAAACTGCTGGAGTCTAGTGGGGGGTGGTGGGGGTGATTGTTCCTCCGGAGTATCAGTTGTAGCGAGACGTCTTACCGCCGATCATAAAACAACACACACTGCAACGCTAGCGGCTCGCTAGTCTACTGGACCTGGAGAGAGAGAAGGACAGAGGGGGAGAGGAACAAGTGTAGAGAAAGGAGAGGAGTGAGGAGGGGAGAACACAAGTGGGGGTTGGAGAAAGAGGGAAAGAAGAGGGAAACAGAGGGAGGATGGGGAGAGGGTTTGGGGAGGAAAAGGGGGAGTTTAAGGAGAAGGGAGTAGAGAGAGGAAGAGAATGGGGAGGGAGATGTGGTCAACAAGAGAATGAGACGAGCAGTTTTGACACATCCTGTAAACATAAATCGTAGAATAATGCAATGACTGCCCTTTGAAGAACTCACATGCTATTGAATTGAACTACTACATTTCAAACCGCAGCAAATAAATTGAGGCGCGCTATATGTGAAAATAATAAAAGGAGAATCTTTGACAGGCTATGTTCCTTTTGCAGTGTTGCAGGAAGCAGTGTTTATCAATGCTACAACAGTAGCACTCAGAAAGCCAAGACTATAAAGATGATATGAGAAGATGATATGAGACATTGCTTGATTTGAGGTTAGAGAGAGAGAGAGGGAGGGGGAGAGAGAGAGGGCGGGAGGGGGAGAGAGAGAGCTAGATAAAACATATCTTGATCTTCATCCAACAAAAGTGCAAAAGATATGGGTTATAACTCACAGTATAGCAGCGAGAGGCCAGAGAGTTCAAATGCATCAACACTAAAACAATAGACACAATATATATCTGACGTGTTATTTGTATGGTTTAGTTCTATTTGTAACCTCTTATGCTCGCCGCTCGGATGACTCAAGATGTAACTAGTAGTTCCATCATTATTTTAATAGAATTATCTTTACCAATGTGGTTCCACAGCTCTGGACCTTTAGGTTTAGGACTCCACAGGGTAGTACTAGTTATTAACTGCATCTATGAATCCACTACTAACAACTGCAAAACCAACACTGTACCTCAATATATTAGGGGTGTAACAGCTAATCGAACTAATCGATAGTAAATAAATTATACATTTTAATCAAATGAAAGATTTTCAGAAGTAGCAGAAATAGGAGATCTGCAAGCTCACGTTTCGCATTGTGAGCTTGTAGATCTGCCATCTTTGCAACACTGTCGCATGACAAAGTATAAAATAGAGCTCAAGTGGTTAAACGATTAATCGATTTATTCAATTAAAGAAATGTATTTGATAGTTTCTTTTCGTGTTGATTCTCCAAAAACATTCTCAATTATTACAAAAAGTAATCAACGGATAATCGCTAAGAAAATAACCGCTAGCTGCAGCTCTACAATTTTGGAGACTGACAGTCGACTTACCATGCCAGTTATTATTACACACAGACTTATTTGTCTGTGTATCTTCTACGCAAGTCTTTACTGCTGCCGAGTTGCCTGAACATGTGAAAAGCTCTTTGTCAAAAGGGCAATAAAAGCCTCCATCAATCAACTGGCCCTTCAGATTAGACAGGTGGAATGATAAGGAGGACACCAGACGATGCAGGCGACTTCCTGGTCGGACGGAAAAGAACCAGTGGCCGTTCCCTGAGAACCAGTGTTGCATACCACAACATTAAAGCAAAGAAGTGATGTCTTCAACATTTTAATAAAACAATATCTGGCTATATATGAATTTGGACTCAGTAAAACAAGGCCACGTGATAGCTGTGTTAAGTGAACGCACGTGAGCTGCAACTGGTCGCGGCCCTCATCAAGTCACCTTTCGTCCAATGCGGCCCTTGCCCCAAAATGAGTTTGATAGCCCTGCTTTAAATTCCTTTAACTATACTATTTATACTATACTACTAACTTATACTATTTCCCCCCCTCAAAATTGTACGGCTAATAGGCATATACAAAACATGTGAAGATGGGGCCAAACTAAACTTTTATTAAAACCCTATCACTAAGGACAAGTGTGATTTCAAACATTGAATTAGTTCAAATGCAAATTTTCCATCTCAAATGTTGCAGTAGCTGGGTCTCTTTGTTAAAGTGGATCTGGAGTCTTGGCAGCAGCACCAGAAACTAGAAAGCGTAGGTAGCACTGTAGGCTGTAGGGAATGCATTAAACCAGTTTCTCAACTACCTGTCTTCACCCTCCTGCAGGACACCAGCTGCCAAAAACCAAGGTCACTACCAGGTCAACACTTAAATTGTCCGTCCGACACGGAAAGCAAAGAAAATGTTCAATGTGACGCCGTTTTGTCTCAGATATATTGCACAAAGTCTCCGATCTCGTTTGTTTATTATCTGATATATCTTAAAATTAGTTATTTTTTCCCCTTGCAGTTTCCCTTCCCAGATATTATTCAGCAAACAGTGAAACAAACTTGATTAGGCTGATTATAGCGGGATTATGGGTGATATTTAGTCTGAAGACCAGATCCATCACTCATACAGCAGCTCCATTCCTGTCGTTCAAATTTGCCACACATTGCATAGCAGGGTTTCCCCCAGGATAAACAGACTTAGCTAGGTGGTAGGGGGTGCACTTGCGCACATGCTAGGGCTGCATGATGTGGGCAACACATTTCATACCTCTATATTTATGCCAAATATCTGAATAGCAATTTGATAGCCTATACAACATTGACTATGGGTTCACACTTGCTATTTTATATTTCAAGTGTGGCAACTGCGAAAACAATGCATTGTTCTTCAGAAACAAAACAATAACACATCAAGTCAAGTCAATGTTGCTCTTATTTCAAAGTCAAAACACATACGTTCTTGATCTATTGATTATGCCGATGCTCACCAGAATTGCGTAGGATTCAATATGGAGAGCCCACCCTTCCAATACCAAATAAATAAAGATTTCCAGCTAATCCCAATTACCAGAAAATAACCCGTTTTCCACCACAAAATGTTGGCATGATTAACTATCTCCTTTACCAATCCTCAGGGTGCTTCAGATGTATGCATTTTTAATGCATGAAATTCAGAAAATATTCTTCCAGGGGAGGATGCCCCTGGACTAGGGCTTTCACCAACTAGTCGACTAGTCGACTAGTCGACTAGTATAACCACTAGTCGACCTTGTTAGTTGATAGTTGATAGTTGAATAGTTTTTTTAATTTAATTTTTAATGCTATAGTAATGGCCCATCTTACTATTATTATTATCCTCCTGACTTTATTTTTTATCAAAAGGGGGTCAAAAGCATGCCCAATAAAAGCCTATTATTGGGCAATGGGGATCCTTGGAGACGCTGCTGTGGTGCTGTGCTGCTGTGCCAGAAGCGCTTCCCTTAAAACGCCATAAAAATAAGGGCAGGAGGATAATAATAATAGTAATATAGTAGTAGGATGGTATTAAAACAGTGCCACCAAAAAAAAAAATTTTTGTAATTTTTTTTTTGTAATTTAAATTTCGACTAGTCGACTAGTCGACTACCACTGGGTCAAATTAGTCGACCTGTAAAAATCTCTAGTCGTGAAAGCCCTACCCTGGACCCCTCTCTTACAGGGGCTACCTCTCATCTGAAAGTAACAATGCTACGGCCCCTTACTCAAAATGAACGTTTTAAAGCTTTTAACTCACATCGATTCAATTGAGTTTCACTGTCACAAGTCCAAAACCAAAGAAATGGCACGCATACCAGGGGGAGGTGGGCAGAGAGAGGGGTAAAGAAGACAGCAAATGGAGCCACTACAGTCACAGACAATGACCCTTACCCATTTCTAACTCTTGAGGGTGTACAGATGGAACCAAATGGGCCCATTTGGTTCCATCTGTACACCCTCAAGAGTCAAACAAACACTCTGGCTTTGACAGTGTGTCATGTATGATGTCAACAGAAAGGCATGCGAGGTGTTAGCTCAGCGAGTGGTGAGTGGTGACGGACGGGACTGCAAAATGTGCCACTGAAACTCATCCAACGTCACTGTCCCTCTTTCCACAAACCACTGCTTCCCGTCTAGGGGTCGGGGAGCCTCCAACAGGGGGCACATTTCACGACTGAACACCCGCATTGATTGATCGAATACTTTATTAACAGTTTGCCAAATAGTAGCCTACAGTGGTACGATTACACAAATGGTCAGTACATTTACTTATGTACAATTTTGAGGTATTTGTACTTTACTTGAGTATCCAATTTCCAATACTTTTACTTAACTTCTACTACATCTCGGATCCAAATATTGTACTTTTACTCCACTGCATATATTTGAAAACTTTAGTTACTAGTTATACTTTGTAGGTTTTGATTATTACAAGACAGACATACATTACAAGACATACATTAACCACTTCAGCCTTATATATATTTCGGCCATCTGAATGTGATGCATTGTGAGCTTGTAGATCTGCTATTTTCCAAAGATGTTTAAACTTTAAACATTTGAAAACTTGAAATAGGACATTCTGCATAATGAGTACTTTTACTTTTAGTACTTGAAGTACATTTTGATGTCAAAACATTTTGAATTCCGGACATCATCTTGTAACAGAGTATTTATATATTGCAGTATTGATACTTTTACCTAAGTAGAAAATGTGAGTGCTTTTTCCACCACTGCAAATGGTGCTAAATGGATAACACAAAAAGCCCTATATGGGCTGTGTATTCAATTCATCAAGACATTTAAAGACATACAATGATACACAAGACATCAACACTAGCAGAATTAAAACGTATATGTACAGTAAACAGTGGTGGGGGGTGAACACACACACACACACACACACACACACACACACACACGGGACCAAAGTTGTCCTCCTGACAGACACCCAAATGTGGATCAACCGCATTTTAAAGCGTACATTCGCTGCGATCTAACGCACAATACAATCAATGTATGAGTATCAATCAGCTGCACATTAAGTACTGCAATAACCAACCTTAAAAGTCTGTTGTTTTTGCTAGCCTAGCCACTCTGATGGCTAATCAATCGCTCGCTCTCCATTGTTGCCAGGTTTTGAGAGAGAAATAAGAAACAAGGGTCTAGGAAAACAAGCCCAAAACAAGCAACTAGGCCACATGAGCACTTTAAACCTAAATGCATCGGTTATTTGAAAATAGCCAGTATACAACCTAGCGACGCGTTGTGAGCTTGTAGATCTGCTATTTTCACCACAAAAAAACAACATTCTAACACAAATGCTCCCCGGCACAAGACATTTAAGAAAAATATTTGAGAACCACTGGTTTAAAACAATGTTAATTTATTTTTTGAAGCAAGCCTAATTAAGCAAGTACACGTTAGAAACAAGCCCAAAAAAGCTCAACTCCAATTTTTACAAGCAACTTTATAGAAGAAGCCCAACGTCGCTTGTAAAACCCCGACATGGCAACACTGTCTCTCTCTCTCTCTCTACCGATCTGTCTCGTGCGCCATCGCATTGACGCCTGCATCAAACCACGTTAGTTGTGATGTTACGATGATCATAATCATACGTTTTTATAACCGTTGGCTGAGAAACGGTTCGTGATCTTACCATGATCTGTTATTTTCGTCTCCAACAGCGCAGGTTGAAAGTCTGCAGTCGAAAATCTCTCCCTCATCTTCTTCCTCCCTCTCCGCACGCCTCTAACAGCGCGCGATGGCTTGTGGGATGTGTAGTTCAGTTCGGCCCTGGCCGAGTACAGATCCTTACAGTATTTAGACAGTGTTGCCATGTCTGCTTATTATAAGTGGCTTTGTTTTTCTGTTAATTTGCTTGTAAAAATAGGTAGTTGCGCGGGTTGCTTATTTGGGCTTGTTTCCCAATCTCATTTAAACCAGTGGTACTCAAACATTTTCATGTCAAGGACCCCCAAATTAATATGTATTTGTGCCAGGGACCCCCCCCCCATACAAGATTTGCGTTGTTTAAATATTCCAAAATATTCAACATTTTCCAATTTTTTAAATTGATGCAAGCTTGTAGATCTGCTATTTTCATATAAAATCTTTTGGGGGGAAAAGGGGGGGAAATTAATATTTTGGAATATTTTAACAACACAATTGTTGTGAGCTTGTAGCTCGGTTATTTTGAAATAGCCAATGTATATGTTTAAAGTGCTCATGTGTCGCTTCTTTTGGGCTTGTTTTCTTAGACCTGGTTGCTTGTTTCTCTCACAGAATCTGGCAACCCTGTATTTAGACCACAGTGCCCACAAGTCGTTTCGGCCAGGCTGCTCATTGGACCTGCTTCTGTCAGTGCGTTCCTTCAGCCAACGGCGAACGCGGTATTTCCATGTCCGTCTCCGTTTGCTGGGGTTTCATGATATTATTGGTTGCCAAGGAGACCGAGCCATAATGCGACATCCACCGTCAGGTTCTACGGGCGGCACGTGCGCGGTGGCGTGATGGAGAGTGAATGTGAGTTGGTGGTGGTGGGCGTGATGGAGAGTGAACGTAAGGTGGTGGTGGGCGTGATGGAGAGTGAACGTAAGGTGGTGGTGGGCGTGATGGATGGAGAGTGAACGTGTGGTGGTGGTGCATGTGTCCCGTTATAATACCTGATGCATTCTGAGCGCTGCAGCCATAGATGCATGTCTGTCTGTTGAGGAAGAAACAGGGGCGTAGATGCATGCAGTGGTGTTTTTTTTACTTAAGTAAAAGTATCAATACTGCAATATAGAAATACTCTGTTGTAAGTAAAAGTCCGAAATTCGAAATTTACTTGAGTAAACGTACAAAAGTATTGGTATCAAAATTTGCTATTTTCAAATTGCCAAGGTCTGAAGTGGTTTTGTAATAATAATCAAAATCTACAAAGTAACTAGTAACTAAAGTTTTCAAATAATTATAGTGGAATAAAAAGTACAATATTTGCCTCTGAGATGTAGTGGAGTAGAAGTAATGGAAATACTCCAGTAAAATAAATAAATACCTAAAAAGTGTACTTGCACAGTACTTGAGTAAATGTGCTTAGTTCCTTTCCACCACTGGATGCATGTCTGTTGAGGAAGAAATAGGGGCATAGATGCATGTCTGTTGAGGAAGAAACAGGGGCATAGATGCATGTCTGTTGAGGAAGAAACAGGGGCATAGATGCATGTCTGTTGAGGAAGAAACAGGCATAGATGCATGTCTGTTGAGGAAGAAACAGGGGCATAGATGCATGTCTGTTGAGGAAGAAACAGGCATAGATGCATGTCTGTTGAGGAAGAAACAGGCATAGATGCATGTCTGTTGAGGAATAAACAGGGGCATAGATGCATGTCTGTTGAGGAATAAACAGGGGCATAGATGCATGTCTGTTGAGGAAGAAACAGGGGCATAGATTATGCATTTCTATCTCTCTACTTTTATTAAAAGACACGGCCGATGCACACCTCAAAGGTTAGTGACAGGTGTGTAGGACAGGTCCAAATCTTTAGAAAGGGATCTCAAATCAAGGAAAAAGGTCCACTGTCTGGAACTTGCAAAAAGCATGCTCTTTATTAAATCAACGTTTCGGTCGTTAGACCTTCATCAGGACAAACAAACATCTATCTCTCCACTTATGCCCTCTTTTCCTTTTTTTCTTTAAATCTCCATTCTTTTGCCCTTTCCTGAATACTGCAAATTATGGGAGCTTCAGCTTGTACCTTTTTTTCAACGTAGGTAGGTGTGGGACGCCCTTGTGATCGATGTCCCTGTGTTGGCTCTATAGGCTGCATCCCATAGCAAAAGTTTCCTAGCAGGGTGTGGGAACTACTACTAGACTTGGTGTCTGTGGCAGTGAGGCCAAGCGACTCTTGGTAAGCCCCCGTACAGATGCTTGTTGGAAACATGCAAGTTCTGGTTGATGTTTAGTACTGCACAGTGTGCTGCAAGGGAAGGCTTGAGAGTCCTTCAAGTTCACAGCCATATAGGAGAACAGATTCTACAGTCGAAGGAAAGAAGCTGAGGTTGATATGGCTTGGGAGGTGCTTCTTCCACACACTGGCCATGTCATTCAGAGCCCTCCATGCAAACACTTTCCTCATTTTAAGGTTGTACACAATTCCCCATAGCCACATTTATTTATTTTTTGCCAAATTAATTTAGTGAAGGCTTATTTCAGGCACCCTCTAGTCATTCTTTAGGACCCCGTTTTCTACTTTAGTATAGCACCCATTCTTGAGAATTGGGACAAATCATGTCCTACCAAAACATAAGAAATTATTATTTATTAACAAACTAATTTTAAAAAAAATTTTTGGTGAAAATATATTCTTAAAGGATTTATATATATGAATTACATAAGATTGATACTGTGATAATGTTTTGGTCTGGCTTCCACAACTTCAAATATATATTTTTCTTTCTTTTTTTAAAGCATTTAAAAAACTAACCATGTATATTGATAACATAGGTGTAAGAACCTTTTTTTTTTAATGTGTTTTTTCGTAAAGGTTTTTGCCCTTTAAAGTTGTGCCATCGTTGTCAACTCCGTCAGATTTCTACAAAAACCTAATTTAATCTGGCATAAACAGGTTTTAGCTATATTCTAAGGTCCCCTGTCTCACTTCCCGGTTCCAGCCGCACCCTGTGCAATAATTGTGAAAATAGCTGATCTACAAGCTCACATCATGTCATCTGCATAGTGCATGTCCGCTAGGGGTACAACAGGGAGCTGTCTAGAGTAGTTCTCCTGGATATAATATTGAAGCCAAGTCCTTGCTTCTTACCACTGATGGCCTGCCTATAAGTGCATAGTGCAGGACTATAATGAAGTGAGTTCAGGGAGTTCACCAATCACCATAGCTAAATCCACCCTGAAGCACCCACACCCAGGCCCTGAGGGGAATAGAATGGTTTATAAAAACATACATGAAAATTAAAAGAGAGGGATATTAATCCAAGCTTGTGTCGAATTGCAGTTAAAGTGATAATATTAAAAAGAAAATGATCCCAGGTTCTGTAAAAGTTAGAACCTCTAACTGTATTTTTTATTCATTCATTCATTCATTCATAACTGAGATAGATTATTGGTAATGTTGACCCCCTCAACATGCATGATTGTATGCCCTTACCTTATCTATTAGGTTACTTGTTGATACGTTTTTCTGCACATGTGTCAATGCCAAAAGGACACATATATTTACTTTGCTGAAGCGGCAAGTGTTTCTGACTGTCCCCACTTCCCTACATTCAGTGTCCAGTCGGAGAGGTTAGGGTTAGGCTTTGTTGAGTTCTTTATCGACAATTTAGGGATGTTGTTAAACACACTGACCTACAACCAATGATTTAAGATCATAACCAGGGCACAATTTCATGCTTCCTCATCTCTTCCAGCAGAGGGCGGTGTGTATCTAGTTGTGACCACAGCACAAAATAATATAACCTCTAACCAGGCTATAAGACAGTGTCAGCATTTTGTTACCTACTATACATTTAAAAAATGACGATGAAAGCACAATAATTCCTATTTTATGTGCTGTCAGTGATTTTGTTGGATAGTGTCACCTTTTCCAAATACAGAGGAAGTGTTGTATTTGTTTCATCAAAAGTATTTGCTGTGCTTTTAATCTTTTTTTCTGGACTGTACTCTCTGGGTTCCGTGAGGGGGTTCCAAATGGACCCTTACAGGTCTGTAACTCAGAGAGTGTACACATGGAACCAAATGGACCCTTACGGGTCCATTTGGTTCCATTTTGTACACTCTCAGAGTTATGGGGGTCCTTGAAATAAAAAAGTTTGAGAACCACTGCTGTACAGACACAGGTACATAGGTTTATGCAATACCCGTTGCACTTTGTCAGAGTACCTATTTTACCCAGTGCGTGCGGTACCTACTAATATGACCGATCAACTAAATATGGAGATACAGGGAATCAGGGATCACTGACAGACAGACACAAGGTTTCATGAATGTATAGATAGATAGCTTACTGTGTTTGTATTGCGTGAAGAACTAGGGATTGCCCTGGTGTATGTGCTATGCAAATAGAGTTGCCTTGCCCTGTGGCCTTGCCTTCATTTCTTAATCTCCAATTCTTAATGAAAGCGTTATTTTAAAACATTATTCAATTTATTTTTTTCTTTTATTTTTCACTTCTCATGTGCATACAACCCTAGTAACCAAAGTATTTGGGAATATACAGTATTATATTTTTATAATACAGCCTAATTGGACCTTAAATACATTTGTGCATGAAAGAGATAGAGACATCAACAGGAAGTCATTCTGTAAATAGATGACAAGACAGGACCTGAACACAAAAGTAATGCAGTGATGAATAAGAGATGCTTTGAATGCAGGCAATGTTTTGTTGCCACGCGCACAACAAACACACACACACACACACACACACACACACACACACACACACACACACACACACACACACACACATTTAGAGCATTCCATTAGAGAGGGTCCAAGCCATTAGTAGTTTTATCTTCTTTGTGCAGGACAGCAGTGCTTCACTGCTCACTGCCCCCACCACACCCCTCTCTCTCTCTCTCTCTCTCTCTCTCTCTCTCTCTCTCTCTCTCTCTCTCTCTCTCTCTCTCTCTCTCTCTGTCACGCGCGTGCACGCACGCACACACACACACACACACACACACACACACACACACACACACACACACACACACACACACACACACACACACACACACACACACACACACACACACACACACACACACACACACACACACACACACACACTATATCTGTTATGTTGCTCCTCCATGTCAGGATTATTATTAGAGGCAGTGTTTCTGTTCTCTTTTATGTAGATGAACATGTCCACAGCAGCTGACAGTTGATACAAATCTCTCTCTCTCTCTCTCTCTCTCTCTCTCTCTCTCTCTCTCTCTCTCTCTCTCTCTCTCTCTCTCTCTCTCTCTCTCTCTTTCACTCACTCTATCTTTCACTCTCTGTCTGTCTGTCTGTCTGTCTGTCTCTCTCTCTCTCTCTCTCTCTCTCTCTCTCTCTCTCTCTCTCTCTCTCACGCACGCACGCACGCACGCACGCACGCACGCGCACGCACACACACACACACACACACACACACACACACACACACACAATGTGTCATTTTGCATAATACATGATTTTTGATTATATAACCATATGTATTTTTTATAATACAAATAAAGAATCCAAAAGAACAAGAGAGACAAACCAGTGTGTGTAGAGTGGGACCTTTTAAACTCTGTGGATGGGACAACACTGCTCAAGCATGGGGCATTGTTGTGCTTTATTGTTCGTCTCTCAGTGCTAGAAAAGGCACACAGCAAAATCCTCAGTGTTACTTTAAGAGAGTGTAAAACTTGACCCATAGATTGAGTGTGCAAGGCGGATCATGAAATGGAGCTAAAATAAGATTTTGCATAATTTGCAATCGCGTAGGCATTCTACCTCTCTCTCTCAACAGCACACATCAGTCCTGCATGTCTCAGCTAGTATGCACGCAGAGAAACACACACACACACACACACACACACACACACACACACACACACACACACACACACGCTTTTGACCTGGATATAGACAACAGGAAAAGCCTCCCCATTGACTGGGTCCATTAGGGGCCAGTGTGCAGCTGAGCCTCATGCTGTATGTGTCACAAAGAGATGTACGTACACACACACACACACACACACACACACACACACACACACACACACACACACACACACACACACACACACACACACACACACACACACACACACACACACACACACACACAGCCCACATGCACACACGCATGCACATACAGTATTCATGCACACAGTGAGAGAGGAGGGGGGTAAGGGAAGGGGAAAAGCAGCACATATACTATCAAATCAGAGTTTTTGTCACACTTTATTTAATAGAATCAAGCAATCAGAGTACAACACATGAACAGCACCAGGGAATATCATGCTACATGCATTTAGAAGGCATTACATAAATTAAATTCAAGTCTATCAGCTTTCTTCTTTTTTTGATGTAGACATTGTTTTGATTTATTGTTTGATTTCTATTTCAAATTATACAAAGTACAT
>NC_139948.1:25367316-25369816 GCF_963454915.1 Gymnoscopelus microlampas
AAAAAAAGTGGTCCAAATGCAGAGCCAACTCAAAGAGGGTTTAAGTAGTTAAAACATTATAATGTATAGGTAGAATGTCTCTTGTGAGGATGAATTTAAGGTTTGGTTCATATACAACCATAGTTAAAATATAGTTTAACAATTACCAGTGGTGTAAAGTAACTAAGTACATTTACTAAGTACAATTTTAAGGTAGTTTTACTTTACTGGAGTATTTCCAATTGTCATACTTTTACTTTTACTCCACTACATCTCAGAGGCAAATATTGTACTTTTACTCCACTACAATTATTTAAACACTTTAGTTACTATTTACTTTGCAGATATAAAATATTACATTATAAAACATACATTAACCACTTTAGCCCTATTTTATACCTAGGCTATTTGAAAATAGCCGATCTACAAGCTCACAATGTTGTGAGCTTGTAGATTTGCTATTTTCAAACATTTTAGTACTTTTACTTTTGGTACTTTAAGTACATTTTTATACCAAAACTTTTGTACTTTTACTCAAGTTTTTGAATTCCGGACTTTTACTTGTAACAGAGTACTTGTACATTGCAGCATTGATACTTTACTTAAGTAAAACATTTGAGTACTTTTTCCACCACTGACAATTACTGCCTTTGCAGCTTGGCCCAAAAATAAAAACAGCCCCAAACAATTTCCAGCGCTTCCTGACAGAATGCTCAATCAGCTGATGTTACCAGGCAACAAATTTAATCCCAGCCGATGAGCATCAGAGTTTTGACTCATTGATTATAGGAACACAATATAGTTCCAGGAAGTGCTGATTGAATTACCAGGAGAGGGGTGTTGGGTAATGATAAGTCTTTGGATGACGTGGTGAGACACATAACCTGTTTGTCTTTGAAAGGTGTTGATGGCATTCTAAACCAAGCACACCTCAACTATCAATCAGATAATGGAACCGTTTGTGTGCGTGCGTGCGTGCGTGCGTGCGTGCGTACGTGCGTGCGTGTTTTGTACGACTTATATATTTATTCTCAAAGTAATTGCTGTCCCTCACTTATCTAATTTTGACAGACAACTAATGGAGTTGGTACAACTGAGGTTTCGGAGTTTGTACCAAGGAGAAGACAACGAAACACAACTCTAACCGGCCACTGGCCAACTCCATCCCGTGCCACCCTGTGCCAACCACTCACCTGTCTCCAATCAAGCTGACAACTCCTCCCCTGCCAACCACCGGGGTATCTAAACCCAGCTTTAAAAAATGGCGGTGTGCATAGTTTCCAGTAACCCTCCCTCTTCTTTTCTACCTCTATCCTATTCTACAGGTTCCAGACGGGTCCCTCAACCTCAACCTACCTCCACACAGGCTTACGCCTCGGACCCCTAAGCCATAGTATCTGGGTCCACGACTCCCCGGAACCTCCCTCCTAATCACACCTGCCATCTCATGTCCAGTGCTCTTGACTATCTAAGCCGCACACTCCACGCTTGAGTGTAGTGATGACCTTAGATGACCACGCCGCCGACGCCGGCACGCCAAACGTCATTCCGTGCCTTGGCCATCTAAGCCGACCATAAACGACCATACTCCGACAGCGAAAGATGTTGTTCGTGCCCATCGCCATCTAAGCCGCACACTCCACGCTTGTGTGTAGTGATGACCTTATTTAGATGGCCATTTAGCACTCTGCATCCTTGGCCATTTATTCCGCACGTCCCATGCCGCCCATAAACGACCATACTCCTGCATTTATTCAATAAACAACCTTAGACCTATTTTTGTCCGATGTTTGGTCTTTCCTGGTGAAGTTAGCTTCCAAAAGCGTTATCTTTGGAAATTAATGCAGTAATATGTAGTAACCATTACAGATTCCCAGTCAGTGGATATCAGTCACTAAAATGGATGCTGAAAAAGGTAATTACAGGTGCATTCTGATGATCTCCCCACTATTGGAATGATATATTGACAGCTGGACCAATGGACCATGCTTTGAATACTGCAATCTAGAGGGTACAACAGTTAATCAAACTAATCTATTTAATAGATTATACTTTTTTTTAAAGGGGAAATACATTTAAAAAAATAATAATAATAAAGAAAGCTGCATATTTATGATTATCCAAAACAAGGCCAGGTCAGCATATGTGTCGATGAAATGAAATTTGTCCCTGAGCAAGACTCTTAACCCCTAATTGCTCACAGGTTCTCATTGGAAACAAGACCGCAAGGACTTTCATGAACGACATGTTAAAAGGAATTATCCTTAACGTACATCTCAATTATTTAATTAATCAAAAAAGCAATTGAGAGAATAATTGATAGAATCGATAGAAGAAAATCGATTGCTGCAATCCCCTTTTCAGCAGTTCTTGTACCGTCCAGCTTCTGTCCAGTATACTTAACCGAGACCTGTAAATGTGATTTTTAGTTTAGTTCATTTGGATTGCATATAACCCACAAAGCGTGTGTGGCACACAGTCATAAATGTATTATTTATACCCTTATTCTAAAGTACACTGT
>NC_139948.1:25377316-25382316 GCF_963454915.1 Gymnoscopelus microlampas
ACACTTAGTTTGAACAGCTGGACGTGGACCAAATTCAGCAACATAATGCATCCCATATAAGCCCACGAGGCACTGTATTTTATTATACATGCATGCATACATGCATACAACTGCTGGAGAATGACAACACACAGTTTGAGTGGAATGTGTGGCTTTGTTTGTTTTTAATACATATTTGCATTTCCAATTGACCCTAAAGATATTAGAAAGTCAAGGTTCAAGGTTACTTTATGTTGTCTCCTTTGGTAGAAATGTGTCTTGGAGACAAGGAACAGCTACATACACACACAATACAATACAGTACAAAAAACAACAAGACACACGTACAACCCTAACAGTCATTTAGGCCTATACATCACCATCCAGCATAATATACATCACCCCAGCCAACATGTCTAGTCAGTGGTGTGTTCTACCGTGTTGTGCTATATACGTAGTGTGACCTGCAGAACATTTTCGTAGCCAAGCGTTGCCCTCTACTAACCATTTCATCCATTAAAAACGCGCTAGTGTAGCTCCACGACCACGCACATGTTGTGCAGGGAGTGATTAATTATCGTACCCCTCCGAAAAAAAATTAGAACACACCACTGTACCTAGTGCATCAAGAGCAACACCTTAGCACCACCTCAAAACCTTCTACCTTCTACGCTGTCTGCCCTCCATAAGGAGTCCATTGAGGAGTGTAAAGTCAAGGTGCATTGACACAGGACGTGAAGGCAACTTTGGTGCGGCGTGATTACATAGGCCTAAAGTCAATGCAAAGACCCAAATTAACTTGACGTTGCATCTGGTGGTACGAATGAGGCGAACTGGGAGACCAAAATGCGTGCAATTTTCTTCTTCCTTGTCTTCACTCGAGTTGAAATATCCCAACTTGGACATAGTTCACTTCGTGAATGAAGCGACACGAAAAATATCTATGCCTGTGTGAATCTAGCTTTATACTATGCCCCTCTTAGTTGAGCTATTTAATCCACTGTGCTTTTGTGAATTTACCAAAAATGAAAAGACTTTGCATTTCTACAGAGTCACAGGCATTCATGTACTACGCGATGCATTGTCACTACCTGAATCGGCTTTCAGTGTTGCAACAAAAGTGGTTACCATGGATTACTGTGACTCCTGAGTTGCAGTGTTTACAATTAGTTGATGTTGGAGGTTGTTCTTTGTATTTGCAATCAGAGAGATCTCTAATATCTAGCATACATCACAACATATCCATCAGTTACCTTTCAACATTACCTGTGATCGACACATTAATGTGACCGCTGTGTCACAGAATTTGGATGTACACCTTGTCTACAAGCTCCTGGCATATTGTCTTATTTTATCTGCAGCTTTAATTTCAGGTATACAGTGTAGATTACTGGCAATTGAACAGAGCTGTGACCAAGTCACTGCTATGCGAGTCGTAAGTAAGTCTTAAGACTGAACCTTTGTTTCCAGTAATTCTCAAGTCATGAAGTCTCAACTATAGTCTCAAGTCAATGTGTTCAGAGTGAGACCAAGAGAAGTCTCAAGTCACCAAAATTGTGACTGAAGTCCAACTCACAAGTCTCAAGTCCACAACTCTGACTGTAATTGTCAAGTTAACACGATTGTTTGATGGCAGTTTAGGTAAGAAAAAGAATCAAGGCAGGCAAAAGAACAACCTTGCATTGCATGGTTTTTAATTATCTCCACCAGGCCAAAGTCCAGGGATGGAGATTATGTTTTCACCCGTGTGTGTGTGTGTGTGTGTGTGTGTGTGTGTGTGTGTGTGTGTGTGTGTGTGTGTGTGTGTGTGTGTGTGTGTGTGTGTGTGTGTGCGCGTGCGCGTGCGCGCGTGTGTGTGTGTGTGCGTGTTCCTGACCTAGGCCATATTTGGGGACAAATCGTTCCTACTTAGGCACAATCTGTCCGTCTGGCATACGGGCTCTACTTAAGAGCGTGTGTCATCAATTTTACAATTCCATTTTACACACACACACACACACACACACACACACACACACACACACACACACACACACACACACACACACACACACACACACACACACACACACACACACACACATATATAGGGACCAACACACACACACACACACAGAGACACGGAGATCATGGGCAACTATGACGCATGCACAAACATAGAGATAGAGAGACTGCAGCACCCATTACTCATGTGGACATGCATGGAACAGACACGACTTCAGTTAAAGTTCATGTAACGTGACAACATGCTAACGTGACAACGTACAGTGCGTGGCGCGCACTGGACACAGAGAGACAAACAGAGATTCAAGCTACTGCATCAGACAGTGTACTATAAATATCATTATCGGGTTGTGAACCTTGTACTTGATCATGCTGTGAAGAACATTCTGTAACATTGTTACATGCTATAACATAATATCTGCTATCCCATGCTGCTACAACAAACAGTTGCATTTATTCCGCCTCTATGTAGCTCTTTGTGCTCAATTTCTCAAACAATGCGGCTCATAGGATTATAGCTTTACGCTCCAACACTTTATCTAAAAACACATTAGCAGCATAATATACACGTAGTACATATTCTACTCAACACAATTGTGTATAACATACAAAGGCAATTTGCCCACACAATGGGTGTACTATATGCAAGTACATGCAGCATACATTTTTGGGTTGATGCAATGCCGCACATCATCCATGCCAATGACTTTTACCAAGTACTTTGGCCTCATGGAATTGCAAGAAAGGAGGAGGGTAGAGCCAATACTATAGATATACAAAGTGGGGTCCTTGGGGGGGTTCCAGGGGGTCCCCAGCTAAATGTGTTAATACAGCATCACAATCATTTTAACCCCTTTATCCATATACAATATTATTATATATGTTGGCTATTAAAAAATAGCAGATGTACAAGCTCACAGCACATCACTTTGTGCCGCTTGAAAGCGGTTGAACATTTTTGAATAATTTAGTGTTGTTTTTTAAAAACACAAATCTTCTCTTCTGGGGGTCCCTGGCACAAAACCTTTTCAAATGGGGGTCCGCAGCCAAACATATATATCAATTTGGGGATCCTTGGCACGAAGATGTTTGAGAACCATTGCTATAGATACTATGCATTATTGGGAGAGAGACATTACACAGCCCTGGGTATAATAGGCCTCTCTACTCCACCTGGTGATCTGCAGAGGGCCCCGCCCCCTGTCTAGTTGATTTTGTTTTTAGAAGCTTAGCAGCCCAATGATTGACATGTCTGTTTAGACAAACGCTGAGTGTGGTGCAGTCACAGTCATGAACATCCGGCACAGCCCTCAGTCCACATCTTCACAAAAGGTCATGAACATCTTACAGTGTTCCTTTGATGTATAAATGGTGATAACACATCTAACAAAAGGCTGACAATGCACTCATTTATTTGTCATTTCATTTAACAAGAATAATAGCTCTATTTGAATACACTTCCTCACAGCTCTAAAAGCTTTGAGAAGTTTATTAGACTACTAGGGGAAAAATACACAAAACACTGATATTGAGTAAAAGCAACAATAAAGAGATATAAAGACAGACAGACAGACAGACAGACAGACCCAGACAGACTCACTCACACACACAAACAGACAGACAGACAGACAGACAGACAGACAGACAGACAGACAGACAGAGACATGAGAGAGAGAACATAGCTCTAATGTGTGGAGTAATGGATTAGCGTTGTGCACAGAGAGCACTTAGTGAGCATCTCAGGAGGAGAGCAGGATGGAGACGAGGAGCATGCAGGAGACAAATGAAGGTCTGACAGGACAGAAAGCCTAAAAACCCTGCAGCCTATTCTGTCCAAAGGCCCTGGCAGCTCTCCCTTGGGTGTAGTTCCAGTTTCTAGCTCACCCAAAGTCAACTGACTTTAACACCAGTCAGCTCCTCCCTCTTATACCAGGTGAGCCATACCTAGAGAGAAATCTGTAATTGGTATCAATTAATTCAAACCAGGCTAACCACGGCCCATGAACATGAATTATCTACACAATTACACCCATGTTTACAAACTATCTAAAAAACATTTCCAGGCGCCAATTTCTTCACAAGACTTAATATAAGACAAAGCATGACAAACAAGAACAAACACCCCTCCTCCTCTTCAGTGCTTGGCACCTTCCTCCCAGTCAACAGAGGACTGCCAGCACTGCAGAGGAGAGACAGGTGAGGTGCCACTACAATTTACGACCCCAGATTAAATAAACAGAAATGCTTCAAACATTGTATTGGGATATGCAGAGGATGTTAAGAACACCATGCAACACCAATGTCCATGAACAAACACTTCCACACTGTCACTTCCAAGCCGGCCGGCGATGTTAATCAATTGGAAGCAGCTGTGTAGTTAGGTGTGCGTGTGCATTGTCCCTGTTAGTCCTATAGGGCAGAAACGATTATGACGATTATGCAAAATACTTCAGATTATCTCAAATAATTGCGATTGGACGATTATGTAATAATTGTGACAGGCCTAGACAGGAAAGGACAGGATGAGCGATTTGAGAGAGAGAGAGAGAGAGCAAGAGTGATGGACTGATGGAGAGTGCTAAGAGAGAAAGGATGTGTTATATCGAGAGACAATGATTTATTTTAATGTGGCAAACTAATAATCAATATTTGAATCAATTAATTGACTATTTGTTTTGTAATATTATTTGTTACAAAGTGTATTATATTATGGGACAAGCAGCATCATATCTCTTAATTTGTGTTTTGATATAATCTTCTATCTATTCTATCGCAATCCGCCCTTTCGAAAGAGAGGAGATTGAGATAAAGATAAAAGAAGAAAGAGAGAGAGAGAGAGAAAGGGAGAGAGCGAGACAGAGAGAGAGAGAGAGAGAGAGAGAGGAGAAAGTGAGTAAAGAGAAAATGGGGCAAAGTGCATGGCAGAGGAAGAGGAAGGACAGAGGAAGATGAGTGATAGTGAGGGAGGTGAGGAAAGCATCCTGCTCTCCTGTGCTCTCTGGAGGGATTCCTGCTGA
>NC_139948.1:25384816-25397316 GCF_963454915.1 Gymnoscopelus microlampas
GTGGACTGTGACTTTATTATGTAGAACTTCCTGCCCGTATAAGGTCTTGGACTATGTTCCTTTCTGTTCCTTTGTTCTGTTCTGCACCTAGTCTTGTTATTATGTCACTCTTGTTTTTGCCATGCTGTTGTGTACCTTTATTTTGTAGTATTCTGTGCCTTCCTGTCTGCCCCTGTAGTTCTGTACCTGCCTTGTCTAACCGGTCTTGTGATTAGTCATGTTCTCCTCCTGTGTCCTCTTAGTCCCTCAGCCTATCCCAGTGTTGATTGTCTGTTGAGTTCACCTGTGTCTTATTATTTCCCTGTCTAGTTAAGCCCTGTGTTTGCAACCTGTCCTTGCTTGTTCATTGTCTCTTGTTGCGTGTAGTTAGATCTTGAGTTCAGTTCCTTGTTTGTGTTCCTGTCTTTAGTTATTAAACCCGTTAAACCGACCATTTGGCCTCTGTCTCTCTCTGCACTTGGGTCCTACAATCCTGCCCTGACTCAGACTGTGACAATATGACGAAGGAGGGAATTAAATGACGAGTTGAAATTTGGAGATACAAGGTTTCTGCCTGACAGCCACAATATATATATTTGTGTTCGTCACTTGGGGTTCACAGTGTAGACAATTAGCAGGAGGAGGGTTATTAGTTCCCACGTGAGCCTTGCCGTCCTACAGTAATTGACAGTCCTGGCCTCTCTCTGCTTCTACTTCTAGAACAGCCCTCAACCATGCCCCAGCTTGCAACAGCAGTCTTTGCTTCTTCATTTTTTTATCTCAGTTCAAGGCCAAGTCCAAAGCCAGAGATAAATAACTGTCAACCCCTAGTAATTGATTTAGGTTTGTTTTCATAATTTAAAACCCAAACCCCACAAATAAGAGAAGAGGAGAGGGAAAGGATGGGAGAACAGCCCGGCAAGTTTACGCTAAACAGTAAAGATGACAAATCGGAACACACGCACGCACGGACGCATGCGCGTGTGTGTGTGTGTGTGTGTGTGTGTGTGTGTGTTCAAGTGGTCTTCAGGGGTTCTTGGTTCCTTGGGGTGGTTGAGGTATTGTATAGCACCGCTGCCATACAAAGGTCCTGTTAAGCTCCTTACGGTTCTTTAGAGGTTCCAAACTGGTTCTTCAGCTTAGCTTACTTTGGACACCTCTAATGGTTCTATATAGCTGTTACGAACATTCAGGGCATACTTAGGAAACATTCAGGGCATAGTTGCCAGCAATAGCCTATATATGGAGATCCCCATAGATGGAGATAATAGACCTGCAAAGTCGTCATAGAGACCCAAACGTGCCATATGTACGGAGTCTGACATCAGCGAACCCTTCCCCGAAACTCCATGTATAGACATAGCCATCACGTCCAGGGCTGAAGTCTTGATCCCATATTTGGCCATAACTAACATCGGCAGCTCCATATATGGAGACGTCTGACACTATCTGACATCATCATAGTGATGTCAGGACCGCAAGCCAGCATTATAAGAAGAGGCTCGAAACCTCTCAGATAGGCAACTCGTTCCCGATCGATTCCGAGAAACATCTCAACTCTCTCCCGAGTACCAGGAGGTTGGCTGGCCTTACAACCCAGTTAATCACAGATTGCATATTCAGGACGACTAGCTGGCCTTACAACCCAGCTAGGCCTTCAGAGTAGCTCTTGAGTCCGGTTCTAAAGAACCAGTCGATTATCATTGTTATAATAGCACCATTTGACAGTACCGTGTGGTATATTAGGGAGTTATTTGTGCTTACCCGGAAGCTACTATCATCCTCCAGCCCCATGCCTCTTGCTTAGAGAGTTATCTTCTAGAGTTAAAGATAATACAATGGAATAAAACAAATCAAAACACAACTAAATGCTACGAGACACAAGGACGACATCACAGAACCGGCAGCGCAAAAACTAATAAATACAATCGTGAAGTGCTGTTTTATTTAGGATTTGTGTTAAATGAGTGCTGTTGCCTCTGTGCTGAAGCATGTCAAAGACATCGATCCTGACTGTAGATGATACAGGCACTCAGATCCCCTGTGTCCTCTAATGACTCAACCAGACACACGCGCACACGCATGCATGGGCACACGCACACACACACACACACACACAGATGTATGGGCCTTTCACATCAGCAGCGGTATTTCGCTCTCGCGTTCCGAGAAGTACTGCGAGGTTCAGTGCCTATGGAGAAAAGCGACTGTCGCTTTCCCCACCGCGGCAGGAGGCGGAGCCAGTACAAAAACAAAGCATCAAAGTTGAGAAAGGTTCAACGTTGACTTTGCCGCTGTGTGGTGAGACAGAGCCAGCACGCTTCATGGCGCACACTCAACAGACTGCTGTATGGAGCGAATATTGATTAAAAAAACTAGCAGTAATAGGATGTGTGAAATTCATCAAGACTGAGCAACTGCATGGCCTATTTCTTATCTAAAATGTATAAATCGATTCCAGAGACGCGCATGGAGTGTCTGTACTTCTGCTGCCTGCCTGTGAGCTTCCCGACTGGGTGCAGTTGCAGGCTTTGGTTCGCTCGGAGCAGTGGAGCTCTCTTTGGAGCACAACTCGCTTATTTATTAGGGTGTAACTCATACCTCGGACACCGCCATTTTATTACATTTAGCAAATGTTCGTACTACCGACATTCGTCCGCAGCTGCCGCTGTGAATTCAGCCATATGCCTGATTTATGATCCGTCGTAAGATGGTGCCGTTGACCAAAAATAACAGATCTACTATAGGCTCACAATGTGTGGCAGACACCAAAGTATAAATTTGGCTATAGGTCTATAGATCTCATAGACATGGCAAGAACACACAGTCTTTCACATACAGATGAACTTTTTTTCACAACCAGACACAAATACATAAGCATTATGTGCGTGCACATGCACACACGCACGCACGCACACACGCACGCACGCACGCACGCACGCACGCACACACACACACACACACACACACACACACACACACACACACACACACACACACACACACACACACAAGAAGAGGAGAGTGATCGAATGGACTGTGGGATGGAGAGTGGGTGGGTGCAGAGAGAGAAAGCTGAATGGAGGAATGTAGAAAGAATGAGAGGGGAGCTGAGACAGCAAAAAAAGACAATAAAGAGAAAAAACCTGGGAATAGAAGATAGTCATTTCTGGAGTTGCTGGTTCCTGGTCTACTAGTTTCCGTGTGGTATTTAACCTCCACAGTAAGCAGGCACTTTCAGAAAACCTTAACATCCTGTGAGACAAAACCCCATCACAGCAACAGAGAGTGTCCATGTTTGTACACTTAGAGTTATACTGTGATGGCACATTAAGCTATATTGCTTGTGAATGTCATATATAGTCTTATCTGATCACATCAGATGTAAGATTTACAAGCGGCCATAGCTGAATGGTTAGAGAGCCCGCCTGGGAAGGCAAAGGTCTCAGGTTCAATTCTAGCTCTCAGCAATGTGTCAAAGTGTCAAACTGAGCAAGACTGACACTTAACCATTAACTGCTCCCCAAGCGTTTACCACCAACAGCTGCTCACTGCTCCTAGGATGGGTAAAATGCAGAGGACAAATTTCACAAATGTGCAAACATACAGTCAGGGTTCCCACAATTTTTTAACAATGAATTTTCAAAACTTTTCCATAACTTTTCCAAAGTATTTTACCCCATTTCCAGGACTATAGAAATCATACAGTGCAATAATGAGACGTTAAACCAGTCTGCCATCAATGCCCCAAGACAGACTCGAACGAAGGCGTCACGTGACAAAAAGAACAGATCTACAAGCTAACAACGTATCAAGTAACACTGCATTTTACCCATCTTTCACGTAATGCTAGACAAAAACAATGTATTTCGTTGCTGTCGGGCAGAAACCTCTTATCTCCGTACAGTCCGTAAGTTTAACTTTTGTAAATCGTAAATCATACAGCGTCACACAAAAGCATCAAAAGTAGCAGATCTACAAGCTCGAAACGCGGCGCGAAGCGACACGTTTCGAGCTTGTAGATCTGCTACTTTTGCCATTTTAGAATTTGAATCCTGGACATACTGTATGAGGTTTCCACCCGACAGACACGATAGCCAAAGATTTTCCAAAACATTTGATTAATTCATTTCAAACCTTTTCCAGTCCTGGAAAACTGTTTTTATAATTTCAAAATATTTCCAGGAATTTCATGACTGTGGGAACCCTGTACAGTGACAAAACAAAACACCCCGAGTGGAGACCAAATTATTATTATAAAAGCAGGGCAAGGAAGCACAAATTCATGCAATTAAACGTGGTGGTGACTGAGGCTACTTGAGAGAATGTTCAACTGTTGTCAACTTGTTTCCCATGTTAGGCTACCGCATTTCTTTCTTTACCTCAATCTGCAGTTTAACCACTTTCAACCCGCCGTCCCTATTTTGGGCATTTCATTATTGGCAAAAAGGTTCCAAAATGTTACATGTTTGTCTGAATTTACTTTATTTCTTTTGCATTGTGACCTATTGCTATTTTTGCGGGCCACCATCACACAACAAACTAGAAAAAGTGCTCCTCCTAGCACAGGTCTCCGCCAGGTCTGGTACGTTTTTGTGGCCTCCTGGTGGCGCTATAATAGGCCAATGTGAAAAGGGTGTCATTTCTTCTTAGGCCTTTCACGGCAATCGGACACTGCATTCATGATTTGAGGCATTTTGCTAAATTAGACCTACTGGTTGTGCTATAACAGGCCAATGTGAAAAGGGTGCCATTTCTTCCTCGGCCTAGTGGGAATGTGCGTGTGAAATTTCAAGGAAATCGCAAGCATGCGTTCATGATTTGAGGCATTTTGTTCAAAACGGACCAATCCTGCAAACTTTGGAAGCCAACCTTAGCCAATGAGGATGAAATGTGGAAAATTGGACAGATCCGGGTTGATCACATGACTGTAGAGATACTGTGTACCGATCTGCATGACAGTTGGATAAAATCTGTAGGAATAATATCAAAAAATGGGTTTTGCACAAATCAGCCTCCTGGTGGCGCTATAACAGGCCCGTGTGAAAAAATTGGGGCAGAGGTTCTGAATTGGCATCCAGGGAGTGTGTGTGCACAGTTTCGCAGCGACCGGGCCAACGGTGCCAGAGGTTAGCTGGGGGTAAAAGAAAACATACTCTCCCAATGCCTTTCGGCCTGGCGGAGACAATAAGACAGGGCTTTAAGTACTCACTGTGGCTGGTTGCATGAAGCATCTTAGAGAAAAATACCTTAACTGCAAGTGATTTTGATGAAGGTTTCGTTTCACGTTCAAATAAAAAAATCTATGTGAGTAGTGACTAGTGAGTAGATGACTTGAGGTAATGCATGTATTAGCTACTGTTCTCTTGCCCTCAGGTAAAATTAATTCATGCCTGGAATACACCACTAGGGGGGCCCTCGGCAAGAATGAGCTAGTAAACTTCCAAGGATTTCCCTCTAAACACAGCAATCACATGGCCCTTGGGAACCTGTACAGTATGTCTTTAGAGCTGAGGCGTAGAACTTGGCGTAAAAATGGCACTGCTTCTCCTTTTGTTCATTCATTCTCTCTGACCCTGCAGCTATAAGCTACACAAGACAGCTGTGTGTGCTTCATTCCCCATCGCACAAATCAAAACAAAAGCAACAACACCTAATAGCAAGAAGGGCCTTTTGGTGAGAACCAGTTATATTTACACTTACAGTACCACAACCCCTTGTGCGTTGGGGAGGACCATGGTTCGAATCCAATCTGAAGCATCCCCCCCCCCCCCCCCTCTCTCTCTCTCTCTCTCTCTCTCTCTCTCTCTTTCTCTCTCTCTCTCTTTCTGCCCTCGGTTTTTTGTCTCACACCTGCCTTTGTGTGTAAAGCACATAACAGTAAATTAACTTGAATCTCTCTCCTTACGATTTATGCCATTTCCCTGAACTCCGTCGTTTTGCGTTTTGCAGCCAAGCAACCCAATTCAGAGAAATGGGATTCCAGCTGTAAACCTCAAGTTGCTGTAACCTTTAGTCACACGTTTCCATCATCTAGATCTAGGAGAATACCATATTTGGGTGCAATTGTGCAGCATCTCCTCTCTAGGTAGACAGTATGTCTTCTGAAGCAATGGATAATTTAGTTTTGTGTGTGTGTGTGTGTGTGTGTGTGTGTGTGTGTGTGTGTGTGTGTGTGTGTGTGTGTGTGTGTGTGTGTGTGTGTGTGTGTGTGTGTGTGCGCGCGCGCGCGTGCGTGCGTGTGTGTCTAGGAGGTTAAACGATGACCGTTTATAGGCTCAGTCTTTTTAACAACTTATGCCCTATTTTATGCCCTATATTAAAATTGTTTAGTGACATCCGGACATAAGTCGGTGACCACTGCCCTGATCAGCACAATGTAGGACTAGATTTTAAGGCCACATAGCGGCCAGAAAATCTAGCTTTTAAAAATAGCAAACATAGCAGATCTACAAGGTCATGACGTGTCGCAATGCGAAACATCTACAGAAAAACAAGAACACTCACATTTGGGAGGGAGATGTTGAAGTTGTTAAACCTCTAACGCTAGCTCTGCTTGTCTCCGAACAGGTATATTAGAGAGAGCCCATAAACGAACCTGCAGCCATGGATGAACTGGACCTGCCTCAGATGCAGAAGGAGGTTGAGAGCCTGAAGTATCAGCTGGCCTTCAAGAGAGAGAAGTCCTCCAAAACAGTGACTGAGTGAGTTGCCGTTAGGATGATCAAAAGGGCCTGTAAGGGTCATTTTGATTAGCTGACAGACACGTGTAAATAACCTGCACTTCTTAAAGCCGGTGTAACATTATAAAGGTACAGGAAGGGTTAATCTCTTATAAAACAATAAAATATTAATCGGACGGGAATTCTCATCCGTGAAATGAAAGAGTTAATGCTAATTGAGTATATTTACATAAATTGTATATTCAAGATGAATCGCCTGACTTTAAACTATTATGATAAAAAATCTAAACTAAATGCAATCTACACATCATAAATGCAATTTCGGGGTGCAGTTCAGGGTGCAAGGACATACCAGTTCCACATTCCACACACATACATGTGTTTATTCCCACAGGAAGACCTTGTTGGCAGACAATAAAATAGAGATTACAGAAAAGTCACCAACTTCTGTCGGAGCAGAAGTTGTGGTTGTCCTACAGTGTGGTCAGAGGAAGCGTAGGGGTGTGAGGGCTTACCGCTGGTATTCCCTGTTCAATCACAGTAATTATACCAGCAGCACAGGGACCCCCACGTGTTTAATGAGGTGGTATGCCCCATTCTCCCTCAGGCCACCTCAGGACACACCTCCCTCTGAGAGGCAGAGAGAGGGGTGTGTGCGTGCATGCATGCGTGCGTGTGTGCGTGTATGCTATAGCAAACCTGCATGTGTGTATGTATGTGCTATTTGCATGAGCATGGGCGTGCGTGCGCGTGTGTGTGTTGTACAACTGTCCTCATGTCCTTGGCTTGTACGATATATCTGTGTATGAGCCTGTGTTGCTGATTGTCTTATGCGTGCGTCGGTGCGTGCCTCTGTGTGTGTGTGTGCGTGCGTGCGTGCGTGCGTGCGTGTGTGTGTGTGGTGCTAGCATCTCTCAGCTGTGGTTCCCTCTGGTCCAGTTGGCCAGGATTCAGACAGGGTCAATTGAGTGTGAGAGGAGCAACCGGAGGACAGCAGACACTGCAGGTCTCCTTGTGCCTGCCGCCCTGGTGGTCAGGCCAATGCACAACCCCAATAGACACTGACCTACATAATCCGGATGTGTGTGGAGGGAGCGTTTGCTTTGATTCACGTGATAAACTACCTATTCCGTCCACCATGGCTTGCCAACTTGGACGGTGCTCTCTCTCATCGATGCGCTAGCTAGGCCATCTGCTGCTCGGTGCCGGCACTCGCTCGCCCATAGGGGCTCACTTGGGCACGCCTCAAGAGCCTCAAGGCCCTGCTGTTGGTGCACCTGCATTGTTTTCAAGTGATAAAACAAATGGTTGTAAAACCTTGCACAGACGCAGGACGTTTATTGAACCAAACGAGTGCACTCGAGTGCACTCCCCCAAAGCAACTGGCTTTTGGTTTGGGAATGGGTATACTAGCAATCCGGATGACAGAGACTCAAATCCAAAGAGTTGCTGGCATCGAATACTTACCTCTTTCTCCGTAGCTTCTATCCTTCTCTTTCTGAAGTCTCTCAGTACAGATTCAGAGGGGATGTGTAGTTACAGTCTTCTGTGTCTGGAACGGCATGTACCCCCCCATTGGGCTGGAACAGAACCTGACCTTTTCTACTTGTTGTGTCTGTTCCAAGGAGCTTTATTGGCAAAGACAGGATAGCACTTTTATTACACTAGAGGTTCCTACGCGGCCCTCACACCTACGTCGCACTGCCGATCCAACCAATATGTCTGAGTCATAGAGTGTCGGGGGCTTTGTCAGAGTACCCATCGTACCCGTCTGTCTGTGTCCCTTTAAGCCATATGTCATGTGACTTATGCCATTTTCTGTTGACTGCAACTAACGCAAATATCACAACTTAGCCTAACATCCACGTTTAGTTTACAATAGTTAATTGCTGGGAACTGTTGTACTTTTAACGTGTGTTGTGGAGAATAAATGGTCAAAGCAAGGATTAGAGTGGAGGATTCTTGTGCGTGCGTGTCTTACAGTTTTTAAAACTCTCATGTTTAGCTCCTCACGGCTTTTTCAACTGCCTAGATACAGCCGCAATACATGCGCTGAAGTAGGTCGGACCCATATATGAGCACGACCATATATGGGCATAGCGGTCGGATCTTTGGCTCTGGACAACTGGATGGGCATCTCAGGTTTGTTTGTGGTTATGTCTGAGTCATACTGGCGTGATCGTGGTCTGGCCGTCTGCCCACCCGCTCTCCCATTAGCCAATTTTAAAATAGGTTAGTTAGTGTTTACAAATCTCAAACTGGATGAAAACAGAGTACCAACAAGCAAAAAGAGGCTCCGTTGTTCCTCACATTTACCATCCTCCATTCCACACAGCAGTCTACATTACATTGCTCAAATGTGTCCCTCTACGCACAGTTGGTAAAAATCAATAGAACAGGGGATTCAATGACATGTTGCCGCCACAACAAAACAATGACATCATGGAAACCCTGAATGTCCAGCCTGATTTATTCTTAGCTGGCGTCACTCACTGAAAATAGCAGATCTACAAGCTCACAGCATGCCACGCTGTGACACGTTGTGAGAGCGAGTAGATCGGCTTTTTTAGGTGCGCGACGCGATGCGCAACCAAGTCTGAATCAGGCATGAGATTGGCACTATCAGTTATGTAACTGACACAGTATCTGAGGCTACTACTGTTACAACGTAACGGTGGAAATAGATTGACCTTTATTGATCCCACGGGGGGTTCAGTAATGTTATATTAGTGTGGCATTATGCAGTTTAATGTTAGTATAATTTTGTGCAGTTCTGGAGACAATGTAGTGATGACATACTGTCATTACTGTACATACTGTACTGGAGAGCAGCAAACCAGTCACATTCCTGAGGTCACGCTCAGGTGTTTTCACCCACTGATGGTCCAGGGGGTCCCCAGCGAAATGTGTTTTGATATGTACTTCTCTTCTAGGGGTCCCTGGCACAAAATCTTTTTAGATGGGGGTCCACGGCCAAATCAATTTGGGGGTCCTCGACATGGCTGCAGTGACACACACAACCCGGCCGCACATAAAGCTCTCTGAAACATCAAACACTTTTCTCTTCAGACCTCCTGGTAGCGCTCCCTATCACAGTCCCTCCATGAGCTATCTGACTCGCAGCAGGCATTACATTGGGAATTACTATGGCTTCCAACTGCTATCTCTCTCCGACTCCCTCTCTCCTCTCTCTCTCTCTCTCTCTCTCTCTCTCTCTCTCTCTCTCTCTCTTCCTCATGCTGTACTCATTCTTATTCGCTCCTTTTATTCTCCAGTGTAGTGAAAAGGATAAAGTTTATTTTCATTAACATTCTCTAATCCTCATTGTGGGTCTAACCCCCACCAATCTCTTTCAATATGGTAAATTGCCTTGCATGTATAAAGCACCACCCAAAAACAAACAAACAAACAAACAAAACCCCCCAGCTATTTGCTTTATGATACAAGTTACAACAGAGCTTAAACAGAGTATATTCTAACACTTGGTTTAGTTTTTTGACCAACATTGACCCTGAGGAGACTCTGTCTGTGGCTGTGGTTCAGTATAGAGCAGCCATTCGGTACGATTCCCGGCTCCTATATACTGGCTTTGTGGCGAAGTGTCTTTGAGCAAGAAGACACTGAACCCTAACTGCTCCCCATGAGCAGATTGGTGCCTTGCCTGGTTTCTTGCAGACCATTTAGTTTACTGCCTTCTTCTATCACACTTATATCTCTATCTCGCTATCCTCCACTGAGCAAGTAAAACCAATATGTTTTTTTTCTCTGACCCTTTGTCCCTGTCTCTCTGTATCCTTCTCTGTCTGTCTGTCTGTCTGTCTGTCTGTCTGTCTGTCTGTCTGTCTGTCTGTCTGTCTGTCTGTCTGTCTGTCTGTCTGTGTGTCTCTCTCTTTCCCCTCCAGTCTGGTGAAATGGATAGAGGACGGCGTACCGGAGGATCCCTTCCTGAACCCAGAGTTGATGAAGAACAACCCCTGGGTGGAGAAAGGGAAATGCATCCTCCTCTAGAACACCATCATCATCATCACCACCACGAGTCCTTCACGATGACCCCAACCACGCACCTCCGACGACCCTCCAACCCTTGACCCCCGAACCCCCTCTGTAGCCTGCGAGCAACGACATAGCAGGAGAGCGCCCCCTAGTCTTCTTCATGAATGTAGAACTGCTGATGTCCTGACCCCTCACACACACACACACACACACACACACACACACACACACACACACACGCGCGCGCGCGCGCAACACTAGTCCTCCACATTGTTGGTGGCCACTGGCTGCCGCACTCAGCCAAATCCTTAGTGTTCCACATGAACCCTAGCGTCCCTATTCTGGGGCAAACATAGCAGATCTACAAGCTCACAACACATCACATTGCAACATGTTGTAAGCTTGTAGATCGGCTACTTTTGGTGAAGAGATTTGGTGTAGAAGGAAAAAGGATAGTATAGACCCCTGGGACTCTGGGCAATGGAGTATATGGGCTGTTATACGTTGTTAACACTCAGGATTTGACTGTGCACATTCACTGCAAGTTTATTCCTGCCACATGCATCACCAGTATGATAATGCGATTACGATGACGGATATCCCTGCTACATGTTTCTGTATGGATGTACGACAAACCTATTTATGCAGCTGCCAAGTTACATGCTTTACTCTGTTTACTTTAGTCATTTTACTGCTCTTTGTTGTGGTCTTTTCCTAGCTGAGTTTTCTTACAAGGAGTTGGTAGAAAACCATAGTGTCAAATTCTCACTGCCAGACTGTCTATAGCACTGGTTCTCAACATCTCAACTTGAAGGGGTTCCAGGGGGTCCCCAGCTAAATGACTGGTGGTTAGGAACCAAATGGACCCTTATGGGTCTGTAACTCCAAGAGGGTAGCTAACGAGGAGACTCTCTGAGTTATTAATTAACACAGAAGATTTTACAATGAATGAATGGGGTCCCAGAGATAAAAATCTGATGAAATGGCGGTCCATGGCCTAATGCATAATCAGGGGTCCTTGAAATGAATAAGGTTGAGAATCACTGGAATAGCTTTGCTGGGAACAACAGAAAAAATAGAGCCACTGTTTAAAAAATGATAATAATTCAATAAGAGTGTGTCTAGTTTGGCTAAGGGCATGTTAGTGTTTCCAGGCCACATCTGCTAATGACAACACTTACTGATCCAACAACTGGGATCACTGATATGTGTTGTACTGATGTGTCTGAAAAAAACGCGATACATAATCCAACTAGACACTTGCACATACAGTATACTTATCTATATATGTTGGAAATCCCTTCCTTTTTCATGCCGATGCCGTGGGTGTTTGAGCTGAATCTCGCCAAGGACATGTTGAAGGGGAGGCTTGATTAAATAGAAATACTGAATATTTTAAAGTCACAAGGGAGAACTCTTGATGATTTATTCAACTGACATTCCTCTACCTCCTCTGTCGGCCTAACTCCAATCCTTCTCTGTCAAGTGACAGGGAGGAATTTTCACTGCAAAATCCTGTGTTATTTTAACTCTGAGGGTGTAAGAATGCACTTAACTTAACTCTCAGCATTTTGCAGTGTATGAACTGCAGAACGCCCACCACATGTTCAGAGGGTTAATTACCTTTCCTGCCCTGCATAATAGTTGATTGGGATTTAATAGTACTTATTTGGCAAGGTGAATAATCATAGAAAATTGCAAATTCACAGCCAGTTTTTAGCCTGACTTACAGAGGACTGAGAGATTCAGCAAAAGAAAAGAGGCGAATGAAACAAAATTATCACTATAGAAGATCTGTTATGTATGTTTTCAGTAATCATAGCTGTCTTCCAAGCAAACTTGAGC